>NC_136519.1:48188189-48448189 GCF_053919585.1 Euprymna scolopes | reverse complement strand
AATTTATAAAATATATATGGCGATTAAGCTACACTGAATATTCTGCGTTTCATCCAACTATAGGATTCGTCAGGCTTATGCGCCTAAGGCATAAGCCTGACGAATCCTATAGTTGGATGAAACGCAGAATATTCAGTGTAGCTTAATCGCCATATATATTTTATAAATTACTATATATATATATATATATATATATATATATATATATATATATATATATATATATATATATATATGTACTATTATATAAAATAGGAACTGTGCCTGTGAATTCGTTCTCTATGAACTAGAAAACGGCTTAATCGATTTCCATGAAATCTATATCTCTATAAAAGTGAAAGTGTGTGTGTGTGTGTGTGTGTACATTTCCCCAACAAACTACTCTGTCAATTTTCGAGATTTGACATAAGGGGTATTGAGAGTTGGCAAAATCTTTTAAATCGGTTTTCGGACAGAACTTTGTCTATGAAAGGGTCAAAGTTCAACGATTTGATCCTTGAAAACTCTACTAAACTTCTCCGTCAATTTTGGGTCTAAACACTTGAAATGTTAAATGTAGGTTACTTGGACATGGATCAAACTTTTTAATTTGACTGGAGCCCAAAACTATAAATGTCAAGGAGTCAAAATTGAGGTAAACGTTTTAAAAATTTTGACCTCTGCGGTCTCTACCAAATTACTCAGCCAATTTTTGCTCTAACCATTTGAAATTTTACATGAAGTGTATTCAGACATAGGGCAAGCTTTTTAATCGGTTTTTGGCCCAAATTTTATGCTGCCAAGGGGGCTTGATTAAAAAGATTTTACCTTTGCGGTCTCTAGCAAACTATTCAGCCAATTTTGGGTCTAAACATGTGAAATTTTACATAAAGGGTATTCAGACATGCAGCAAGCTTTTTAATCAGTTTTTGAGCGAGAATTTGGCTGCCAAGAAATCAAAGTTAAAAGAGTTTACTTTTGCAGTCTCTATCAAACTCCTCCGCCAATTTCGGGTCTAAACACTTGAAATTTTAGATGTAGCTTACCTAGACATGAGTCAAACATATATATATATATATATATATATATATATATATATATATATATATATATATAATTGTGCACACAAAGTTATGAACAGTAGATAGGGCCCGAGTAAAGCCGGGCTGAACTGCTAGTTTCACATAAAGAAACTTTATGTGCCTGGCAGTATTCTTAGACAGGTTTTGTATCGGAATGTTTATAAGTATTGATAATCAAAATAATCTGATGAAAGAAGGAACAAGCCACTTGGATTGAAATTAATACTTTACACAGCCTAACATCACAAGTGCTTTTGAGAAGTTTTATTACCACACAAGCTGAAAGGCTCGACATATAAAATCAACAGTAGGTTTTTTGATCTGACAGGCCGCGTCCGAAGTGAATACTTCAGTTTAGAGTACTACTGGAGTATGATACTTGATTTTTTTTCATTGTAAAGTTTAATTCAAGCCATTATATATACAAATTATTTTATAAACAGTAGGTTCTCTACAGTGCAATGTACACTAAAATGCATTGTAAATAAGTCAATGCGAATGACATGTGATTTTCCTCAAGATGCACCGCGATGGGTCAATGACTAAAGCAGGCAATCAATCGATTTGATTGAAAAATGAACAGTTTCACCGATTGCGATGACAATAAAAATATGGGAGTGTGAAACATTCGTTCATCATCATTCAATCCCGGGCAACTTCGAATCACTATGCTAATATTTTTATATTCATCTATTTATCTATCTATATATATATAAAAGTGAAAGTGTGCGTGTGTGTGTGTGTGTGTACATTTTCCTACGCAATAACTCTGTCAATTTTTAGTCTACAGACTCGAAATTTGATATACAGAGTACTGAGATTTGGGAAAATCGATGCGATCGGTTTTCGGCCAGAAATTTGGCGATTAAGGGGTCAAATTTCAACGATTTGACCTTTGAGAACTCTACCAAACACCTCCCACAATTTTGGGTATAAACACGTGAAATTTTGGATATAGGTTCTTTGGACATGGATCTAACTTAATAACTTTATTTAAACCCTAAACAATACATTTTAAGGGGTCATAATAGGGGTCAAAGTTTAAAAAATTGACCTTTTTTTTTTTTTTGCTCAGCATACACCTCAAAACACCCGGGCAACGCCGGGCACCCATTGTTAGTATATCTATAAAAGTGAACGTGTCTGTGTGTCTGCCTGTGTGTCTGTGTGTGTGTGTACATTTCCCTACGCAATAACTCTGTTAATTTAAAGTCTACAGACTCGAAATTTGATATACAGAGTACTTAGATTTGGGGAAATCTGTGATCGGTTTTTGGACAGAAATTTGGCTGTTAAGGGGTCAAAGTATAACGATTTGACCTTTGAGAACTCTACCAAAATCCTCCGACAATTTTGGGTCTAAACACTGGAAATTTTAGATGTAGGTTACTTGGATATGGATCTAATTTTTAATTTGATTTGAGCTCAAAACAATAAATTCTAAGGGGTCATAATTGGGGTCAAAGTTAAAAAAAAAAAATAGACCTCTGTGGTGTCTACAAATTACTCAGCCAATTTTTGGTCTAAACATTTGAAATTTTACATAAAGTGTATTCAGACATAGGGCAAGCTTTTTAATCGGTTGCCAAGGGGTTAAAGTTCAAAAGATTTTACCTTCGCGATCTCTAGCAAACTATTAAGCCAATTTTGGGTTTAAACATTTTAAATTTTACATAAAGGGTATTCAGACATGCAGCAAGCTTCTTAATCAGTTTTTGGGCATAAATTTCGCTGGCAAGAGGTCAGAGTTGAAAGAGTTGACTTTTGCAGGCTCCAATTTCCCCCACCAATTTTGGGCCTAAACATTTGAAATTTTAGATGTAGGTTACTTGGACATGGGTCAAACATTTTAGTTTCATTTGAATCCAAAACAATAAATGTTAAAGGATCATAATAGTGGTCAAATTAAAAAAAAATTGACCGCTTTTTTTTTTCTTTTTTTTTGCTCAACATACACATCCAAACACCCAGGCAACGCCGGGCTGAAATGCTAGTATATCTATAAAAGTCTGTCGGTGTGTGTGCGTTCTGTGTGTGCACATTCCCCTACCAAAGTACTTTGTTAATTTTCAGTCTACAGACTTGAGATTTGACATAACGTGCATTGAGATTTGGAAAAATCTTTTTAATCCGTTGTTGGTCAGAAATTTGGCCGTCAAGAGGTTAAAGTTTAACGATATAACCTTTGAAAACTCTACCAAACTCCTCCGCCAATTTTGGGTCTAAACACTTGAAATTTTCGATGTAGGTTACTTGGACATGGATCAAACTTTTTAATTTGTTTTGAGCTCCAACCTATAAATGTTAAGGGGTCAAAATTGGCGCCAAATTTAAATAAAAATTTGATCTCTACGGTTTCGACCAAATTACTCAGCCAATTTTTAAACTAAACATGTGAAATTTTACATGAAGTGTATTCAGTTATAGGGCAAGCTTTTTAATCGGTTTTTGGCCGAAATTTGTGCTGCCAAGGGAACTTAGTTCAAAAGATTTTACCTTTGCGGTCTCTAGCAAACTATTCAGCCAATTTTGGGTCTAAACATTTGAAATTTTACATAAAGGGTATTCAGACACGCAGCAAGCTTTTTAACCAGTTTTTGGGCGAAAATTTGGCTGCCAAGAAGTCAAAGTTAAAAGAGTTGATGAAACAAGAATGTAGTAGGCAAAACAAACAAAACAAAAATACAACTAAAAACAGACGGAACAAAAACTCGCTTCTTGCAGACATGTGGGTCGTAACAAGCACAATCTACTCGCCAGAATCACCTACACACAATTTGCAGAACGCTCCCTCTCCTTTCCAGTGTCCTGCCTTTATAGCGGCCGGGAACGACACATTTGCATAATCGCGTGAGACCAGACGTGATTCAACGATAATTACATTGGGTAAACGCTAATAAAAGCCCATGGATGCCATCTTGGAACTCTCTCTTTCGCTCAGCCCAAAACAGACGTATCCGAGGTAAGCTCTCTATTTCTCATTTTGGTTACTGCTAATTCTGCTACAGTTGACCTTTTCAAACTCTACCAAACTCCTCTGCCAATTTTGGGTCTAAACACTTGAAATTTTAGGTATAGGGTCGACTAGGTATGACACTAATTGTCGACACCTATAGCAAAAATATAAGTAAAAACTAGTAAAACGAAATTAATTCATCGTAATTTTTACTCTATGTTGAAGAGGTTTAAATCGCATATAAACATTCGTCATTTTACACTCAATAAAACGAACGAAATTTGATTTGAACGTCAGAAAATAACTAAAACATAAAATATGGGAAATTAACAATGGCGTCTTAAATATACGAAAACCAGGTCTTATAAAAACATTACAAATATATTTTTATAAGACCTGGGGGAAAAACAGTACAAATATGCATTATAATATAGTCCAGCTTTTTTTTGTTCTTTTCTTTTTTTTAAATAACTCTGCAAAAAAAAAAAAAAAAAAAAAAAAAAAAAAAATGACATGTTGAAGAGAATTTTAAAAATCGCGTTGCTTTCATTGTTTACGTCACGGTTCCATTTTTTCATTTTTTTAACTTTTGGGGGAATTTTTTTTAAAAAATTCAGCGGTTTTACGGAGATTAAAAAAAAGGATTTCTTTTTCAAATATTTCTTCTTGAGAATACTGCATAAAGTAAAATGGATCAATTTTATTTTACATGTTTTTACTCTTATTATTTGCTATGGGGGTCGAAAATTCCGTTTTTATTAGTGTCATACCTACAATCGAATTGTAGGGTTCTGTTGCCCTGCCGGTGTGCTAAAAGTAACTCGGACACCGTCTAGGCAGTCAAACGGATTGCCATGACGCCATTTTAAAAATACCTCTTGTCGCAAAGTTCAGACGTGTGTGGCAACTTCATCGAGGTGGTGGTTAAGTGTCATCACACTACACTTCAAAAATATCACGTATAAACCGATGATCTGATTCAATCAGTATTAATCACAACGTTCGACTGAGAAAGGACGTTGTTTGCTTGCATTCGGAGCGAAGCCGGCGGTTCAAATTCCGAGATTTCGTTCGACTACCAAGGCAAGAAAATCTTTAACTTTTGGTTCGAACACCGAGTTGTTCGACCGCAGAAACGTTCGACAACTGACGCATTACTGTTTCAACTAAAGGATTTTTTCAGGAATTAAGTACTTTATGGAGAGGTAAAACGAACGAAACTTTTTTTTTTCAGTGACCTTAACACCAGAGTTGACGCAAGATTTCCATATCAGGAATACGTCAGTATTAGGAACTTATTAAAGTAGGTGTTTCTTGAACCACAGTAACATACCTTTGTATATAAACAGGTTATTTGTAAAGTATACTGAATAATTTATCATGGAAACCAAAAAAACAAAAACAAAAAAAGGTAAGAACTGGAAAAATAAAACTAAATAAAACATTGTGAGTTTTATACGAACAAATTCCTAACAATTTAATGTTACATAAAATCGCCGAAGCAATAAAAATAGGAAAGCGCATTAAAGTTACTTTGATGTAAAAGAAACAGGAAAATAATCGCCATTTCTAATGGCGTAGTGGAAATGACGTCAGACAGAGCACGACATGCAACGGCTAAGAAATGATCCGATCAAAGCGATCTCATATAAAAGTAAAAACACTAGAAACTACGAATTGACTGTGTGAGAGGAAGTGAAATTATATCAAATGTAGACATTTATATCAATGTTTATGCATTAATATTATATACATCCTCAGCCAAAAATAACGGAAAATAAATTATGCTTCGCCCGTGTTCGGACTAGCTATTTATCTAAATATATTATTAAAATATTCATATAAAACCAAAGTAATTCAGTTGTTCATAAATAAATATTTATCATTACTAATGACCAAAAGAATAAAACAAAGCAAATAAATGAATGAATGAATAAATAAAAATAAATAATCCGTTAATTTTTCATTATAAAGATCAAGACCTTTTCGAATTTATTTCAAGTACCAAAGTCTGAGGTGGTTGTCTGACTTGCTATTGCTTTTTTTTTTTTTTTTTGCTTCTTCTCACCACTTGAAATGGTTTCGTTTCAAGGCTAAAATAGTATTTGTTTAATTAGTTTTTACGTGATGGAATGGAAATACACACACACATATGTAGCTTGATTGCCATATCTTTTCATAACTTTCTCTCTCTCTCTCTCTCTCTCTATATATATATATATATATATATATGTATGTATATATATATGTATATGTATATATATATGTGTGTATATGTATGTATATATATGTGTGTATATGTACATATCTATGTGTGTGTGTGTATATATATATATATATATATATATATATATATATATATATATATATATATATATGTATATGTGTATTTTATTCTACTTCAGTCGAAGTTCTCAGAAATCCAGGGGCGCACGACCTGAGGCTAACACTTGAACTCTATATGAAATACATAGATATTCGAATGTTCCATTAAAGTTCTTTATCTCTCAAAAACTGTGTTAGTAAAAACATTGAAAACATAACTTCCCTCTCCTCAATAAACTATTTTTATATGTTGTAGCATATCTTTTATTTTGGTTTCTTGGTCTAACTGGATTCCAGGACAAGAATTTATCTTGTGTGGTGGAGTATCCAGCTTCGTGCAATTACTTGATGTAACATCACTTGGAGAAGGTGCAGCATTCCCCATAAAAGCTAATGTAAGTTAGCCATAACGAGGAGATCTTATTTGAGCATGTGATTTTGAATATTTAGTCAGAGTTTACTTCTACGGGAAAGTATCCTTATGCCAGGGTTTTCTGGCAAACCCCCTGTACAGAGAGACCTTAGACATTCAAGGATAGTGTCTAGTAGGCATTCAAGTTCTCTCCAGTAGGCACGTGTGTGTGCGTATGTGTACGGCATAATCTTAGTGACACATTAATTTCGATTAGATCACCGAAGTTAAGCGTCACGTTGAGACCGATCAGTAATAAAATGGGCAACCATTTTTAGATACCAGGTGCTGTATGTGCTCTCCACTTATCTTGGTATTGTTTCCAGTCATCCTGGACTCTTTGCAATCGTTTCAAATAGTGCCGATTCAGGAGAGATGTAGTTAGAGATTGCGCAACCCTTGCTTAAAAATTACACGTCTAGCTAACCTTACAGGGTGCAATTATTGTCTCTCCAGGCTGAACGGAGGGCATGATATATGCTTGTGTGTGTGTACGCGTGCTAAGAGAGAGAGAGAACGGAATTAGAAATTTCCAATTCTAATCTATGAAATGATGGAAATGGTAATTAAGCCACGAGCCAAAATTAACCGACAATCAAAGAAGAAAACAATGAGATTCTAAAAATATGCATTTAAATTGATATTCACTTCCAATTCCGATCAATAGCATAGTTTGCGCATCTAAAGCTGAAACGTTCCTTTGAGCGATCGACATTTTCTAGCATTTGTAATGAAAGCGTTTAATCTTGATATATGTTTGGGATTTTTAAGTCGTCTTTACGTCCCTGGGGCAACGGAATTCAAGTAAAATGGATATATAAACGAGAAACTGACTTTCCTTCTTAAGTTTATTTAATGGTCGTTCGGTTTGTTAAGCTGTTGTCAATTATATATATATATATATATATATATATATATATATATATATATATATATATATATATGATGTCGATTTTTATTTTCTTTATTTTTTGCATTCTCACCCCAAACAAGGCAAAATGCCACTTTGATGTAGGGGGCTACTATCTGGAGCATAAATTACAGGGAGACTATGTAGGGAGTTGAGCAGCAAGATGTCTGTTTACATTACACTTGAATTTCTGCATGCCAGTACAGTTGTGGAAAAAGGAACCTGGAAAGGAATTCCAATGTCTAGCAGTTCTAGGGAAGAAACTATTAGAGTAGAAGGCCTTCTTACATCTAGAGATCTCTACTGTGTAAGGGTGGGACTTTGTTGCTTATTGAGTTTGTCGGGATTTAATACTATAAATACTATACTTTGCTACTAGGCTCCTATTAGGTTGACTATTTTAAAAATACTGATTACATATAATGATAGAAGATGTATCGAGACACAGGAATGGGTATGTTTGATCTGGCAGAACGGTGGTTCATTAAAATTGTGGGGTCTGCGTTCACGCCTGGTCTACAAAGTATGGAAATAAAAAATTTTAAGATTAAAAAAAAAAACATTTACAAGTGTTTTTGATATAGATGTACATAAGAATACTTTGATAAGTATGTATTAACTTAAATAGGGATGGTATAATAAAATTGTGGGGTCTGCATTCGCGCCTGGCCTCCATAGAATGGAAATAGGTACAAACTTTAATAAAGACTTTTCATATCTATCTGCGACAGTATACTTTGATAATTATGTTTCAGTTTGAAGAAATATGGTATAATAAAATTATGGGGTGTTCGTTCGCACCTGACCTCATTAGAATGGAAATATGTCACAAAGTTTAACAAGGTTTTTTAATATAGATCCATAGAATATTGTGATAAGTGTTTCAGTGTGAACAGGTATGGTATAATAAATTATGGAGCTTATCTATTTTATTTTTACTTTCATCAAATTTTGCTTTGGTTTTGATACCCACAAATTCAACCCAAATTTACAACCCTTCCTTTTCATAACCTATCATACTTTCATAAATCAGAGTCCATTTTCTGTAGACTGTTTTTGAGCCCAATCAACGACGGGTACTTTTGCTAGTATATATATATATATATGAGAAAAAGTAATATTATGTTGCAATAAATGGGAGAATAATTCCAATATTCTCATCACATTATATTATATATATATATATATATATATATATATATATATATATATATATATATATATATATATATATATATATATAGTGTATCACAAAAGTGAGTACACCCCTCACATTTCTTCAAATATTTAAGTATGTCTCTTCATGGGACAACACTGAGAAATGATTTTTTGACACAATGAAAAGTAGTCTGTTTGCAACATATATAACAAAAGTAATGTATTTTCCCCTTAAAACAACTCAAAATATAGCCATTAAAAGCTAAATCCCTGGCAACAAAAGTGAGTACACCCCTTATGAAAAGTTGTCAATATTAACATACAACATGACAACTCTCAAAATTTTGTTTGGCCAGCATCATTATCCAAAACTGCCTTTACTCTTCTGGGCATGGAGTTTGCCAAAGCTTCCCACTGGAATGCTCTTCCACTCTTCAATTAATGTTTGTAGCCAATTTTTCGATATTTGTGGTCTGAAGGGTCAAGTTTCAAAACGATACTGATCTTGTGGATATCCGTCGTTTCCGTCGAAAGTTTTAGGCAGACATGCAAACATACATATATTTATATATTGGTAGCTCAAATTTTCGACCCAAACCGATTAAAAAGCTTGCCCTATCTCTGAATATCCTTTATGTAAAATTTCAAATATTTAAACCAGGTCATTTTTTTTTTAATTTGACCCCTATTATGACCCTTAACATTTATTGTTTTGAGCACAAATCAAGTTATTAAGTTAGATCCATGTCCAAAGAACCTATATCCAAAATTTCACGTGTTTATACCAAAAACTGGCAGAGGAGTTTGGTGGAGTTCTCAAAGGTCAAATCGTTGAACTTTTTTTTAACAGCCAAATTTCTGGCCGAAAACAAATCACATCGATTTTCCCAAATCTCAGTACCTTGTACATCAAATTTCGAGTCTGTAGACTAAAAATTGATAAAGTTATTGCAGAGGGAAATGTACACAGTCAGACACACAGACACGTTCACTTTTATATATATACTAGCATTTCAGCCCGGCGTTACCCGGATGTTTGGAGGTGTATGTTGAGTAAAAAAAAAAAGCGGTCAATTTTTTTTAACTTTGACCCCTATTATGACCCATTAACACTTGTTGTTTTGAGCTCAAATCAAGTTATTAAGTTAGATTCATGTCCAAAGAACGTATATCTAAAATTTCAAGTGTTTAGACCCAAAATTGTCGGAGAAGTTTGGTAGAGTTCTCAAAGGCAAAGCGTTGAACTTTGACGCCTTAACAGCCAAATTTCTGGCCGAAAACCGATCACATATATTTATCCAAATCTCATTATGCTGTATATCAAATTTCGAGTCTGTAGACTTAAAATTGACAGAGTTATTTCGTAGGGAAATGTACACACACAGACACGTTCATATGTATATATATATATATATATATATATATATATATATATATATATATATATATATATATATATTAGCAGTTCCGCCCGGCTTTGCTCGGGCCCTATGTACTGTTCATAAGGGTATGTGCATATGTATATATTAAAAACTGTGAATATGTAAAGTAATGCCTTTCTGTATAATAGTCTTCCTTAACTACCATAGAGAAAAGACAGACAGACAGTTTCACTTTTATAGATATAGAGATAGGTATATAGATAGATTGGATACAATATATAGTAAGAATTTTAAAAGTATATAAAAAAAAGACTCATGCGCCACCACCGAGAATCGAAACCAAAACGTTCAGCTCACGATTTATTTTGCCTCTGCCGTCAGTAACTAAGCTATGGAAACTTGTTTCCTGCAAGGCTAAAAATTAAAACATGAACCATTAGCTACTACATTATGTATTCGTAATACCGGCGTTCGACCTTCACCTGGCAAATTTCATTTTTCTTTTTCATTTTCACACTTTTGCACCGATTTTTCCGGGCTAAAACCTAAATATCAAGTTTTGCATGGATTCAAATACCTTATATATGAAGTTTCATGTCTGTAGACCAAAAACTCTAGGAGGAGTTTGGTTGGCAAAATTTGTTAAACAAAAATCTATACGTATACATAAATATATATGGAAACAATTTTGTATTTACTATAAACTTTTTACGCAAATATTATGCAAGTATACATCATGTAGAATATCTGCATGAATCCCAAAAATTGAAATTTGCAGAGTTATTGCGTAGAGAAATGTACACAGACACAGACATACAGACACGTTCACTTTATATATATATATATATATATATATATATATATATATATATATATATATATATGAGAGAGAGAGAGAGAGAGAGAGAGAGAGAGAGAGAGAGAGAGACCTTTTAGCCCGTTATCATTGTGTTTTTCTCTCGTTTTTTACCACTCGGGATTATCAACTCATTTGATTGTATCGTAATTTTACGAAGCAACAATTTAAAAAAAAAAAAGGCTAGAAGGTGTCTGGTTGTTAGTTATATTTAGCGTGTAGATAAACAGAGCACTGTCAAAACTTGAAACCTTTTCACACGGAATAGACGGACTGAAGAGTCACTTAACACAACTCAAATTCATCTTACGATGATGCCCTCAGGACAAAGCAGATTCCATGAGAACCAATCCTCTTGGACAAACGCTGGTTCAAAGTCAAGTAGCACAATGCCAACCTAAATAGTCGTTAGTAATCTAATCTTTTGAATATCTGAATAATGTCTTGGAAGACATTTTGAAGTATCACTCAAACAGCTTCATTTACAAGCCGAAACCTACCTACTCAGCTTATAAATATCAAACAAATTCTATTTAATGAAACATTGTACTGAACAGAAAAAAACTTTATATATATATATATATATATATATATATATATATATATATATATATATATATATATATATTAGATGGATGACCGCGTCCCTTGTCGAGACGAAGTAAATCTATTCCACATGTTCGATTTCGTCCCGGTTTGCTTGATGTGTGCTAGTTGATAGACTTTCTTGTGCCTCGCATGAAAGAGGCTCGGGTTTCGAATCCCGGGTTCTGATATGTCAAACTGATGAGCCCAAATGAGGGCGAAACTCGAGTCTTGGACTTCCAGTTTGTTGGCTCTCAGGGCTCTGCGATCTGAGGTAGAGACCCTTGAAATCTAGTAATAAACATTAGTAACGGTAAAAAATTAAATAAAAATAAAAAAAAGTTGAGAATTGTGATGGTAGGAACCAATATTAACATGAGAAAAAAAAAATATCAAAACAATCCGCTTTATAGCGTACTCCATGACATGTGACCGCCACCAAGGGTCACGTGATTACCTATGATTATAAAACCATTACAAAGGAGAAAGTGCTGTTGCATTTGCGGCCATTGATGGTAAGTATCACTTTTACTTACATGATCTCTTGATCGAGATTGGAAGTAATATTTTAGAAAGATGTTTTGTTCATTTAGTTGTATATATATATACAAGAAGATGTGCTCGACGTTGCCCGGCATTAAACGTAACGTTAAATTCATTAAAAAAAAAAAAGTTGAAATTAAAAAAAAAAAAACGGAAAGAAACTGAGACGTGTGCATGCAAGTATTATGTTTTCTTTTTCTAAACAGTTCACTTCATATAAGAAAAAAAAAACAAACAAAAAAAACAAACAAAACAAACACTCGAGCTAAGATCGAAACCAAAACCTAAATAGTGAGTTAAGTACGATAAGCATCAAGCCAGCTTGAAACGATCTTTACAAACTGTTTTCAAACCTACTTATCCTTAACATAATGTGAACGGTTCGCGCATGCACAGTCGTGAAACAGTTGACAAACAGGTAAAACCCAGATGAGCCCCTCCACATACCAATTTTTCAATTTTAACCCCTTAGCAGCCTTTTTACACTTTTTAAAATCGATTAAAGTTTTCCACATATCTGAATACTATATATACCAAGTTTCTAGTTTGTAGATAAAATAATTTGTTGAATATATAACTTGAGAAAGTTCCTCACACACACATTCTAACTTTTATAGATATGTAGACTAGAACGCGGCCTGGCGTTGCCTGGTTGTAAGATACGCTTAAATATGATATTTTAATGCATACAGGTTTTGTATTTATTATTACAGAGACAAATATCGATTGATTATTATATTGTACCTCCAGTGTGACCCGTCCGTAAAATATGTTTAAATATATTTTAATTCATCAGATTTCGTATGTAGTATTAAAGAACCAATACTCCACTAATTATTACATTGTATCCGATGTATAGTAGTTATTTCAAAAGTAAAAAAAAAAAAAAATGACTTGGGTGCCTTCAGCTGGAATCGAAACAATACAATATAGCGTTCCGGCATTAGTCTGGAAAGTTTGCTAGAAATAACATCATGGCGTTAATTTGAGACGGTGACAAACAAGCAAAGAAATGAAGAAGAAGAAGAATATATATATATATATATATATATATATATATATAATACACACACACTTTTTCTAAGTGATGTGACAGAGAAATAAGAATTAGAAAGGGGGTGTGGTTACGTCTATTATTTATTGTATTAAAACATGAACCAATAGCTATTACGTTGCGCATGTATATTGTATTTATGCATTAATTTTGTTTCATTTTGCTATTTATTTATTTTGCATATTTATTGTTTTTTTTATTGTAAAATATATTATACCAGCAAGCTGCCCGGAATTGTCCTGTGGTAAAATACGCTTAAATATGATATTTTGATGAATGCAGATTTCGTATTTATTATTATATTTTATTGGACCCAATATATAGTAATGATTTAAATAGTTTTAAAAAAAATGACTCGTGCGCCATCACCGAGAATCGAAACCAAAACGGTTAGCTTACGATTTACTTTTTCCTTCAACGTTAATGCCTGAGCTATGAAGACATGTTTGCTGCGAGGCTAAAAATTAAAACATGAATTAATAGCTATTACATTACGCATGTATATTCGTAATGCCGTTGTTCGACCTTCATCTGACAAATTTCATTTTCTTTTTAATTCTTATACTTTTGCACTGATTTTCCCCGGCTAAAACCCAAATATAAACTTCCGCATGGGTTCGAATATCTAATATATTAAGTTTCATGTCTTTAAACCAAAAACATTTTTAAACATATATACGCATACATAAATATACATAGAAATTAAAATGAATGTTTAAAAGAATGTGCGAATTAGCTAGATCTTTTGCAAAAGAATGCAATTTTACGACTCATATATAACAAAGTTGTATTTTCCTTTTAAATAAGCAGAAAAAAAGGGGTTTTAATATGAATATCAATACACAGAAAAAACAAATTTATAGGAGCATATATTATCTATATATCTATAAAAGTGAAAGTGTCTGTCTGTGTGTGTATCTGTGTGCGTACATTTCCCTACGCAATAACTCTTTCAATTTTAAGTCTACATACTCGAAATTTAATATATAGGGTACTGAGATTTGGGAAAATCGACGTGATTGGTTTTCGGCCAGAAATTTAGGGATTAAGGGGTCAAAGTTCAATGATTTGACCTTTGAGAACTCTACCAAACTCCTCCGATAATTTGGGGTCTGAACACTTGAAATTTTAGATATAGGTACCTTGGACATGGATCTAACTTAATAAATCGATCTGAGTTTTATAAATTTTAAGGGATCATAATAGGGGTCAAATTAAAAAAAAATTGACCTTTTTTTTTTGCTCAGCATACACCTCCAAACACCCGGGCAACGCCGGGCTGAAATGCTAGTATATATATATTTATGTATAAAAATAATTTATTTATAAAAAATTCTTCATTCATACGAACATTTTTGGCTACGCATTTGTAGAAATATTTCGGTCAGAACACTGAATCTCCAGACTACTTTGGACTAATGTTTTATTTTCATGCCAGATTTAATAGAATCTATTTTTTATTTTTACATAGGCATCACCACTTATCAAGGCCAATAGGCCACTCGCGGATACGGGTTAAAGAGTGTACAGTAGAAATTGGACAATATAGTAATCGTTAGTAATGGAAATTCGGTAAATTTGTTAACTTAAGTTGAACGGCTCATCAAAAAGTTGTTTGCGTTAGACTTGAAGACAACCATATTGCAGTCAACTGGAAAGCAGGAAAACGGAAGACAATTCCATAAGCGTGCAGTTCTAAGAAAGAAGCTTTGTTCATGGAATCTACGTTTACGTTTAAGCACAGATAAAGAGTGGGGGAATTACTGATAGTGTTTTCTGCTAGACGAGTGTTTCTTGTGAAAGTTTGGTAAGGGGGTGGGACCATAGATTGGAGCTCAGTCGAGCACTTGCCAGGAAAATAACGATAAAGCAGAGACAATATCGCAACATCTCTTCTGTACAGTAATATATAAGATTCGTGTTCGGTATTTTTCCGAGTGAATCACGTGTTCAATTGTAGAAATTTTGGCTCATTGTATAAAATTCAAGCATGAAGAAAAAACTGACCGAAATATGTCTGCAAATGTTTAGTCAAGAAATATTTATTTTTTTAATAAATATTGTATAAATAATAAACAACTCTATTCATTATTGGGCACTTTTATATAAACGCAGTAAGGATTCGCTTGATTTTTTACTCTAGCATAGCGTGTAACAGCGTATATAAGCACGTGGGAAAATAGCAGCAGCGAAAAGATTAGCAGCAGCAGTAGCCGAAAACCGCACATATGCAAATTAAGAAGTGTGCGCGAGCTGACGTCTGAAGGAAAAGAAAAAAAGGACGACATGTTCTTGGGAGAGAAAAAAAGTGGACGTCAAAGAAAATGGATGCGTAAAGTCGAAGATGAGAATGGGCTGGCCGTGCCTAGCTTGCGGTTGGAAGAAAGAGAAACGTGTGCCAGATTAAAATGGACACGTGGCAGTGAGAGACTATTTTAAGTGGTGCCTAAACCAACGGTAATAAAAATTTTTGTTAAAAAAGGAAAAAAATGCCAACCCGGATTTTATTTATTTATTTCCACTTTTATTTTTATGAATTACTAAAGTGAAGTTTTATTTTTATGAATTACTAAAGTAAAGTTTTATTTTTATGAATTACTAAAGTAAAGTTTTATTTTTATGAATTACTAAAGTAAAGTTTTATATTTATGAATTACTAAAGTGAAGTTTTATTTTTATGAATTACTAAAGTGAAGTTTTATTTTATGAATTACTAAAGTAAAGTTTTATTTTTATGAATTACTAAAGTAAAGTTTTATTTTTATGAATTACTAAAGTGAAGTTTTATTTTATGAATTACTAAAGTGAAGTTTTATTTTATGAATTACTAAAGTAAAGTTTTATTTTTATCAATTACTAAAGTAAAGTTTTATTTTTATGAATTACTAAAGTAAAGTTTTATTTTTATGAATTGCTAAAGTAAAATTTTATTTTTATGAATTACTAAAGTTTTATTTTTATGAATTACTAAAGTAAAGTGTAACGGCCACGTTACGAACGGATAAAGTGCTAGGTAAAATTCAGTTGTAAGTGACACTCTTCTGGAGGTTGAAGGTTCAATCCTCAGTGCGGGGTGATACAAAGAATGCTGCAAATTACTTAAGACTCCTACTCAGGTCAAGACTGACGAATACGATCATAATATCCCAGTGAATTAAATAAAGGGGTTCTATTCGAAATTCCGTGCAGAGTTTGACAAAAAAATTCCAGAGTTTAGGAAGATAAATCTGAAGAAGGCTGGGGTTACACCAGTCGAAACGTTGTGTGAATAACACTCCTGAGCGAATAATTCGAATAATCTGAATTTAAGTTATTTTAATGACAGGTGCCCGACTAAGCTCCAATATATTGTCCCATCATGTAAAACTTTCACAACAAACACCCGTCTAGCTGCAACCACTGTCAGCAATTTTATCTACCGTATCTGTGCCTAAAATAAACGAGAATTCCATGAGCAAAGTTTCTTTCCTAGAAATGCCCATCCATGGAACAATATCGCGAGGCTGTTTCCCAGCTGACTATAACATGGTCATTCTCGAGTACACTGCAAACAAGTTCATGTTAAGCGATCCTCTTATTAAATAATCAAATTCTACCCATTTTCCAACATCACAGTGTCTCATCGGTGATTTGGCATCCATTAGCCCTTATCGTCGAGAGGCTTTTGTACTGACTTCCTTGGAAAGAAATAATTAAAATGAAGTTAGGAATTGCTTCACACATTTCCTTCTTTTAAAAATGAATTCCATTTATTTAATGAGAGTAAAAACTGTACCTTTGATTTACTTTCGCCAACCTCATAGACTTTCGGCAACCTCGTATTTTATTTTATATTTTAAATCACCTATTTTCGTGCACATCTGTTGAGCCGTCCCAATCTCTAACAGCTACCGATCACCACGGTGTTGTTCCATCGGCGACCTGATATTCAATAACCCTTATCCTCGAAAGGCATTTGGGCCTTTATAAGCAGTGGCTCTCTTGTAATCTATCTATCTCTACTATTATATAAAAGGAAGTTTACCTACATGTGTCCATGAGTTCGTTCCCTATGGACTCGAAAACGGCTGGGTCGATTTTTATGAAATTTCACACAAATTTTTCGTAAAAATTACTTTTAACAATAAATAATTTTCTACTCAATGAATTTTCGTAATTTTTTAATATATCACTATTTTCGACATGACAAGTAAGTAAGTAATGGTGTTTTTGCTTAAAACAACATAAAAAAAAAAACGATCTGTCGACTCTATCTTAAAAATGGTGCGATCCTTCTACCTCTCCGGTAGATATCTCACTGCTGATGCAGTTCTCTAGTACGTCCAAGGATGGAGTACTGCTGCCATATCTGGGCAGGAGTTGCTATAAACAACATATACTGCCTTGACAGATTACAAAATAGACTTCGTAGTCTAGTGGGAGATGCCCTTTTCTCTTCCCTGCAACCTTTCTCCCACAGAAGGGACATTGCGAGCCTACCATTGTTTTATCGTTATTTCCAACGAAAGTGCTCGTCTGGGCTCCAATCTCTAGTCCCCTCGCCAATCTTTCACGAAAAAACCCATTTAGCTAAAACCACTATCAGTAATTTTCCCCACTCTTTACCTGTGCCTAAATCAAAACGTAGATTCCATGAGCAAAGCTTCTTACTTAGAAGTGCACACCTGTGGAACTCTCTTCCGTTTGCTTGTTTCCCACCTGACTACAACTTGGATGTCTTCAAGTCCAACATAAACAAGTTCCTGATAAACCGCCCCCTTAAGTAAGACACTTTATCAAATCTCCAATACTAACGATTACTACGATACTATCCCATTGATTACTGTACACACAATAATCCTTATACCCGAGTGGCCTCCAGGCCTTGATAAGTGGTGACTTCCATGTAAAAAAAAAAAAAAAAAAGCACTAAAGTAGACCCTAGATTAACTTGCGGTATTCGGATATGTGGAAAACTTACTAATCGGTTTTCCTCCGGGGGGGGGGGGAACAAAGCTGCTAAGGGGTCAAAATTGAAAAATTGGTACTGGGGAGGGGGGGGTTATCGGATTTTTATGTTTGTTAACTGTTTCACGAATGCGCATGCGTGAATCTTTCACATGATAGCTTCCTTAGGTTAAGAATAAGTAGGTGTGAAAACCCTTTTTAAAGCCGTGTCAAGCTAACCTAATGGTTATCGTACTTGGTGCACTGTCTTTAGGTTTGGATTTCTATCTCAGCTCGAGTATTTTTTTTTTTTTTACTTACAAGAAGTGAACTGTTTGAAAAAAAACATAATACTCGCATGCACATGTTTCAGTTTCTTTTTTTTTTTTTTTTTTGCTTCATTTTTTTAAGCAGTTTAACGTTATGTTTAATACCAACGATATTTCTGATTACAATAAATAAGAATTCTGCATTAATTAAAACATAATACTTATGCGTATTTTACGACCGGGCAACGCCGGGCAGCCTGCTAGTTAATAAATATTACTAAATGAGAGTAAAAAGTGAACCTTAGATTTACTTTCGGTAAACTCGTAACTCTCACTTCTCTCAGTTTATTTCCTGTTAATATACTGGGTAGACTAGTTGGTAGACTAGTAACAGACAAACATACATATAGCCGTTTATATATTAGATTTCAAATAACTTATTATTCCCGCCCACCTGCCATTCTCTACGTCATCCTCTTTAATAAACAAATTTTACCCAATTTTAACTACTATCGATCATCACGGTGTTGTCTCAATAGCAACCTGATACTCATTAACCCTTATCCTCGAGAGGTATTTAGGCCTTGATAAGCGGTGACTCCGTCGTAATAAATAAATAACTTAATTGAAGTTAGGATTTGCTGAACGCATTTTCTTTTAAGAATGAATCCCATTTATTTACAAAAGTGACGATAGAAGAAAAAATATTTAAAGAAAAAAAAACTTTCAATATATTTCAAATAACCTTTCAATCTTGCGCATCTGGTATTCGTCACAATGACTAAAGATAAGTTCTTTCTGCTCACAATCGCAGACTAAATCAATTCCATTTGCCACCTGCTTCAGTAAATGTGTCATACACATCAAAAGACTACCGCCCCCGTTCTAGTGTTACCAGATCAGTCTGTCTGAAGATATTGACTTCCCGATTTAAATGCACTGTACATTAATGTTGATTTTTTTTAAAAATCTCTTTGCAAAACTTAATAGTAATCTTCAAAAAGTTCGAGTTTAAAAGATGGTGGATAAGAGTGGCAAGCTTGTGTATGAAAAGCAAGCTTGTGTATGAAAGAGGAGTCAAGAACAATTACGTCTTCCCTGCCTAGACTCTTAGCTAGTAGAGTGAATAAGCCCCCCTCCCCTGGTAACAGAAAGCCTCCAAGATTTTCACTCCTTATTTTTATTTCTTTTCGTCCCTGGCCTTTGTCCCCAATTTACACTCATCATGGAAGAACTCCACCCACTTCCCAACTCTGCCCCCCCCCCAACATTTAAAGTCTGTGTTACCTGGCCTTAGGGCTGGGATTTTTAATTTTTGTCTCTTAATCCAGAGCACCCCTTTTTGGGGAGGTGGATATTCTCTCATGTTAAAAACGACCTTGTGTCAAATTCAGCTCTCGTGGGGAAGCAAATAAATAGGGGCAGTGCAACATTTCAATAAACAAGAATTAAACTAATCATTCGTACATGGTCTTACACCACAGTTTTTGCCAGAGAGCAATCAAGAAACTAATCAAATAGTAAAAGTCTTTTACATAAGTGCACGGTCACTGGTCTTTCATTCTTTCCAAATATTCAGAGAGGAGTTTGGTAGAGATGTTTAGCACATGCACACACCAAAAACGCTACTATATCTATTATATAAATCTCACCTGTCTGTTTTAATGTATGTATGTATGTATGTATGTATGTATGTATGACTAAAACTTTCGACAGGGGCGATGAATTTTCAATAGATCGGTATTGTTTTGAAGCTCCACCCTTCGAACAACAAATATCCAAAAATTGGCTAAAAGCATTAATTCCTTCAACCTCAACTGGGCACTTTTCTACAAAGAGAGGTCGCTTTTTTCGCCGATACTTTCGAAAGTCATCCCCTCTTTTTGATTGACTAGCCTTAATTTAAACCTTTGCCACTTCCGGTTTAGCGATGGACGCAATGACAAAGACATCACATTTTTTTCACATTCTTTTCCTCCTTCGTGGTACGGGCTCGAGTCTG
Organism: Euprymna scolopes; assembly: GCF_053919585.1. NCBI lineage: Eukaryota > Metazoa > Mollusca > Cephalopoda > Sepiida > Sepiolidae > Euprymna > Euprymna scolopes. The sequence goes on along the minus strand of NC_136519.1, from coordinate 48,427,750 downwards.
CCTGCCTACTACCACTGTTTTTTTTTTTGCTCAACATATATATATATATATATATATATATATATATATAAACATGTCAGTGTGCTAAAACGTATTCATCGTAAATCCATGCAATTATGCACGATGTAGAAACTATGCATTAAAAGAATTAAACGTAATAGTTAAATGAAACTAATCATTTAATAAGAAACCATAAAAATAATGAATAATTAATTAGCGCTCGTTTTTCAAAGGAATGTGCAAATTAGTTTACCTTCATGAAGTCGCTCGTATATCCATGACTGAGTATATTAAAAAGTTCGTTTTAATAATTTTTAAATAGAAAAAGTAGGTTTTAATATAAATATCAGACCGAGAAAAAAAAACACAAATTTATTGGTATATAGTTCGATTATAACATTGTAACATTCGACAAAGATGGAACAACGTTAAACGAAGCATTCGTGCATCATCGTTTCAAACAAACACGTGTTGTGCCCCTGAATCAAATCAAATAATAGAAGTCATTTTACATAAGTGCACGGTCATTGGCCTTTTTTTATCGTCACTTTTCCAGGTGTAGGCGGTGACTCCTTGTGGCCGTTGATTCTCTGTTCAATTCCAGATTATCTACTCATACATAGAAACAATGGAGACTTGTTGGCGTTCTAAGGTTTTATTCAGAGAGTGTTCTCTTTGGGAGAGAGACTACATAAATTACTTCTTACTTAATTTTCGTACTTAGCTTTGAAATGGTCAACAAACGGTCATCGTTTTTCCATATGGGCCGTTTCATATATTGTTGCGTCGTCTAATGACTGTTGATCAACTGTTTATCTTAGGTGAATAAAGCTCATGTATGGCAACACAATGGAGACTTGTTAGCTTTCAAAGGTTTTATTTGAGAGGGAAATTTTGTTCACGAGAAGAGAGACTACAAGAGAGGCTGAAATTAATTCCTTCTAAAAAAAGAGGTTAAAATTAATTTCTTCTTGCTTAATTTTTTAATGTAGCCTTAAAAATGATCGACAAACAAATAAGTCTCGAGAAAATAGTCTCATAGATTTGTACATTGCCGGCACGTCTGGTTTGAACTCTTCCTCGCCTCAAATTGCCTCGAAACTCTGTCCCAACCTTAACATATATTTTTATATATTATCATCAACATTTTATTTGTAGCATGTTTTGATATAAAAATAATTTTATAAAATCAACAGTACCTACGGTACAATGCTCAAAATTCTGTCCCGATCTAAACATGGTATTTTTATGTGTTATCATCAAATGTTGATAACATACAAAAATATAATAAATATTTGCTGTAACATGGGGTGTTCCTTGTATAGTTGTGTTGTCTAGTGGTTGTTGATCGGTTGTTTAATTTTATGTTCGTTCACTAGAGAGACTAAAATAGAGGTTAAAATTATATCCTTCTTAATTTTCTCAGCGTTAAAGATGGTCGACAAACGGACAGAGTCTCCAGGCCATATTCACTTAGATTTCTAAATTGTCGCGCATATCTTGTCTGTCCACTTCCCCCGACTCGAACTGACAAGAAACTCCACCCTGTGCCTAAAATACTTAAGGTAATTTCTGTGTAATAACATTCGACACGGGGATTCTAACGCATTTTGTTTAGGGAACTATTCTTTGATCTCTCGCATTAACTACGTTAGCTTCAATAGGTCTATTTCCGTTTGCTGCCAGATTGTCCTGACGTGTACTTAATGCCACTCCCTTAAAAATTCATACTAGTTAACATCATCTCTACCTACTGGCATAGGGTCCTAATATATAACAAAAGGGCAGATATTATTTTTTTGTTGGAATCCTCTGAGATGAGTAATTTGTATATTTATTTATTTATTTGTGGACTGTTATCCTCATCTTCATAGCTGCTGTTTCACTACATTTCGGCCAACTATTTCTCTGGCCTTCATCAGGTGGTTAACCGTGACAGGATAGGAATGATGAGTCTGTTAACTATATCTTCAGTAATTACTGCCTTCCATAATTGTTGTTGTCTCACCACGTTTTCACCAGCTAATCCTCTGGGCTGCTTTGGGTAGGATCGAAACCGCTATCTTCAGACAATGCTAACCTGGAACTGTAGAAATTTAACGCCTCTATCCATTGCACCATGGGCCCCAAAGATAGCGGTTTCAATCCTACCCAAAGCAGTCCAGAGGATTAGTTGCCAAAAAAGGATGGTGAGACAACAAAAATTATGAAAGGCAGTAATTACTGAGGATACAGTTTAAAAACTCACCATTTATATTCCGTCGTGATTAACCACCTGAAGAAAGCCAGAGGAATAATTGGCCGAAACGTGGTGAAACAACAATTATGAAGATGAGGGTAACAGTCTGCAAATAAATAAATAAATAGGACTGATGCCCAGATAGATAAGATTGTTGTATAGTCGTGGGGTATATAAATAGAGTCTATATAACTGATATCTCTTTAATGTTCTGATATATATAGTGTGTGACGTCTAGTGGTTAAAATGTTCTCTTGTATGTATCTGTCCGAAGCATATGAAAGATACGCGCGGATTATGTAGAGAACAATTAAGTCCAGCTAATATGATTGATATCTGTCTGTCTGTGCGTCACTTGTTGTATTGTGGCCGATATATAAACAGTGTCTCTTTCACAAATGCCTCTTTAACGTTGTGATATATACAGTATGTCGTCTAGTGATTAAAATGTTCTATTGTTGTATGTACGACGTGTGGGTGTTTTATATTTAATGAAACAGTTCGTTAACATTCAGTCTGTGTAGAACAGGGGCACAGAACACCTCTCTATGTTGTGTCTTTGTCTCTTCTCATTATTCAAGTTAATCTCCCTCCGAAGGAAACCAAACAATAATAGATTATATATTTCATATGGATACCTTTATTTTTGACTTCCCACCGGATCTGCAAGACGTTGTAATTTTCTACATTATGCTAAAGTCGCGTTTTATTCCAGCTTCCAAAACGCGGAGACGATATCTTTCGTGTGAACGTGTCCGGCTTTTCCTGTCTGACTCCAAACTCTAAACTAAACTGATCACGTGTATTATCAATCTATTATTTTTATGTCATTAGCTCACATAACATTAAGATCACCTGATGCTATCATTAAAATCATCTCCAGTGTTTATGTTCGTTCTTGTTTGATCTAACGTTCTTACATTAACATTCGTGATACATTTATATCATAATATTTTTTATCCTACAAATATCTTTCGTCTTGATACATATTTTCCAGACATCAAAAACGATTATGATAATAATCGTTCAGATTACTTTGTACCCTCCCCCCCCCGGCAGTGCTCTATAGAACAGTACGATTTTAGAAGAAAAGTAAAAATGACATTTTTAACAATATATTAAATATGTTTTTTTTTGTTTTGTTTTTTTAAGCAAAAACATTATAGAGAAATTTATTAAATAAAACGGTGAGTTACAGTTAATAGTTACAATTATACAAATAATTCGATCTTAACAAGCCCTTTTCAATTATATATAGACCATCTATTATATAAATCTCACCTGACAGTTTAAATGTATGTATGTATGTATGTATGTATGTACATATTTTGTGTATGTTTGTGTGTGTGTATATGTGTATTGGGGCAGAGAGGGCTCCCGTAAGCCGTGGTGAAGGCAACCTTTCTAGGAGAAGGAAATCTCTGATTTAAAAAACCATAAAGCGGAAGACCAGTACCCGCATTAAGCTGGTCTGCAGTTTAATTTGTTGCCGGCTATCTTGCTCTTGCTTGTTGTTGGATCTCAACATTTTGAACCGAGAGAGAGACTTAGCTGTCGTACAAAGCTAAGACTGTAACATCATATTTGTATAGATACTCCCTCAAACATTTGGGCTCATGGATTTTAAATGTCTGAGGGAGTGGCACTCGTCTGACAAGACGTTGCACTCATCACATATTTTCTAGACATCAAAATCAATCATGATAATAATCGTTCAGATTACTTGGCATCCCCCGGACAGTACTCGATATAACAAGATGTTGCTTTACACTGAAGAATCTTATCAATAGAAACAATAAAAAAAATTATGCATATTCATGTTCTGTGTAAAACCATTCCGACAAAAAAGTTTTTAACATTAGTGAATTTAACATTGGTTGGGACTATGATATCTCTGATGATCATTATATTTGCAGTCTTCATCTTATTGATGTTCATCATGTTGGTGGCTTGCAGCCTCTCGATCGCAATCACTTGTTATATAAAGGGTAGTTATCTGTTTGCGTGTGCTCAGCTAAAAGTCAGAAACTACATAAGGCAAACATACAAAAAGCTTATATATTCTTTCTCAATATTTCTTCCTCTAGAAAATGGGCACATGTTTGTTGGAATATTAATTCTATTGTGAGTCACTCCGAACAAAATTAGCCAGCCAGTCAGGTGAGGGGTGACATTTACAGCAATGCATTTCCATCCTGGTTAGGTGTGAAACTTAAACTAAAGTACACTTTCTAGGATGAAAGTGTGGTATCTGTTTTGTTCTTGGTTGGAGGATGGGGAATACTTTCTGACTTGGAAGGAGGAGAGGAGAGAAGGGTGGGAGAGAAAGAAAATAGAAAAATGGGGTACAGAAACGGTTGAAAAAGGGGTGATACAGAAAGAGGGGCATAAAAAAGGGAGAATACAGAAATGGTTTTAAAAAGGGGGGGGGATACAGAGAGAGGTTTGAAAAGATGTTAAACACCCACACACATTTTAACTTTTCTACTTTGTTGCCCGTGCCCTTCCAGGGCAACGTCAAGTGACTGTTCTAGTTAACAACAAGAAAAAAAAAAATTGAATTAAAACCTACTTTCTCAGTATTCGAACTAGGATTAAAGTGTAATCCTAATTTGTTGAAAAGGTCATTTTTTTTTCTGTAAATAGTGTACTATTTGTTCTGTCAGGGGAGAGGAAATCTTTCTCTACTCAGAAAGTGAGGAAAAGAGAGTGAGAGGGGTAGGGAGTAAGAGAGATGGTAGTAAATGTGAGAGGAGGAGAGGGATAGAGAGTAATAAAGTGTGTTACGCCGGGTCTCCCTGCTAGTGATTAAATAACAAAATGAAGTTCTTACATGCTTCTCGCAATTTTTCCTTTTCATAATGCAGAACCTCATAGTCTGGCATGCTGATTCGATTCACATAAATTTCCAATTGTTTCACCGAAGGGAGACTGAAAAAAAAAAAAAAAAGAAAACAATCACATCTAAATAAATAAATACGAAAGATTTTTTCCTACCTATTCTAACTATATTACCATAAGAAAATTTTGTGAATTTTATGTTATTTTGAAGTACCGTACATATAGTAATCTGCAAACATCCATAATCAGCTTCAGCTATTTTGAATTTGCATATTGATTTTCTAAAGTGTTTCTCATCTATCTATCCATCCATCTATCTATAAAAGTGAACATGTGTGTGTGTACATTTCCCTACATAATAACTCTCTCAATTTTAAGTCTAGAGATTCGAAATTTGATATACAGGGTACTGAGATTTGGGAAAATCTTTGGGATCGGGTTTCGGCCAAAAATTTGGCTGTTAAGGGGTCAAAGTTTTAAAAAGATTTACCTCTGCGGTCTCTACCAAATTACTCGGACAATTTTTGGTTGAAACACATGAAATTTTAGATATAGGTTCCTTGGACATGGATCTAATTTAATAACTTGATTTGAGCCCAAAGCAATAAATGTTAAGGGGTCATAATAGGGTACAAAGTTTAAAAAAAAATTTACCTCTGCAGTCTCTACCAAATTACTAAGACAATTTCTGGTCTAAACATTTGAAATTTTATATAAAGGGTATTCAGAGATAGGGCAAGCATTTTAATCGGTTTGGATCGAAACTCTTTAGTTACCAATACATAAATGTATGTATGCATGTTTGCATGTCTGCCTAAAACTTTTGACAGAGGCGACGGATTTTACCAATATCAGTATCGTTTTAAAGTCCGACCTTTCAGACGACAAATATAGAAAACTTGGCTAAAAACATTAATATGTTCACCTTCAACTGGGAACTTTTCTACAGGAGGGGGGGGCGCTTTTTTCGCCGATATTTTTTAAAGTCATCCTCTCATTTTGATTGTCTAGCGTTAATTTAAAAAAATGTCACTTCCAGTTTGCCGGTGCTCGTAACAGCATAGACGTCAGGGTTTTTTCCCATTCTTTTCCTCCATCGCGGTACGGGTTCGAGCCTGCCTTCCTACTACCACTTTTTCTTTTTTTTTTTTTTGCTCAACAGACACATCCAAATACCCGGGAAACGCCGGACTGAAATGCTAGTATATCTATAAAAGTGAAAATGTGTGTGTGTGTGTGTGTGTGTGTGTGTGTGTGTGTGTACATTTCCCTACCAAACTACTCTGTCAACTTGCAGTCTATAAACTCGAGTAAGGGGTATTGAGATTTGGGAAAATCTTTTTAATCAGTTTTTGGCCAGAGATTTGGCTGTCAAGAGGTCAAAGTTCAACGATTTGACCTTGGAGAACGCTACCAAACTCCTCCACCAATTTTGGGTCTAAACACTTGAAATTTTAGATGTAGGTTACTTGGACATGGATCGAACTTTTTGATTTGACTTGAGCCCAAAATGATAAATGTTAAAGGGTCAAAATTGGGGTCAGAGTTTTAAACAATTTGACCTCTGCGATCTCTACCAAATTACTCAGCCAATTTTCGGTCTAAACATTTGAAATTTTGCATAAAGTGTATTCAGACATAGGGCAAACTTTTTAATCGGGGTCTGGCCGAACATTTGGGAGCCAAGAGGTCAAAGTTCAAATTATTTTACCTTTGCAGTCTCCAACAAATTATTCAGCCAATTTGGAGTGTAAACGTTTTAAATTTTACATAAAGGGTATTCAGACATGCAGCAAGCTTTTTAATCTGTTTTGGGCAAAATATTGTCTGCCAAGCGGTAAAAGTTTAAAGAGTTGACATGTGAAGACTCCACCAAACTCCTCTGCCAATTTTGGGTCTAAACACTTGAAATTTTAGATGCAGGTTACCTGGACATGAGTCAAATATTTTAATACACACATATATATATATATATATATATATATATATATATATATATATATATATATATATATATATATACGTATGCACTGAACATTACATAGAGCCTGAGAAAAGCCGTGATGAACTGCTAATTTATATTTGTAATTTGCAGTGTCACATTTCCTTATATATACCTGTCTTTTGCCTTGAGAAGGCATCCACCTAGGATGAGTTAAGCCAGCTCCTTCCAATGGATTTACCGCATTTTGCACAAAATCTTATTAAGCTCGGCGATCCATTTTTGCTACATTATTCTGGTCTAGGAGAGAGTTTGAGCCTTCCAAACGTGGATAACATGATAGCAAACCTTTGGAAATTTGCTCTGTGCTTAAGAATCTAAGTAAGGAGTTTACCTTTGGCTGCAAAGCGTTGATAGGGGAGTATAAAGTGTACCTTGTATTTATTTTCGGCAGGCTCACATTCTTTAAGTGATGTTTGTGACACAGGGAGAAGAATTGCTGTTTTTTGGGTAGGAATCTATTCATCTAGCACTTATTGTTGGCTAGTTTTTAACTTTAAAGTAGCAATTTTTAGCTTCTTACATCAAGTGGCTTCATGCCTTGTCTGGGTCGATTTCCATAAAATCTCTAATATAAACCTCATCTGTCTGTTTAAATGTATGTATGTATGCATGTTTGTATGTATGTCTGCCTAAAACTTTCGACAGAGGCGACGGATTTTCACAAGATCAGTAGCGTTTTGAATCTCAACCCTTCAGACGACAAATATGGAAAAATTGGCTAGAAACATTAATCCTTCGCCCTCAACTGGATACTTTTCTACAAGGAAGGGTCGCTATTTTCAAAAGTCATCCCTTCTTTTTGATTGACTAGTCTTAATTTAAACCTTCGCCACTTCCAGTTTGGTGATGAATGCAATGGCAAAAACAGCACATTTTTTTTTTCTTTTACGTTCATTTCCTCCTTCGCGATATGGGTTCGAGCCTGCCTACTATCATTTTTTTTTTTTTTGCTCAACACGCACCTCCAAACAACCAGGCAATGCCAAGCATCCAGGCTAGTAAACAAATAAATAAAAGCCTCACATTCTATAAGTGATGGTTTTGGACTTCGAAGTAGTAAAGAAAGCTGACCAAACTTGGTGATCCATCGGCAACACCAACACTATCGACAGCCAGTCCTAGTGCGAACAGCGACCACTGTAGATTATTAGACCCTAAATCAGTTTGGAATTTTACTTAACTGTTCTGAGCCACGTTTTTAGCTGTTTGCTACATTGCTTCTTCCAGCTCCGAGAAGGAACCAGGTCGATGGCCTCTTTGATGAGATCACTTCATTGACAGCTAGAAGGTGTGACTAGCTCAGCAAAAGCTTCTCGTGAGAAGAATTCACAGGAGAAAGACAATGTGGCACCGCGGTTCGACACACGCAGAACGCAAGGCAAATGGAAATGATCAAAAACCTCCAGTTGGCAACGATCAGCAGCTCTCATTGACCAGGACTGACAAACCGTATGGGAGAATGGTGTGGACAAGTGCTTTGTGGAAATTATAAATTCTTATATTTACGAAATATTTTTGTCAAAAGTGAAAACGTCTGATGTGGCTGGAGGCTGGATGTAGAGAACAGATACTACAATTTGATTGTAGCCAAAAGATTAAGGAAATATAAAACAATGATTTTATAATTAAGTATTTTTGAATAAACAAACAAAACAAAATCTAACGCATGTAATTACTATTATATATATATATATATATATATATATATATATATATATATATATATATATATATATATATGCTATTAATTTTAACCAATGGATAAAAGGATAAAATGAAATAAAATAAAATACTTAACCAATGGGAAAAGAGAAGAGAAAAATACATATGGAATGCTTCGAACTGCTTCTGGACAATCTTTCATGAATCAAGCATCAGTTTTTGAGTTGCATAAGAGATTCAAGGAAGGCAGGAAGTATGTGAGGGATGATGAGAGGTGTGAGAGTGGTAAGGAAGTCAGAACACCAACGTTGATTGGGCAAATAAAGAATTTCATGGATAAGGACTGTCGTGTGTCTATAGAGATAATAAGTGTACAGTTTGATGTTAGTGCGGGAACTTTACACACAATTATTTGCAAAGAACTGAAGATTTGCATGAATGCACCAGTCCACAACTCCATCCTTGTCACAAACTATTTGATCAAGACAGTTCCTCACCTTTCCTGTAGTCCAGACCTTGCTCCCTGTGACTTTTTGTTATTCCCTAAACTCCAAGAAAATTTTAGAGTCTCTCGTTATGAAACAATTGAGAAAATGAAAGAGTGCATTACAGCTGGAGGAGATTACTTCAAAGGGAACTAACGTTTCATGTGTATACTATCAATTAATGTACCCATACAAAAAAGTCTTGAAAATTATTCAAGGCAACTCGTGTATATATATATATATATATATATATATATATATATATATATATAGAGAGAGAGAGAGAGATGCACACATATATATAAAATTTAGAAGAGAAGACCAAGGTTACATACAGAAAAAAATCTGGCATAAGAAATTAGCCTAGAAATAAGAGATAAAAAATATACCATAGGTATATAGTGGCTGGATAGATAGTAAAAAATAGAGATAGAATACACAAAAAAAAAAAATAGAAAGAAAAGAAATATAGAAAAATATACAAGAGAAATATAAAATCAAGATATAATAAAAAAATTTTAAATTCTAAACTTTACAAAGTCAGCATAGTATGAAAGAGAGAGAAATCAGTGTTTGAGAAACGGTGATCAAGTATTGCATCACACACACACATATATATATATATATATATATATATAGATAGATAGATAGATAGATATTTTTCAGTAAAATATTGTCACTAGTATTATAATATTTATAACACGTTTTATTAATATGCCTAGATTTAGTTTTGCAAATTACTTCCACAGATTATTTATAGTTTTAAATTTTTAGTTTAATATTGTCATTTAAAGGATATTATCAATACATATAATATTAGCAAGAATAGGACTGTATATATTATATAAGATTATTTTGAGTTGACTTGATTTAAATTAATTTAAGCGGGGATTTCTATAGGACATGCGTTATTTTTATTTGCTTTCTTTTTTTTTCCTGCATATGTCTGGACTTACGTTCGCGTTCTGACCTATTTTTGTGGCCTGTCACTTTATTTTATAAAGGTTTATAGAGTTCATCTTCTTAGTTCATCTTCTTCTCTCTATTTTTTCTCCCCCCTCTATTTCTTCATTATTATTTTCTTTTTTCTATCTCTACCCATTCATTAATCTACTTCCTTCCCTTCCCTTTTATTTTATCATATTTTATCTTATATTCGCTGTTTTATTATGCATTTTATGTCTTTTCTTTTCTTTTCTTTTCCTTCTTTTACTTTATTTTAACAATTTGAATTTATTTTGGAGTGGAATTTGAAGCTCATGTTCTATAATTATAAAAAATATTAAATGTATCAATTTATATGTTTATTAATAAATGGATTCACCGGACATATATAAAAAAATTTTTTTACCGGACCCATTATATAAACAAAGAAAATTGCTCCAGGAAAATGCTTACTTCGGACCATTACCTTGTGATGTGGATTACTCAAAATATAGTGTGGATCATTTTACCACACTGCTATCAAAGACATTCATTTCGGATTTTACCATGCAATTTGGATGTGAATTTTTATATCCTTTTCATTAACTTCCCTTACTCTATAACATTTAAATACTTAAACAACTTTTAATTGTAATTTTCCATGTCTCACTGACTTTAGCAAATAAGGTGTAAACCATTATAACTATTTGCTAATATTTTCTCCTCTGAAGAGATGGTAGATATCGAAATCCTATTGGATAAGGAGTTATAATATTTCAAATGTATTCTTTGTCTTACATAGAATAATAAAAATCTTTTGATTTGAAATTTGAACATTTCACGTCATAAATTTTTGAATTCATTGAATGACTAAAATTTGATAATTATATATATATACATACATATATTAGTGTTGGGACGATTAATCAGAAAAATCCTAAGATTTGTGGGTATCGGAATCAGTATCAAAATCGGAAAAATTGATGCCTATATTCCGATGCCAAAATGATTCTTTTAATTGTCTTTTTTATTTGATTTTGTTTTAAGTAAAATCTTCCATTGCTGGTAATAATGATAAAACAATGAATATTTATCGATTTTAAAATATCAGTAAAGCTAAAATCGATAGATCATCCTCCACAAGTGTATTTTGACGTTTAGGAAAATATTTGCATATTTCACATGTGTTTTACGAAAATCGGGGGAAATGACAATCTTATAGTTAAATAATTAGAGATTTATAAAGAATCAACATCGGTGATTGTATCAGAATCGGGAATTTAGTACGGAATCAGTAATTGTATTGGAATCAGGAAAAATATTGGAATCGTCTCATCACTAATATATATATATATATATATACACACACACACACACACACACACACTTATACACGTATGAAATGCCTTTTTTCGTATGGGCATTTTTCTGTGCGTGTGAGAGAGAGAATCAGTGTTCACCAAGTACGGCATCACATATATAGAGATATACATATACATACATATGCACATATATACATACAAGGTGCCTTCAATAAGTTTCCAGACTTTTTCCGTATGCATATGTATATAGATAAATTGATAGATATAAACATATATAGTAGTGGATGGGCAAAAATCAGAAGCTCACAGTATTAATGCTGGAGTCCCTCAGGGGTCCATCCTGGGCCCAACTTTTCCTGATCTACATTAATGATCTTCCAAATCACATCCTTACATCATTCGTAGGCATTTATGCTGATGACACTACCATCTACGGTAGTACATCTAAAACTGTAAACAACCAAGTTCTCTCTAATTCTCTCTCCTCTGATCTTGAGCATGTAGTACAATGGGGAAAGGAGTGGCTGGTTACTTTTAATGCATCTAAAACAAAGCTTCTCTCTTTACATCATCAACGTTCTGATCTCCACCTGGCATCAATTGAAATGAATGGCTCTCGTCTTGGGGAGGCCTCAGGTTTTAACAAGCTTCTGGGTTTGACCTTTACTCCTGATCTTAAATGGAACACGTACATTAAATCTGTTGCCAAGGCCGCTGAAAAAATGATGGGATCCTTCTATCGATCCGGTAGATATCTCACTGCTGATGCAATTCTCCATCTATATAAGAGCCAGGTACGTCCAAGGATGGAGTACTGTTGCCACATCTGGGCAGGAGCTGCTAGAAAGGACGTCTTGCCTTGATAGAGTTCAAAATAGACTTCGTAGCCTCATACGAGATGTCCTTTTCTCTTCCCTGCAACCTCTATCTCACAGAAGAGATGTTGCGAGTTTGTCTACTTTATCGTTTTCATGGCAAGTGCTCGACTGAGCTTCAATCTAAGGTCCCCCCCCCCGTTGCCAAACTTTCACAAGAAACACTCGTCTAGCTGAAAACACTATCAATAATTCCCCCCACTCTTTATCTGTGCCTAAACCTAAACGTAGATTCCATGAACAAAGCTTCTTTTTTAGAACTGCATGCCTGTGGAATTGTCTTCCGTTTTCCTGCTTTCCAGCTGACTACAATATGGTTGCCTTCAAGTCCAACATAAACAAGTTCTTGATGAGCCATTCCACTTGAGTTAACAAATTTACCGAATTTCTATTATTAACGATTACTATATTGTCCAATTGACTACTGTACACTCTTAATCCTTATCCTCGAGTGGTCTCTGGCCTTGATAAGTGGTTATGCCTATGTAAAAAGAAAAATATAGACACACACACACACACACACATAGACATATAGATGAAAATCAATTTCTAAAAAGCAGTCACGAATCAGTTCCTCACACCCTGATTGAATATGCAATAATCGATCTAAATTATTTTCTCTCCTATTTGTACTAAAATCAAAAGAAGCAAAGAATTGGTAAGGAATCTATTTTCTGCTAATTGATAAAGAAAGAAGAATGGCTGATATTGGACATCTTAATTGATTCTTCCTTCATACCTTCTTAAAGTAGACCTAATCAGTCGTGCTTGAATTCCTTTCAGGGTGTCTTTCAGTTGAAGGAGTTGTTATCTTCGGTTTGTCTCAGAAAGCAATAGAGTTCTGCACCACACTTTAGTCTGTTGCTAAATTACTGCGTTTGTTGTAACTGTACAAGCCTATCATAGATCATCAGACTCTGTTGCAGATGCCACAGATGTAGATGGGGATCTGGTTGCATGAGTTCTGTTACAGACCCCTACCTTCACAGCACTTCTCCAATAGTTACAGTCTTCAGCCATGGAAACTTGTTGGATCTCTACCACCTGTCTTCATGTTTCACTTGCAGACATTATTGCAGCATAGGATTATCTTCCTGCTGGTCAAGTTAGTTCTTTCTCAATTTTTTTCTCAACCAAGAGCAGAATGAACAAGAGTCCATATTCACCCAAAACATTCTTCAGTATTTTCTTCTCTCTGCTTCTTTCTTAGACCTCAACAAGTTGGAGGCCAGGAGTAGTGGAGGCCTGCCTTCAAGCTAAAACCAAAGATAATTATCTATAATATAAACTTCATCTGTCTGTTTAAATGTATGTATGTATGTATGTATGTATGTATGTTTGTCTGCCTAAAACTTTCGACTAAGACGATGGATTTTCACTAGATTGGTATGGCTTTGAAGCTGGACGTCTCTGACGACAAATATAAAAAAAATTGGGCAAGAACATTAATTCCTTCACCCTCAAGTGGGCAGTTTTCTACAAGGAGGGGTCGAATTTTGCAAGCCATTTTTGCAAGTCATCATATAGGTTGGATTGACTTTGCCTAATTTTAACGTTCCAAACTTCTGGTTGCGTCATAGAGTTGCAGTAAAATGTCAGACTTTTTTTCACTTTTTTCCCCACCTTCGTGTCACGGATATGAGCCTGCCTGCCTACTACCACATTTTTTTTTTTGCTCAACATATACCTCCAAACACGCGGGCAATGCCGGGCACCCAGGCTAGTATATATATATATATATATATATATATATATATATATATATATATACACAGTCAGGTATGTGTACAATCATATATTTCTATGTACAGGATTCACTCTAATTTAAAGATCATTATGAACATTTGAAGATGGCTTTTTTTTTGCAAGGAGTTACCTCTTATCAAGGCCGTACGGTAGTCAATGGGACAATATCGTAGTAATCGTTAATAGTAAAAATTTGGTAAATTGGATTGCTCAAGGCGACGGCTCATCAGGAACTTCTTTATTTTGGACTTGAAGATGACTAAATTGTAGTCAACTGGAAAGCAAGCAAACGGAACAGAATTCTACAGGCGTGCAGTTCTAAGAAAGTAGTTTTGTTCATGGAATTCATGTTTAGGTTTAGGCACAGATAAAGAGTGGGGAAAATTATTGATAGTGGTTTCAACTAAATCAGTGTTTTTTTTATGAAAGTTTGGCAAGGGAGAGCATAGATTGAAGCTTAGACAAGCATTTGCCATGAAAATAGTGATAGATCAGGGACAGGCTCGCAATGTCTCTTCTGTGGTAAAGAGGTTGCAGGGAAGAGAAAAGGGCATCCTCTATTAGGCTACAAAGTCTATTTTAAACTCTGTCAAGGCAGGATAGGCTGCTTCAATGTAGGCTACATTTAGTTAAATTTGACTTTATGTAAAAATTAAACATTGAAACTCTGACTTACTCGACAATAGGCACGGAACCTCTTCGTTTGCATTTTTGGATCATATTAGCCCGATTCTTAAGACTAATAATGATTGTGGAAGGCCGCAATTTGCATGGCTCGCCATCAACTTGCATTGGTAATGTTTTGTGACTGATGAGTTTCACTTCCTGGCATTGTACCAACCGCTCACCATGACCACCGACTTGAAGGGTCGCCTGAAAAAAAAGAAAAAAAAGGAAAAAAAACATTTACATATTATGCTCGAAAATACATTATTTAGCTGTTTCGACCACATTTTAAATGATACTATGGACCTAAGATCATTTAGATTTTATAGTCTTACAACATCACATCCAACTGATATTGGGCAAATACTAGTTTATGACTAAGGTTATAACAACAGCATATTCTTTTCCTTGTTTTGATTCTCAGGTATATATCCATTGATATCTTATGTTTTTATGTAGAGTTATGTGGTTCTCGGTCGATTAATTGTGTCTAACTGTGTCATATATATACTAGAGAGTAAAAACAATGGAAAGAATATGCTGTTTTCATAGCCCTATTTATGACCATGTGGCAAGCAACCAAAACACTTGTGATTTTTTAATAGAAAATCTTTAAGAAAAATAACTGACAAAAATATATATATTTTTTTCCTAGAAAGCTGTACATCCAATCATAAAATATGACAGATGTCTGTGATATTATCGATGTTCCCTGCAAAGTGTTAAAAAGAAAAAGGAAAAAAAAAAAGGAAAAATTATAACAAAAAATAAAAAGAGGAAATAAGTTTATCAGCAGAACAAAGATATAAGAAGTTGTTCACCAGGGCACACAAATAGAACTAAAATAGAATTGTTAATCAACGAGACAAAAGCGGATAATAGAGGCTAATGTGTTTAAAGTTAGTTTATGGGCAGTTTAAGGAGTGCCAAGGTGTTTTACGAGAGATAGGGTCAGTTTACAGTCTTTAGTTTACGACAGTTGAGGACAGTGTCCATTTGGTGTCAACTGGAAGCTTAGAGGTCCCCCAATAGATCAGAGTGATTGGAGTTGAAGCTGGGTGAGAGTAGATCGAGTCAAGAAGAAAATTACTGAGGAACGATGCAATCAGACAGCAAATATTTAGAGTTCTTCTTTTTAATGCTATGTGACTGTATCTCATACACAAACTGATTTGGATCAAGTCTGCATCTGGTATTTGTTTTATTGTAGCATGATCAGGAAGACCACCTCTGTGTCAATTCCAACTAACTAGTTTTTAATTTCTATTCCCCAAATAGCCATGCTAGAATCTTCCACCATCCCTCCTCAATCTACCTTCATCACATCGACTCTTTATCTTGTTCTGTGCTGCACGATCCTAACACCTTGCATTTTTCCATATTAATGCACGTTTCCTCTTTACTTAACGATTACTTATCCTAATATAATCCATTAACTTCTCTCTACTATGGACTTAAATACTCTAATCCATTATTTCAATGGGATGAAATCAACAAAGTCTCCTCTTTTGCATGCGCGATGCCTCCCCTTCATTTAGTCTCAAGAGACAATAGACACCCCTGTAAGGGTAGCTGCACTTGTAATTGTGAGGCAAGGTGTTGCAATATTTTTGACTCATAATGGAGGGGGTATTATCCCTAAAATTTGGGTGATTCTATTTATAAATGCTACTGATAGGAACTGACGAATCAAATTAATTCATGTTCTGCTATCAACCAATCAGAAATCAGAATTGCTCCATAAAAATTAAACCTTTTATAGCATCCTTCCACACATTTTTTATGTGTCAACACGAGAAGGATCTTTTGCTCTGTGACTGCAAAATTATAAAATCTGGAACCTGTACAGAACAGCTAAACAAATTCGTCATCCTCAGGACTTGTATAGAATAACTACCCATCAGAAACTGTTCTGAAACTAAACATGGCTTACAACTGACAATACCCAACCACACTTATCCTGAATCACACCGCTTGCATCCAGTGGCAAGGAGAGGCCCAAGACTGACTGGAAACAATATCGAGATAGATGAAGAGCACATACAACACCTGGAATTCCCACATGGTCACTGATCTTAGTACTGACCAAGCTCAATGTTGCTTAACTTTGGTGAACTGACAGGAACCGGTACACTGTCCAGATTTAATCATTCTCCGAGATCATCAGATCTAAACCTGCTTTCAAGATTCGCGTCCATCATATCTTTCTATAATTTCTCTCTATGCAATGTATATCCTTAACCCTTTCTTGGTTGATTGCGATAACAACGCTCGTCTGGTGAGTAATGGCAGAAGTTACCTGAACTTACACATCTACTTTTGAATCTTGCTATCATGCTAATACCTGCTCCACCCTGTGCTCCAATGTTATCACCAAGGTAAGAAAACTTCTGGACAACTGCAATAGCCTTGCTACCCAAATATTCCTTTTCCACATCTCATCTGACTCTATTTATCTTAAGCTTATTGCATCGAAAACGGTTATTATCTTGCATGCTACCTGTAGTTCCACTATAATTATTGCTGAACAATATTCAAGTTTAACGACGCCGAAATTCAAACGTAAATTACTAGTTATGCATCTCATTATGTGGTTATTGAAACTGTATGAAAAATCTCTGTTCTTCAGTGACTGTCATAAACATGTTATTGCCAAAGTTATCTGAAATGTATTATCAATAGTTGGGATATTTTCTTTTTCTTTTTTGATATCATATTCTTGTGAATTATTGTTCTCCGGTATGGAGTTACAGAGGTAACTATTAATGTTTTCGTATCTCTGAAGATTAAGAAAAAATGTAAACATGATATAAATTATTTGTCATCAGCAATGTAGAAAAAGGAGGAGTTTCATTCATTCAATCATCGCAATGGCATTCATGAACTCCTAAACGTTTTTATACAAAGAAATTCTGGCATTCTTATTCTTCATTATCATGTTCTACATGTTGCCATACGTTGGATGACTTTAAGAAATTGACCTCCAAAGTCACCTGTCTCTACTTAGGTATTTATTTACCCCCCCCCCATCCATGTATATTTTTATCCTTTCAAACCCATGTTTTCTTTGGCCTTTACATGTGACCTGAATCTGTTCTACTTTTACTAACCAAAGAATTCTCATCCCTGTATTATCCCGAAAATTCTCATCATCCTTGTATTATCCCGAAAATTCTCATCCTTCTATTAACCCAAGAATTCTCAGGTTAATTAGAAGGATGAGAATTCTCATTCTTCTAATTAACCCGAGAATTCTCTTCCTTTTATTCACCCCAAAATTCTTATTCTTCTAATAACCCAAGAATTCTCATTCTCCTATAAACCCAAGAATTCTTATCCTTCTATATTCCCAAGAATTCACATTTTCCTATAAACACAAGAATTCTCATCTTTCTAATAACCCTAGTATTCCTTTTCTTCTATTAATCCGAGTATTTTAATCATTCTATTAATCCATGAATTCTCATTCTTTCTTTCAATGTGACCATACCATCAAAGTTTTCAAAGAGTTCAAAACCAACTTTTTAGCCTAGTAGAGGATGCCCTTTTCTTTTCCTTGCAGCCCCTTTCCCCACAAAAGAGACGTTGCTACCCTGTTTCTGCTCTATCCTTATTTTCAGGGCAATTGTTTGTCTGATCTCCAATCTATGGTCCTCCCTTACAAAACTTCCACGAAAAACACTCGTGCAGTTGTAACCACTATCATTAATTTTCCCCCACTCTTTATCGGTGCCTAAACTTAAACATTGATTCCATGAACAAAGCTTCTTTCTTAGAACTGTTCGCCTGTGGAACTCTGTTCTGTTTGCCTGCTTTCCAGCTCACTACAATATGGTCTTCTTCAAGTCCATCATAAACAAGTTCTTAAGTAATCCAATTTACCAGATTTCCACTACTAAAGATTACTAAGCTATTGTCCTAATGATTACCATACACTCCTTAACTCTTATCCTCAGGTGGCCCCCGGGCCTTGATAAGATGTAACTACTTTGTAAAAAACAAAAGTTTATTCTTCTGCACACAACTTGCTATACCACGCAGATTTAATCTCCCTCTGAGGTCATCAGAACTAAGACTGTCTTTAAAACTCACATAACCACATCCATTGTATCATTTTCCCATCATTTCTATCCATGCAATACATATTCTCTCAACCTCTGTACAGGTTTAATCTTCATACGTCATTACACTGTATGTACATGTTCGATAAACTCTTCCCATGACAGATAGTGTAATCGAAGTCATTTTAAAGGCTCCATTTTTTTTCTCATTCCACATTTTCTTTTTGTGTTAATACAATTTCCAAGTGAGTTTGCTTGGTTTAAACGTTTTTGTTTTACTTAATAAAAAAAAGACTCGTTTGGAAACTTGTTTTCATATGAAAATATCGAAGTAATGGGCATAATGGGGAAATTTAACAAATAATTGAATAAACTTGTAGCGTTCTTCTTTTTTCTATTACTTTATGAATTAAATAATTTTTGAAAGAGTTCTGGTAGGGGACATAACTCTCTTCTTAACTGGTTTCATTTTCACGATGCAATGCCTGTTCTCAACCCTCACTATTAAAACGTTCAGTAATGTATTAAGTCACTTCCATGAATTGAATGAACCATGAAACTACATTAATGTATTCAGATCAACAACATTCATTATTGTTATAAAGTTCCATCTGCAAGGGTACTGAGCACTTTGCGTGTACAAGCTCTGAAAGTTGGTTTTCATGCTATTATATAAGAAATACAGCGGTGCAGACACCTTTAGAGTCTAGAGTGAAACAGGAGTTGAGCAGTCTTCACCACACTTCTCTATAAGAGGCATTACTAGAGTGCGTTATGTAATTACCATATTTATCGTAAGTCAGAGTACTTTGTAATCCTTCTGGATTAATCGTCAGGTATAGATTAATCTAACTAGTTTTGAATATATATATATATATATATATATATATTTTTTTTTTTTTTCATTGGTTAATTATTTTAATAACTTTACAAACATTTCGGGATATACACATAAATAAAAATTATATAAAGTATTCCAAACAAGTTAGATTAATCTTACGATAAATATGGTGATGACATCAGCCAGTTTCTGAAGACCATTATTCAGAAGTTGGAAAGGATCAAAAATAGAATTGATAGACAAAAATCGTCTATTTTATTTAATGAAATATATATATATATATATATATATATATATATATATATATATATACTAGCAGGCTGCCCGGCATTGTCCGGTCGTAAAATACACTTAAACATGATATTTTGATTAATGCAGATTTCGTATTTATTATATTATATTGCACCCAATATATAGTAATGATTTAAATAGTATAAAAAAAAGATTCATGCACCACCACCACCAAGAATTGAAACCAAAACGTTTAGCTTATGATTTACTTTTTCCTTTGACATTAATGCTTGAGCTATGAAGATATGTTTGCTGCAAAGCAAAAATTAAAACATAAATCAATAGCTATTACGTTACACATACATATTCGTAATGCCGTCATTTGGCTTTCACCTTCAAAATTCTATTTCTATAATTCTCCCACTTTTGCACCGATTTTCCGCGGCTAAAATCCAAATATAAAGTTTCACGTGTGTTTGAATACCTTATTTATAAGTTTCATGTCTGTAGACCAAAACCTGACAGAGGAGTTTGGTAGGCAAAATTTTTTAAACAAATATATAAACACATACATAAATATATATAGAAAGAGGTGTGTGTTTGCTATAATCTTTTTATACAAATATTACGCAAGTCTAAATCATGTAGAATATTTGCATGAATATAATTACACGCAATAGTTAACTAAAGATGATCATCCCATAAGAAAACCAAAAAATCTAATAAGGAATTAATTAAAATGAATGGTTACAAGAATATGCAAATTAGCTAAATCTTTTGCCGATGACTGCAATTCCACGACCCACATATAAGAAAGTCGTATTTTCTTTTTAAATAAACAGAAAAATGGTTCACCTTTTTTCTTCTTGGCCTTTGGGCCAAGATCTTTTTTCTCTTATCAAAGTGTAGTATCTGTTCCGGCATATACTGCAATCAAAGTTATATGTGAGGGCAACATCACATATCAGACCATTGCTCTTGAGCAATCAGTTTTGCTCAATGTAGGGGTAACCCTTCATACCAATTGTCACTATCTAGTTCCCTCTCGGGGGAACTGGTCCTCTTACCCTCACTCTTCACATTAAAAAACGGCCTTGTGCCTAATTTGCTCAGTGCGAAAGCAAATAAATAACTAAATAGAAAGAAAGGATTTTTAATATGAATATCAATACACAAAAACACAAAATTTATAGGAGTATATATATATATATATATATATATATATATATATATATATATACACACACACATATAGATATATATAGTATGGTTACGACGTCTTGTCACTCCTCCAGTTACTGAATGTCCATGTGCCCAAAGATGACTCTTTATTCCTATCAGTGACTTGCACACACCTAAACAGACATGATTCTGACGATGGTCATTGGTTTAGCTGACACCAACAGCAGCAGAACCTGTATTTTTTTTTTTTTTAATTTTCTTCCTTTGAAGATTGTAATGCTGGGTATGGAGCAGCCAAACCAGCTGCCAATATTGCCCTGCTTTTTATTGAAACCAGCCGAGAGCTCTTTTTAGTATCCTCGCTGTTCTCTTAAGTGCAATTGTCTGGATCTCTTTTGCACTTGGTCCACCAGGAATATTAGTTAGGTAAGACTTCGTTGTGCACTTTCATGTGATTAACGAGACCTGCTTTGGGCAGCAAAGCCCAGTCACTAACCTCACAGATCCAGAGATCCTCATGATTGGATGGCAAGGTTTGGATTTTCCTACATATTTTCTTGAGCTTTGCTCAGTCTATCTTGGCCACTTTAAAGTGCTCTGCACCCCTGTCTATCAGTGCCCTTTACTGCTTGCGATCTGATGCTAGAGACTCAATTGTCAACAGGAATATGAAAGAGCTCATCATAAAACAACTGTTTTGCCAGTTGATTCTCATCAAGCCGGATAAGATGACCTGTCAAACACATCTCAATAGTAGCAATACAAGTGGTTTTGGCCTTATTTAAGACACATGTATCAGGGGTGAAACTGTCCCACTTTAAACCAAAAATGTGCCTAAGGCAGTGCTGATGACACCTCTGAAGCTGTTTCACATGTGACCGGTACAGAATCTTTGTTTCAGAGGCATAGAATAGGGATGACAATACACATGTTTAATATACTGAGATTTTAGTTGTCAGAGTTAGATCACTATCAGACCAGACTATCTTGTAACCTTTCAAAAGGTACAAAGACTTAAAAAGGGAAATTAATTAATAGATAGAAGTATTCGTGAAGAGATCTACCACCAATTGCATATCTACTGGGGAGTGTGTCACCAGGTAAGCTTCATCAGCACACAACAGCTTCCTTAAAACTCATCACAAACAAATGTTTTGGCTTGAAATCTTCTGAGATTGAACACTTTCCAGTCGTTCGAAATCTAATATAAACACCTATATCACAATTGCGGAAACCATACCAGAGCATAGTAGTCAGATAGAATGAAAACAATATTGGTGGAGGTATATCACCCTGCTTCACTCCATTATCAATGGGAATTCTTCCACTAGCCGCCCACTGAAGTTGACACGACCTTTCATACTATGACGAAGTTGCTTGAACTTTTCCGTAAAAGCAGATGTACAGCCAAATTTTTCCAGCACTTTCCAGAGAGCCCTACTACATATATATAGAGGCATACATACACACATATATAACTATAGTTACATCTATATATATATATATATATATATATATATATATATATATATATATATATATACTATATATACACACATGTATAGCTATATTTACATACATATATATATACACACATATAGATATATATATACATACATGTACATTAACATATAGAGATATATATAATACATATATATAAATACATATATATACATGCATACATATACACACATATATACACATGCACACATATATATACATGATGATGATGGCTGCATCTTTCCAGATGATCGCCGTCACATTGAGTTCTCCCCATCTTGTCATACTTAGATGACCCTGCAGTTCTGCTGCAGATTTGCAACACGTATACATACATAGATACACGTATACACGCACATGCACATACTTATACACACACATATATATGTGTATACACGTATGTGTGTGTGTGAAATTTGTCACTCCTTTTGAGACAAGAGAGTTTCAAGTAATCTACTTAGAATGTAAGGGAACACCTGAGATGGAGAATGACAAGTTTACACGCATATACACACATTATATATATATATATATATATATATATATATATATATATATATATATATATATATATATATATATAACACACACACATGTATATGTATGTGTGTGCTTGTGTGGATTTATCATTTCTTTTGAGACAAGAGAGTTTCAGGTAATGTCAAGTAGTTATGTCAGAAGAGGAATGACATTTGTCAAAAAAATGTCTGCAAATATCTGTACAGTTGGACTTGGAACCGGTGCTTTCAAGCCGTAAGCCCATTTCTCAAGTAGTGAGATCCTGTTTAATGTCACGTTTTAGCAAAGAACTTTTCCTTTCGGGAGTTCTTTACAGATTTTACATCATTTTTTTTATGTGCCCAAGCATCGATTGGTCAGTGGAGCATACTTAAGCTTAAAATAGCATTTTTACACGTGTCTACTCATCTTTATAAAGAGACCACGTCCATCCATTGGTCAGTTTGTTCGTCTGTCATGCTTTTTTAATTTGAAATAGAATTTTTATGCATTGCATTCAGAACGTTTTTTTCACACTCGTGTTTTTCTGGACATTATATGGAGATGTATGCATAATAAAAGACTATGAATGTATAGCCACGTTGAAAGAATAGATGAGAGTTCTTGGGTTAGTAGATTTAGAACAGTTGAGGCAGCAGGCCCATGTCATAGGGAAGGAAAAGGGAAGGAAAACATGAGAGTAACTTATAAAAATAAACTTCAGAGAAAAATGGATAAATAATGATTTGGGCAGAAATAGGTTAATTTGGGAATCAATTTCTTAAAGTTTACCAATGTATGTCAGAATGTAAAACGAAAACCGGATGTTAAACTGCTGCTGCTGCTGCTGCTGATGATGATGATGATGGTGATGGTGATGATGATGAATTAAATTTGTACGAGTTGGCACAGTACAACTTTGTTGGCCAGCTTGATTCTGTGATTGGTATTCTTGCATAGTGTACTATGTCGAGGTTGACAATATCCCTAAGTAAAAATGGTACTGCAGAATAAGGACCATCGGAATTTTCCATAAAACGTCGAAAGGTGTCAGATGAAAGTTTTTTTTGTTTTTTTTTGTGCAAACACTGGCCAATTTCTTCAATAATAATAAAAAATAATTTCTATTATTACAAAGATTATCCAAAGAAAAACAAGCCGCACATATGTGACCCCCTTCCATGAGTGAAAAATTTACTTTTATCATGACTATTGTTTGTCCAAAATTAAAACAAAAATCCAAGACGTGGTTATTGAGAAAAGTGAAAACGGGAGTGAATTACTAGGCCCACACCTTCGGGGGACTAATAAATTGAAACAATAGACTTTTTTTGATAGTATTTTCGTTGGTCAGTCTTGTTGACAATATCATTAATCCTTATCCTTGAGTGAATTTTGGACTTGATAAAGTAAAAACTAGTTAGAATTTTTTAAATTACAAAAAAATTTATTCATATTTTTGCAATGTCCAAAAATCTTTTTAGACTTAAAATTTTTTTTTTTAATTCAATTTTCACTCCAAACAAGGCACAGTGCCACTTTGAAGTAGGGGGCTACTATCGAGGACATAATTTGCAGGGGTATTATGAAGAGAGATGAGTAGCAAGATGTTTGTTCAGATTACACTTGAACTTCTGCATATCAGTACAGTTGGGAAAGCAGAATCCCCGAAGGGAGTTCCAAAGACTTGCAGTTCTGGGGAAGAAACTATTGGAGTAAAAGGCTTTCTTACACCTAGGGATCACTACTGTAAAGCGGTGGGACTTAGTTGCTTGTCGGGTTTGTAGGGGGTAGTCACGTCGAGGAGGTACAAGTGCTTGCATTCGTTAGAAAATTCACCATTAAAGTATTTGTAGAACAGGCCGAGGGACACAGTACTTTGTTGATGGGACAGAGGCTGAAGCCTAGATGACAGTTCAGGACCTATCAGGTTGGCGACCCTCTTTTGAACCCTGTCCAGGAGTGAGAGATAAGCAGCAGATGCACCAGCCCAAATGGTCGAATGGTGGCCTTATAGAGGTACAGGATACTTTCATAGGCCTAAGTAATTTTCTAACACGGTAGAGAGAGAGAACCCACCTTAGACTGAGGCAATGTTAATTTTTTGTTACATGCGAGGATGTTGACTTTTGATGGCACTGGATTTTCTCTAAATTAAAAACCTTGTGGGGGCTCCAATAAAAAGGAACTTACAGATTTTTAGGAGATTCGAAACAAGGGTCAGAAAATTTAACAGGTTACATAAACTCATATAAAAAAATTGACCATCCAACTTATTCATGAGGTTAATTGGTTGGATTAAACGACCTATCAACTTCTAAAGGGTCATGTAAAGCCAGAAACTTTTTCTTAAAACCTATTCAATCTTAAAAATAGTTTATACGGCATTCTGTTTAGAAAGATATTTTTCTTTGTCCTTTTGTTATTGTTTTCCAAATTAAAATGTCGTCACTTTCTTGAAAAGTTTGTTTTCAAAATTAAAAAGTCGTCACTTTCTTGAAAAGTTTGTTTTCCAAATTAAAATGTCGTCACTTTCTTGAAAAGTTTGTTTTCCAAATTAAAATGTCGTCACTTTCTTGAAAAGTTTGTTTGCAAAATTAAAATGTCGTCACTTTCTTGAAAAGTTTGTTTTCCCAATTAAAATGTCGTCACTTTCTTGAAAAGTTTGTTTGCAAAATTAAAATGTCGTCACTTTCTTGAAAAGTTTATTTTCAAAATTAAAATGTCGTCACTTTCTTGAAAAGTTTGTTTGCAAAATTAAAATAGCGTCACTTTCTTGAAAAGTTTGTTTTCCAAATTAAAATGTCGTCCCTTTCTTGCTCATAAGGGGTAAGGGAGCGATTTCTTGAATCGTAATTTCGGATGCCACAATGAGAGAGCAAGAACCATGGCACAAAAACCTTGTGAATGTTTTACCATCAATTGATGGATGACTAAAGACAGAAAGACGTGAAAGTTTCATCTCTCTGTTACAGATATTTACGGTGTGAGACTCTAAGAAAACAACTCCTGTCCTGCATATGCGTCAGAAGCAGAAATGCATCATTGAATTTCTTTATACAAAAAAAAAAAAAATGAACTGATCAACATTCATCGACTCCTGTTGAACATTTACAAAGTTGAGTTAGTTGATGTCAACAAAATCATGTTGACATACCGATTCTCACCAGTTCACCAAAATTAAGCAAAGTTGAGCCTGACCCATACCAGATGGGTGACCATTTGGGGAGGCGAGGCACTGTATGTACCACAAGGTAAAATACCAGGTTGAGAAACTGGCGCGGTCTATCCTTCTCTCTAAGGTAGATGGGACTCTCGTAAGCTGTGGTAGGCACCCCATCTAGTGATGGCATCACAATAAAAAATACCCTTGATAGGTCTGGTGAAGCATCAAGTATTCAGCTATCAATAAGATTTGAATTACACTACAAACTCGTGTAGTGAGTTCAATCTCGGCTACGGCAGTGCTTGATGGATGGATGTCAGTAGAGTTAAGAGATGGGTTTGTCAATTTCAATGTGACGACAGAGATGTGAGTGACAAAGTGTGCTCCAGACTTTTACGACCAAGGCATCATTCATCGCTGGCAAAAAGTACATGGAATATGGTGGTGACTATGTAGAAAAATAAATTCTGGATCACAAATGGTCACTTATTGTTTGTTTCTAGTTTAAAAAGAATCAGAATCGGTAATTGTATCAGAATCAGGAAATATATTGAAATCGTCCCATCACTAATCATTATAAACATTTAACAGTATAAAGGCATATAAATTACTAAGTGGTGTACTCTAGAGACAATGGACAGCCTTTGGATTCAATAGTCAGCGATGGTATCCATCACAACAAGTATGCAACCTATTGAAAGTTAAGTGGTGTAATGCTTGAAGAATGTAAAATTAAATGTTAGTTTCTATAAAGAATTCTGTTTGCAATTTTATAAAAGTTTTGTTTCCTTTCTTTTGTTATTGGCTCTATTATCAGACGTGCAGAGGATGCGAATTGTAATATGGTTTCTAAAGTTCAATTAGGCCGACATTTTCCTACAAAATAGTCATAGTATAACGAAGCAAACACATTAAAAAGGCTATATCTGTACTTTTATAAAACAAGCACTTATGTGTGTGTTTGCATTTATTCGTTCCCTATGGAATGTGCCAATCTTTTTTGAAATTTCACACAAAGGTACTTTATATGTCTGGGAGTGTTTTTAGATAGGTTTTGTATTGGAATGCCTCTTACAAGTATCGGGAAAAATCCAATTAAAAAAGGAACAGTCCGATTTTGAACAAAGTTAACCCCCTTATACAGCCTAACATCACAAGTGCATTTGAGAAGTTTTATCACCGCACAAGCAGAAGGGCTTAGCATATAAAATCAACAGTAGGTTCTTTGATATGACAGGTGTGTCCGAAATGAATGTTTCTGTTTAGAGCACAATTGAAGCATGATACTTGACTTTTGCGTTTTAAATATTTATTCAAACCATTGCATAAAAATGGTTTATAAATAGAAGGCTCTCTACAGAGGAATATAACCAACAAGGTATTGTGTGTTAAGTCATCGTAGGGAGGCATTCGAAGTTTCCTTTCAGTGCATCACGGTGGGTCCCTGTTCCAAGCAATCAATCATTTTGATTGAAAAATGGCCGATTTCACCGATTTCATTCACAATAAAAATATTGAAAAATGTGGAACATTCATTGATCCTGAATCAATCCCAGGCAGTGTTTGGTCTCCCTTCTAGTATATACAAGTTATCCCAAAATGATCTGAAACATTTGTAGGTAAAAAAAAAAAAAATTAAATAACAATTAAATAAGGAATTTTTTTTATTTACACAGAATGCCATTTTGTTTTAATTAGGTCAAAATTCATTTATATCTGTATTTATGCATTCTTTTAAGGAAAAGTTCCCGAATCATTTGATTTCTTTGTGTGGTGATATTGCCCGCCAGATCGCCTGATCTAAACCCCTGACAGACCAAAGAAAATGTTATTTCAAACCTAAGCATAGTCCAAAGAAAATGCTATTTCAAATCAAAGCATGACAGACCAAAGAAAATCTTATTTCAACCTTAAGCCTGACAGACTAAAGAAAATCTTATTTCAAACCTACGCATGATAGACCAAAGATGTTATTTCAAATCAAAGCATAATAGACCAAACAAATTCTAATTTCAACCCTAAGCATGACAGACCAAAAAAAAAAATCTTATTTCAACACTAAGCCTGACAGACCAAAAAATATCTTATTTTAAACTAAAGTGTGACACACACTGACAAAAGCTTTCATGTGCGAAGATAAATCTAAAAATATTAATGTAAAAAAGGTCGACATTTCTTAAAATGTTTGGACTTCGTCTGGAAACGACACTTGACTTTCTTTTGAAATGTTGTCGTTTACAAGACACGTTTGAAGGTTAGGATCATTTTCCAAGCTCAATTTATTTCGATGTTGATTTTATTTTTAGAACATTCGTTATTTGAAATATTTTTGAAAGATATAATACATGTGATCTGAAGAAAATAAAGGATGATTATATATATATATTACAATAGAAAAATGCGAGCATGAAAAGCAATATGGTTAAGCTTAAACATAGAAAAGTAAAGGACTAGTTGTTCAAACTAGAAAAGAAAAGGACAAAATATTCTAGTAAAAAATATAACAGATTTATAACTTAAAATATTGCAGCATTAAGAATTGATTATATAATGTTATAACTTGGATTTTAAAACGTTCATAATGCTACAATATTTATAGTTATAAATCTATTATATTTTTTACTAGAATATCGTGTCCTTTTCTTTTCCAGTTTTAACAACTAGTCTTTTACTTTTCCATGTTAAAGCTTAACCATATTACTCTTGATGCTCGCATTTTTCTATTGTAATCCATGATTTTTTCCAAGTTTCTAGTAAATTCAATTTTTCTTTGTTTAATTTCAGTCTTATTTTTTGCCTCCATAAGCATAACATACACAAATATAATAACAATGTTCGGCACTCGTCTGCTTTCAATAAAATCCCCCAATTATCTCCTTCATGCTTTCATTCTCTCTGTTTCACTTGTTACTTCTCTTTTTGAGACAGCAGTGAATTAGTAGTAACAGTAGTCGCTGAAGCGACGTGGTAGCTATGGAAACCAATCATAAAAAGTGTCGCTCACCTCCTTACATATGTTTATGATTTTGAGCACCAGAAAATTCATCAAAACTTTTGTTTTACTGAACGAAAATTGACAAATATTTTTCACAATATAGCTGAGAAGGTGATCTATAAACTGTAATAATTGTTTGAAATTTAGTCAAAAAATGAGTGAGCAGTGAAGATTTAAATCAGTTCTAAATGACTAAAAATGCCACTTAACCATATTTAAAATTTAAAAAATTTTTTTATTACATTTTCATCCCAAACAAGGCAAATTGCCACTTTGGTGTAGGGGGCTAGTATCAGGGGCAACAACTACTGGGGTACTATGTAGGGATTTGGGACACAAGATGTCGGCTCACGTTACACTTGAACTTCTGCACGTCAGTACTGTTGGGGAAGCAGGGACCTGGAATGGAATTCCAGAGTCTAGCGGTTCTGGGGAAGAAACTATTGGAGTAGAAAGATATTTTACATCTAGGGATCTCTACAGTGTGGGGATGGAATTTAGCAGCCTGTCAGGTTTGTCGAGGGTGCTTACGTTATGGGGGCACAAGTGATTGCAGTTCGTCAGAGCATTCTCCACTAAAATACTTGTAGAACAGGCAGAGGGATGCAACATTTCGTCGATGGGACAGAGGCTGAAGCTTAGATGCCAGTTCAGGGCCTATCAGATTGGCAACTCTCTTTTTAACCTTGTCAAGGAGCGAGAGACTAGTAGCAGATGCACCAGCCCAAATGTGACAGCAATACTCCATACATGGGCGAATGGTGGCCTTATAGAGGTACAGGATACTTTCGGGTGTTAGTAGTTTTCTAGCACGGTAGAGAGAGCTCACCTTTCTTGCAGCATATATTCAAACACTACTGTGTTCTACGGCATAATCATGTTGACACACCGATTCCCATAAGATCATCCAAGTTAAGCAACATTGAGGTTATTTCTAAAATGGGTGACCAATTTGGGAATTCCAGCTGTTGTATAAGCTCTCTGCTTATCTTGGCATTGTTTTCGAGTCAGACTTGGGCCTCGTCTTGCCACTGGACCCAAGCAGTTCTGATTCAGGAGAGGTGTGGTTGGAGATTACACAACCCTTGCTTCACAACATGTGCAGCTACCTTTACAGAGGCGTCCATTGTCTCTTAAGACTGAATGCAAACATCGATATATGTTATAAAAATATATGGCAATTAAGTTACACAGAATCGTCCGCATTTCACCTGAAGAATCTAAATAATATGAATAATCCAGGTACCATGTTAATCTGCTATTTACCGTCCTTGCCATTACTTCCCAAAGAAAAAGTAGTTAAGACAATAGGATTATGGCCTGAAGACCTCTCAGAAACTGTTCCCATTTTAAGTCTGGGTATTATTACTGTTGCTTGCAGAGATTTTGAATGTTTCCTTAGATCCATATTTCATTATAGATCTCTGGGAATTTTTATTTTTAGAATTCGTAGGATTTTTGTTGCATTGTGGGCTTGGATTCATTGAGTTCCGATCTTGTAAAGAGCTGATTAAAACTTTCGCTATTTTTTCCAACTGAAATTTTTTTTTTTTCTTCAGTTTATTTAATTTTTTCTTTATTTTACTTGGGAGTCACCGCTTATCAAGGCCCGAAGGCCACTTGAGGATGAGGGTTAATGAATGGTAATGAGGGTGGTAGTGTAGTAATCGTTAATGATGTAAATTTGGTAGAATTTGATTATTTATGGGGACGGATCAACAAGAACTTGCTTACTTTGGACTTAAAGGCTACCATGTGGTATTCGACTGGGAAGCAGGGCAGTGAAACAGTGTTCCACAGACGGGCAGTTCTAGGAAAGAAGCTTTATTCATAAATTGAAAAAAAATTTTAGTCTGACCTTTGGAACCATAATTTTCAGAAAAGATGTCTGCTAAGATGTTAGAAATATCTACCCTGTCCGTGATCTTTGTATTATTTGTACTGAGACGTTTTATTGGTACACTGACATTCTATATCGCATTGGACTTTTGCCTGAATTTATTTTAGATATGTACTCTTCCCATTAATTTCTTTTAGACTCCTTACTCGTTCTTTTTATTTTAAACAAGTCCAAATTTTCCCTAATGGAGTTTAAATTGAATATTCTCAGAGCAGAATGACATGCTTGGATAGCCTTTAGGTATTCTTTATCAAACCCGGCTTTGTGTTTGGTTTAGTTTGATGACTTTGGTATAAACTCGTCAGCTGTTTCTACCAATGTCTCTGTAAAGTGATCTGCTCCATTGGCATTAGCTGTCATTTTCTTTTTTTTTTTATTTTACTTTAAAATCTCTTGGAATCTCTTTTTGTTAGCTCTTTGAAAATTCCATTGTGGTACTTTTCCCCTGAGTTGAGGACCTGCGTTTTCCAGAATAATTGGAAAGTGATCACTATAACATGTCAATACAATACAATGCAATAAATACAATACAATACACAACAGTATTCATTCTTAGGACGTATTTGGCTCTTATACAGGTAGAGAATTGTGTCAAGAGTGAGATACTTTTGGATTCAGTAGAATCATCCAACTATTTTCCCAGCAGCTTTGGCAACAGATCTTATCTTGATTACTTAAGAGGACAGCTTTTTTTCTTTTTTTTTTTTTTTACATAGGCATAACCACTTATCAAGGCCCAGAGACCACTCGAGGATAAGGGTTAAGAGTGCACAGTAGTCAATTGGACAATATAGTAATCGTTAGTAATGGAAATTCGGTAAATTTGTTGAAAAGTGGAACGGCTCAGCAAGAACTTGTTTAGGTTGGACTTGAAGACAACCAGATTGTAGTCAGGTGGGAAGCAGGAAAACGGAAGACTGTACCACAGGTGTGCAGTTCTAAGAAAGAAGCTTTGTTCATGGAATCTACGTTTAGGTTTAGGCAAAGATAAAGAGTGGGGGGGGGAATTATTGATAGTGTTTTCAGCTAGACGAGTGTTTCTTGTGAAAGTTTGGCGAGGGAGTACCATAGCTCAACAAAAGGCTTAAAATGTTATAGTAAGCTGGGAAGCAGATTCAAGGTATTGCATTCCACAAACGGACAGTTCTAGGAAAGAAGCTTTGCTCATGGGATTTATGTTTAATTTTAGGCACAGATAGAGAATCAGAAAAATTATTGATAGTTGTTGCAGGTAGATGAGTATTTGTTGCGAATGTTTTGCAGTGAGGGACCATAGATTGAAGCCCAGCCAAGCGGATGCTATTAAAAAAAAACACACGATATAGCAGAGTTAAAGTGAATTACAATATATTTTGTGGAAATCGTTTGCTTCATTATCAGAAGAATGTTATTTAGACATATATCGTTTCGGTTTTTTGGTGGCATTGCCCTGCCTATTTAGTTTGAATTATCTCCCCGTTCCAGAGTTAAACGAAAAATGTGACTTTAACAGGGGAGATAACCCAAACGAGACGGGGATACTTTCACCATTATCTCATTGAGTTGGGAATAAATTAGCGTCTTCTATTTCTTTTCCAGTATCTATAAACTGAAAAGTATAGAAACTAGGCGTTAGTAATCTTCTTCGGTCTCAACAGGATTGGCCATCAGCAATCTTCATCTAATATCTACTTGGGGAAGGTGAGGGACAAAAAGGTAAGGTTTTTGACTTTTTTAGAAGAATCAAATTTAAAAAAAAAAATGGTTGGGGTTGATCTTATTTCGTGACCATGGAAGGAACTTTGCAATATTGTCTAGTTGAAAACTTTCAATACTTTTCTTGAACAGTGCTCTTTCATAAAGAAAGCTTTCAAGAAGTAAAGACGGGTAATTTTCATTTCAGAAAAATCTTAAAAGAAACTATAAATATTAACCAAGCTAACAAAAGCATGCAAGAGTTATATACAGGCTATCCATTAATTTCGTGTGCACGTAAAAAAAAAAAAAGGAAAATGCTTTCTGTGACCTGTAAAATCACGTTACTGTTTGTATTGCTAAATGTGGATAAAACCTTTGAAAATAGTTTTTTTTTTTTTTTTTTTTTTTGCTTTCTAATCTTTTTTACAGTTTATTTCAAATACAAATAAAATTATAATTTTCAAGGTGCAGACGGATTTATGGACACTTTGTGTGTATGTGTGTGTGTGTGTGTATATATATATATATATATATATATATATATAAAAGGCTATATGTCTTTCTGTCTGTCTCCATATTTTCAAACTTTATCTCCTCCGAAACTAAAGGTCACACAGTGGCACTAGGAGCCTCAAATGATTGAGTTTTTACCGACCTTTTTTTTTATGGGTCTTTAATCGGTCACAAATGGATCAAAATTGAAAAAAATCGTTATGCATTTTGTACATTCATCTTAGTTTATTTTTAATTTTTAAACAGTTCATGTGCGTGTCACATTGGAACAGTATAACGTCACCAGCTTTGAATGCTACAGTTTCGATTTCGATTCTAGCTGATGACACTCAAATACTTTTTCTTTTACTTTTTAAATCACGATTTTATAATAATATATGAAATCTGGACAAATTCAAATATTATATTTAAGCCTATTTTATGCCAGGGTAAAGACGGGCGCCTTCTACTAGTATATATTATACAAACATTATTGGTTACATATGTGCATACATGTTTCAATGGAATCTCAATTCAGAGAGACCCACCTCATCAGACCGAGAAAAGACATGCTATTGAAACGAAAATCAAGGTTCATTCATTTTGTATATAAAAAATACATTCCGGTGTGATTTACACTCTGAAAGAAAGGGAAGTGTATAGTTTGTGAATGTGGACAGTAGAGGTTTGGAGGGAAGTGTGGTGAAGAAAGGGAGTAGTGATGGGAGGGGAGAAGAGAAGGGACGTACGATCAAATCTGATCTGGCTGTCACAGCGGAAAGGTATCAGTTGCATTTTAACTAGATGGTTGTCTTTTGGCCTAAGTGTTTGCTTTGATCTGAAGTAATATTATTCTCTCAACAGTGCTGTTTCTCTATTTTAAGATTTCACCTGCAATCACTACATCAACCTGCTCTCTCAAATTAACTATAGTACCAGTAATAATTTTTTTTTCAAGGGATTATCAGGTTTTTTTCAAGGGATCATCAGTTGTTTACCATGAAGCACTGTTTCGGGGTTTTAAAAACTATATATATATATTTATATATGTGTATATATATATATATATATATATATATATATATATATGTATATATATATATTTATATATGTGTATATATATATATATATATGTATATATATATATATATGTATACATATATATATATGTATACATATATATATATGTATACATATATATATATATGTATACATATATATATATGTATACATATATATATATGTATACATATATATATATGTATACATATATATATATGTATACATATATATATATGTATACATATATATATATGTATACATATTTATGTATATATATACATATATATGTATACATATTTATGTATATATGTGTATATATATATACATATTTATGTATATATATATATATACATATACGTATGTGTATATATATATATGTATATATACATATTTATGTATATATATGTATATATACATATTTATGTATATATATATATATATATATGTATATATATATATATATATGTGTATATATATATATATACATATTTATATGTGTGTGTGTGTGTGTGTGTGTGTGTGTGTGTGTGTGTGTGTGTGTATTCTGATGTCAAAAAACGATTTTTCCATTGTTGGTTATAATGAGAAATACTTATTGATTTTAAACTACGAATAAAACTAAGTGTATTTTTACGTTTAAGAAAATACATGAATTTTAAGTGAACTCCAAATTAAAAGACAATAAAAACAACTATATAACTAAATATTTAGATGTTTAAAAAAAAAATGGAATCTGGAATTTAGAAAAGAATCGGTAATTGTATCGGAATCGGGAAAAAATATGGAAATCGTTCCATCACTAGTATATATTTCCATTCTGAATAAAAATCAAAAAAATGGAAAAGATATTAAAAAAAAAAAACAGGTTTTTGAATAGCACTGCCAAACGTTCCATTATGGTTGCTAAAAAAATATCAAAATAAAAGGAATACATATTCCCGAGTGAAAGAAAATTAATTCAATATAAATAATTTTTATCATTTTTTTCTAGAAAATTGCGTGTAAAAACGCAGTCAAAATGAATAAAACGTGTGCGTTCAATTTTATATTAGTTGACGAAAAACTGAAAGCAAATAAATTTTAAGATTTGTCATTATTATTATCATTACTATTATGATTATCATTATTATTATTATCATTATTATTATCATTATATTATGATTATCATTATCATTATTATTATTATCATTACTATTATGATTATCAGTACTATTATGATTATCATTATTATTATTATTATCATTATATTATCATTATTATTAGTAGTATTATGATTATTATCATTATTATCATCATCATTATTATTATTATTAATATTATTAATATTATCATTATTATTATTATTATCAATATTATTATTAATATCATTATTATTATTATTAATATTATCATCATTATTATTATTATTATTATCATTATTATTATTAATATTATCATCATTATTATTATTATTATTAATATTATTTATATTATCATCATTATTATTATCATTATTATTATTATCATCATCATTATTATTATTATTATTATCATTATTATCATCATTATCATTATTATTAGTAGTATTATGATTATCATCATTATTATCATTATTATTATTGTGATTATTATTATTATCATCTTTATTATTATTATTATTATTATCTTTATTATTATCATTATTATTAGTAGTATTATGATTATCATTATTATTATCATTATTATTATTATTATTGTGATTATTATTATTAATATTATCATTATTATTATCTTTATTATTATTATTAATATTATCATCATCATTATTATTAATATTATCATCATCATCATCATTATTATTATTATTAATATTATCATCATTATTATTATTATTAATATTATCATCATCATTATTATTAT
The DNA here is from genome assembly GCF_053919585.1 of Euprymna scolopes. Taxonomy (NCBI): domain Eukaryota; kingdom Metazoa; phylum Mollusca; class Cephalopoda; order Sepiida; family Sepiolidae; genus Euprymna; species Euprymna scolopes. Next base: position 48,391,502 of record NC_136519.1, on the reverse strand, counting down.
TATTAATATTATCATCATCATTATTATTATTATTATTAATATTATTAATATTATTATTATTATTATTATTAATATTATTATTATTATTATTATTATTATTTTTATTAATATTATTATTATTATTATTTTTATTAATATTATTATTATTTTTATTAATATTATTATTATTATTATTATTATTATTATTATCGTTGTTGTTATTAGACTGTTTAGCTCGTTTTTAACGAGAAACAATTATAGTCCGTTGGTTTAGAATTAATGCTTTATGCTAAATTAATGGGTATGCCAAATTGAATACAGCCAAATTTCGTATTATTTGGAATCTCCGGACTACTGCTCTCATCTTGAGTGTCATTTTCACAACTTCTCGGTCGATGTAACTTTTGATGTTTCTTCAAATGTATCAAATGTTGAACACAGGAATTTGGACAGAATTTCAAATAGAAATCTTCACGTTCAACATTCCCTAGCTCGACAAGATATACTTGAAGAAAGTCGGAGGTTATATCGACCGAAACGTAGTGAAAATGACACTTGAGGTGAGAACAGTAGTCTGAAGATTCCAAATAATACGAATAACAATCCTCATTTCAAAAATTCAGAAACATTTGTACTCAGTTTTGCATCAAATACTCATCCTATTCATTTCTAGCAATGCATTGAACGGATACCATTATACTTAATCATAACAAAGTTCTTTACAAAATGTCAGCCAGATTGGCCCAGTAGTTTCCGAGCAAAGGTGGAAGAAACAACAACAAAAATTATTATTTACTCACTATGAGTTTCATAAAGTCATCTTCAAAGATTGATAACAACCGGTAGTGTTCCTTGTAGTCTGCGTGACAACAAGCCTCCCCAGGTTTCCAGTACTCTTCATCTCTTTCAGCACCCTCTGCAAATGTATTTGTATCATTGTAACCGCCGCTTCTTGCTGGCAATAACCATCACTGGAATTTGAGTCGTAGTAAGCCTCCCAAGGTCCCAGACTTCTTCGAACTTGCCCAGTGTAGAAAGCTGGCCAGTTCTCTCTCTCCTTGGCCATTCCATCCTCCTTGGCTGTTAGGCATGGTGCCAGTCACTGCTGACATTACGATTTATCTGGGGAAGGGGGAGTTAACTTAAAGTTTTGCGGTTCAGTTGTGTTGTCTGCATGTAGTGTTCCTCTATCTTTTTGTTTTACTTCTGTTGCAGTTTTTACGTAAGCGGTTAATGTTTGTAGCTCATGCGCATGAGAGGTTTCCTTAAGATTTCAGTCGTTTTCATTATTGCTACCTGTTGTATTTTCTCAGCCTGCCCCTTGATTCCAATTTCTCCCATTCTTTGTTGTCGTTTTTTTTTTTTTTCCAAGTTTTTCAACATTGTTCCCAGTACTCCTACGACTATCGGTGTTATCTTGACTTTCTTCATCTTCCATATTCCTTTTAGCTCTCTGGCCAGCTCCATGTACTTGTTGCACTTCTCTGTCTCTTTGATATTCACTCTGTGTTCTGCTGGGATGGCGAAATCTACAATTTGTCAGGACTTTTCCTTCTTGTTAACTATTATAACATTCAGTCTCCTTGTTTGGATGGGCTTATTTTTTTGTATGTCCATATCTCATAGGATTTTATAATTTCTGTTTTCAAGTGCTACTACTGGTTTGTGTATGCATCATTTGATTGGGTATTCATGATGCAGTCGTTTGCATAATTCTCAGTGTACTACCTTCCCCACTTGATCGTGTCTATTCTTATATTCTTTTTGGGTATAGTTTGCTGCATTCATAAATTATGTGATTTTATTGGTTCATCTCTTTATCCACAGAGTCTGCAATTGCTCTTTTCTTGTGTTTTGTCAATCTTAGCTTTGATATAGTTGGTTCTAATCGTGTTATCTTGTGCAGCTGTTATTAGCGATTCCGTTTCTCTATTTAGGTGTCCTTTTCTGTAGTCATGTCTAGTGTTTTGTGAGTCATATTTTGTCACGGTTATCAACACTCCGTGTAGCTGGTTCTTTCCCCATTTTTCTTTTCTTATCCCTTACCTCTTTGTACCCGGTCTTGTTCATTTTTACAGTGTCTCTTACTGCAGTGATTATCCTTTCTGTGTTCTGTATTATGTATTTTTCTATTTCTTTTTTTTTGTGTGTGTTATTCACAGTCTTCTATACTAACCAGTCCTCGTCCTCTGTCTTTCCTTACATATAAAGCCATGTAAGCATCATTCTTTGCATGGAGTGCATTGTGCACAGCCATAAGTTTCTTGATCTCATGATAAAAATGCTTCAGTTCTCATTTGATCCAGCCTATAAAGGGTTTCTCTGTTCAGACAACCTTTTTATGTTAAAAAATAGCAATAAATTAAATGTTAACATGGCTGGCTACATAGTAGTCTTGATGAATGACTGATTTCTTTTTTTTTTTTTTTACAAAGGAATCACCATTTATCAAGCTTTTTATAGCTGTGCTAAATTCGCAATTTTGTAGTCTTTAAGTTGTCAATTATGAAAGTGATTCCTAATCACAATTAAAGTTTATCACCTAAAGTTAAATATAAGATATTATATTTTGAAACTCAAAGAAAAAGCAGTAATCGTTTTTTTTACAGCCCGATTCTAGAAACTAACCTTTATCCTCGAGTGAGCTTTAGGTCTTTGTAAGCAGTTGCTCATTTGAACATCTGCCTTCAAAACAATTAAGAGAGATAAATTAACGATTAATGGTTGTCTATATGTTCACAGCCTCAAAAGCCCTTAGCAGTAGTCACACAACGTTAGGTTCTTGTCCAGAATTCTCCCTTATATTAAACTAGCGCGGGGGTACCCAGTGATGCCCGGGTGTTTTGAGGTAAATCAAAACTCCGGGGGGGTGTTAAATAATAATAAAAAAATGTTTTGATAGGTGAGTATGAGAATCGAACCCGTACTCTTGAGTTGGAAATTAATGTGTGAAAAAAAAATGTGCTACGTTAACCATTGAGCCACGGCGACAGACAACGTTGGTTAGAATTTATTTATTTATTTAACTATAAAAACAGGCGTGCGCAATAAAAGTTAACTCTGCTGCTCCCATTTGACCTAATTAAGAAGGTCAAATAGAAATCACGCAGCGTTTGAGTTTGTTTATCCAAGTTTGACTGTTTCTTCCCCCAGCAGATGTTGGGGAGGGGAAAGCAGCTCCCAATTGTCCAGATTGAATCTGATATACAAGATTGATCAAAGCTGATTGCTTCTGGACGTTTTTCCAGCGCAATGCCGAGAATAAGTCGTTTGAGTTTAGTTTCACTTTATTTATACTAAAAAGCCCGATCAACACGCGAGATGCCAAAGTAGCAATAATTTTGTAAAAATCGACGTAAATAAATCTATACTCTACGCGCTTTCCTAATTCCTAGATATTATTATATAGGACCTATATAAACAGTTTTAAGCGATAGTAACGAACCCGGGACCGTGTGCGAGAAAAGCCTTTTGAAGACATACACGAAATGGTCACACACATTTTGCCTTTTATATATATAGATAGAAGAAGACAAAAAATAAAGAAAAATCTGTATGATGTACGTACCCATGACGAAACGAAAATATAATATTCCCCAAAATCACGTAAATTGTTTAAGTATTTTTATTACATTGAGTTTTTTCTCCAAGATTTCCTGTAGAAAGTACTCTAGCCTTCACGGATCCAACATACACACATAAAAGAAATATATCTATTATATAAAAGCAAAAATGTGCGTGTGCATTTTTTTCGTATGTTCACCAAAGGTTTTTTCGAGGGGAGGGGGCGCTAAGAGGGGTCTCTAAATCTTAAAACTTTTTATATACTGTCTAGATTATATATATGCCTGATTTACGAAACGAGGTCATCTGAATCTTTTATGTTACAAAATTCGCGCTGTGATTTCATTTTCTTTACTACTATGGTGAGATGTTTGGCCTAGAAAACCTCGTTCGTTTAAACCACCTGCTTTTTTGAATGTTTAATTTAACCTTTCCTCACTTTTCTGCCCGTTGTGGTAAGTTGTCAGGCTATTCGCCTCAAGGCTTCGGGTTCGAGCCTACCTCCCAACCAAATTTTTTTTTTTTACACCTGAGCAACGCCGGGCACCCTCGCTAGTCTATATATATAAAAGCGAAAATGTGTGTATGTATGTTCGCTTTTTGTGTATGTCTTCAAAAGGCTTTTTTTCCGGCGGATTCTCGAGGCCGTCGTTCATTTTTTAAACTTTTTATATCACATCTAAATGATAATATCTATGACTTAACAAAGGGGGTCGCCTCTCTATTTAATTTGCCCAACTTTAAAGCGTTAAATATTCCACATTTTCGGATCGGCACATGTTGCTTTCGTTTTTCGGTATAAAAAAAAGCGAAACTTTATTTGAATCACTGGCCCACGGCCAGTGACCTCTAGAAAGCGATCTAACGTTTGGTCAATGTTGGCTTCGTCATATCAGACGGTTACTTTCATTTCGAGATGAGACACTCCCCCCCCTAATAAACAGGGAGCTGGTTTTTCCCCAAATTAGGTAAAAACAAACAAAACTGATTATTGATCTCATTAAAAACTGTCCAGCAGAAAATGTTAACTGCTGAATAACTATTGCTTACAATCGCCGCATGTGCATTATTAAGCTTTTTCATATATAAAAAAGAAGCCAACAGACTCGCGGTAAATAAAATACTGTCCCGCACTCAAAGTTCACGTCATTAACTCGTCAAAAACGGCACCTGCGTCTACGCTGTGTTTTGTTTTAAAACAACCAACGATTTTTCTTTTCATTTACCCAAAAACACACACACCTACAAACACCCGGGCAACGCCAGGTACCCCCCGCTAGTATATATATATATATATATAAATCTCACCTGTCTATTTAAATGTATGTATGTATGTATGTATGTATGTCTGCCTAAAATTTTCAACAGAGCAGACGGATTTTCACGAGATTGGTATCATTTTGAAGCTCGCCCCTTCGGACAACAAATATCGAAAAATTGGCCCAAAACATTAATTTCTCCACCCTCAATTAGGCAGTTTTCTACAAGGAAGGGTCGATTTTTTGCAAGCCATTTTTGTAAGACATCGTATTGGTTGGATTGACTTTGCCTAATGGAGTAGTGGTAAGGCATCAGCTTTTCTTTCACTTTCTTTTCCGCCTTTGCGTTACAGGTTTGAGCCTGCCTGCCTACTACAACATTTTTTTTTTTGCTCAACACACACCTCCAAACACCCGGGCAACGCCGGGCACCCAGGCTAGTATATATATATATATATATATATATATAATATTGTACAATCTATGGTTCCTCCTAGCCAAACTTTCACAAAAACTACTCAACAAGCTATGATAATTATATTCGATTTCCTCCACTCTCGACCTGTCTAAATCTAAAAACAGATTCCATGAACAAAGGTTCTTTCCCAGAATCGCACCCATTTTGAATACTGTTCAACTGGCCTGCTTCCCGGTCGAATACAACATGGTAGCTTTCAAATTCAATGTAAACAAGTTCTTTTTGAGCCGTCCCCATAATCAAATCCCACCCAATTTACATTATTAACGATTACTATACTACCACCTAACATTCATTAACCCTTATCCTCGAGTGGTCTTCGAGCCTCGGTAGTGGTGACTCCCAAGTAAAAAAAAAATCGTTTTTCTCCCCTTCTCTTATATTTACTGTCGATTTATACAAATGTTCAGCTAAGGAAATCATTCGTTTTGGAGGCATAAGAAATCCTATTCTCTTATGTTTAATGTTATTAAGTCATATTATTTCGTATTCATCCATAGGTTTACATTCAGCTTGTGGCGTGAATATTTGTTTCAGTTTAGCAATACGAATAAAGATCTCAGATCAACCTTCAAAACAAAATGATTAATTCAACAGAAAATAAAAAAAAACAAATACGCAAGCAAAAAATTTAAAAAAAACAACACGAAATCGGCCATCTTGCTAAAATTAAACTGGAACAAATATGCAATGGATTCTGTAGATTAGCATGGATTAATTTGAGATACAAAAAAGATGAAGGACGATAATAAATGATTAGAAGAGGGGGATAAAATAAGTATAATCTCTCTGTACCCCCCTCCCTCTCTCCCTCCACATATGTACATGTTTAATTTTTTTTAGAATTACAGAGATTATATAATTATTTCTCCAGTAAAACAACGTCGTAGCTCACAAGAGCCATGAAAGCCAACAACTTCCAACATTTCCAACAACCACTTCTCTAGAAAAGTAGCTGAGCAGCAGCTTGGTTTCCACCAGGTTTGGCAAATAGCAAACAGAATCCTGAACAGAATCTATTCCAACTATCATCGATGGACCTGAGGTAATCTCGTCAGCATCAGATAAGACCAAACTATTTGCCAAGAACTTTGCAGCTAATTCTACCCTATGTGATGAAGGCCATCAACTCCCTGTATTTCCTCCTATTACAGACAACATGCTATGCAACATACAAATGTCTGTGCATGAGGTCGCCAAGCTAATCAAGAACCTTGATTCCAGTAACTGGCCCTGATGGCATTCCAGTTATAGTGCAGAAAAAGCTTCAACCAGAACTTGCCCCCATATTTACAAAACTGTTTAAGCGTTGCCTTAAGGAGAAGTTCTTCCCAACACCCTGGAAAACCTCATCAGTATGCCCTGTATTTAAGAATTCAGGTGATAAGTCGTCTCCCTCTCAGTACAGATCAATAAGTCTCCTGTGTGTCATGAGTAAGTTGCTGGAATCCATATTAAATAGAGAAGTAGTCAACCACCTCAGCAGAAATAACCTTCTTAGTGACATGCAATATGGTTTCCATTCTGCCAGATCTACAACAGATGTGCTAATGGTTATATCTCATAGGATTAGTGAATCGCTTGACAAAGGCTTCCTCTCTAGGGCAATTGCTCTTGACATATCAAAGGCCTTCGATAAGGTATGGCATAATGGCCTACTTACCAAGATTTCCAGCTATGGTATAACTGGAAATGTTTTCTCAATCATTAAATCATTTCTCTCTGATAGGCTCATAAGAGTAGTGGTTGATGGGCAGAAATCAGAGGCCCTCAGTATTAAGGCTGGAGACCCTCAGGGATCCATCCTGGGCCCAACTCTCTTCCTGATCTACATCAATGATCTCCCAAAACACATACTTAAATCATTCGTTGACATCTATACTGATGACATGACCATCTATGGCAACACATCAAAGGCCGTAAATAACAAAGTTCTCTCTCATTCTCTCTCCTCTGATCTCAAGCGAGTGGTACAGGGGGGGGGGAAGAGGTGGCTGGTTACTTTTAATGCATCTAAAACCAAGCTCCCATATTTACACCATCAACGCTCTGATCCTCATCTGGCATCAATTGAAATGGATGGCTCTCATCTAGGAGAAGCCCCATGTTTTGACAAGCTTCTGAGCTTGACCTTTACTCCTGACCTGAAATGGAACACGTACATAAAGTCTGTTGCTAAGGTCGCTGGAAAAATGGTAGGATCCTTCTACCGCTCCAGAAGTTATCTCACTGCTGATGCAATTCTCTACCTATATAAAAGCCAGGTACGTCCAAGGATGGAGTACTGCTGACACATCTGGGCAGGAGCTGCTAAAAACAGCCTATCCTGCCTTGACAGAGTACAAAATAGACTTTGTGGCTTAGTGGGGGATACCCTTGTCTCTTCCCTGCAACCTCTCTCCCACAGGAGAGACGTTACGAGCCTATCTTTGTTTTATCATTACTTCCATGGCAAGTGCTCATCCGAGCTGCAATTCCTCATCCCCCCTCGCCAATCTTTCACAAAAAACACCCATCTAGCTGAAACCACTGTCAAAAATTTTCCCCACTCTTTACCTGTGCCTAAACCAAAACGTAGATTCCATGAACAAAGCTTCTTTCTTAGAAGTGCACACCTGTGGAGCTCTGTTCTCTTTGCCTGTTTCCCACCTGACTACAACCTGTATGTATTCAAGCCCAACATAAACAAATTCCTGATGAACTGCCCCCTTAAGTAAGACACTTTATCAAATCTCCAATACTAACGTACTGTACACGCAATAACCCTTATCCCTAAATGGCTTCCGGGCCTTGATAAGTGGTGACCACCTTGTAAAAAAAAAGAAAAAAGAAAAAACCGGTTAGTAAGCTTGGACGTTGTTTTACAGTGAAAATAATTATGCACAGATCATCATATAGTGATTAGATCACTCTGGCAGACGTTAAAAACATTCTAAAATAAATGTTTAAATTTCAACAGTATTTCTCGCGGTTAACGGTGGCTGAATGGATTAGGTCCTTGCTAATGCAGTCAGAGTTGGCTTCTGTTGCCGGGTTCGGATCTATTGACCGTTGTTAATCATAACACTCTACACTGTTGATTCTCCTGAAAACCTGAAATTTTTTCCTCAGACATAAACAACATGGCTGACGAGAGCCTACCCTCATTTACGTTTTACCATTAACTGGTCCCCTTTATGTTGGGCTTGAAACCGACGGTACCAATGTTTTTCTGAACTTCTGTACTATTAAATAAAGGAATAAATATATATATATATATATATATATATATATATATATATATATATATATAAATATTTCCATGTACTAGAACGTTTTCATCTTAAATTCTACGCACTTATGCATGATGTAGAAACTATGCATAAAAATAATTTTCTAACTCTTCAAGACACACCTAAACAGCAGAAACGTTGTCAGAATCACATCCAAGATGAGAACAATAGTCAAAACAGTGAATCTTTATCTAAAAATTTCTGAAATTTATTAAATAATATACAAGATGCGCGCACACACACACACACACACACACACACATCTATAGGGTGCTTTTTAGAGGCGGCGAATCTTAATTTAATATTTCATTATTTAGATTCATTGGACTACTGTTCTCATCTTGAGTGTGATTTTCACAGCCCGCAAGGACCCGTGGTGCAGTGGTTAGAGTACTTGGAAAAATCATTTGTAAAAAATGATATTCTCCTGAAGCTAGAAAATTCGATTTTCAAAAAATACAATTGCGAATTACTTAAGAGCTCTATCCAGTCATGGCTAACGGAACAAGAGCATGCTAACCCCATGAAGTAAATAAAGGGTTCCGCTCGAAATTCCGTCCAAATTCCCGAGTTCAACAGAAACATTCCCAAGTTCAACAAGATACACCTGAAGAAGGTCGGAGGTTACATCGACCGAAACTTTGTGAAAATCATACTCAAGATGAGAACAGTAGTCCGATGAATCCAAATAATACGAAAAATATTTTACTATAAAAAAACGATGTTTATTCACATAATTTTTGGCATTTATAATTTAAATACGATTTCGGCCATATTGCTTGCGTGTATATGACATAATGAAGAGATTTAATTTTCACAAACCGTATGCATTAAATTAGGCTGTGTTTCGGAAAGAAAGCATCAATGTTATCTTCCAAGTGGTCTATTATGTCTAGTTTATCATCGTAGACATGGGACTTTATATATCCCCAAAGAAAATAATTTAATGGTGTTAAATCACGCGAACGAGGTGATTTCGTGAAATCATTCGTTTAGCAAATGTTTCTCTCAATAAGTTAATCACATCATTTGCAATTTGCAAATGCTGCCCGGGTGTCAGTTTCTTCGTGATGAATGCCAAACTAAGCTAAACTTAAAATAATCGATAGTTGTCCAATCTGCAATTAAATAAAACAGAGTTGTAAATTTAAAATTCACCAGCTCTATTAAAAAAAAAAAAAAAAGAAAAAAAAAAGATTACTGGGAGTGGACCCTAGCAGAGTGCTCGATTATAAAGAAAATTTCAAAAATAAGAGCGTAATATTTATTTAGATACGTGTTAGAGAAGGTCAGGAAAAAACATCCGTACCGTCGGTTTCAAAACCAAACAAATGGAACCAATATCTGGTCACCCTATGTTGACTCGCTTCGGCCTTTGTTTATATCTGTCTTCCCGTAAATGGTGTCTCGCACGATGTATACATAGGCGACCAGATATTTGACCCCTTTCTTTAGATTTGAAACCGACGGCACCGATGTTTTTCTGATCGGTAAAACGTACACGCACACTATATAAAGTGAGAATGTATGTGTTAGGATATATACTCAACGAATTTTTTTATCTACAAACTCGAAATTTAGTATATAGAGTATTAATACACGTGGAAAACTTTTAAATCGGTTTTAATCACAAAAAAGGGGGCTGCTAAGAGGTAAAAATTGAACAATTGGTACGTGGGGGGATCGTTTTTTTTTTATCTGTTTGTCAACTGTTACACGAATGCGCATGCGCGGCCGTGAAATAAGACATATTTTTTATGTTAAGAATAAGTAGGTTTGAAAACAATTTGTAAAGATCATGTCAAGCTGGTTTAATAGTTATCGTGCTCACTCTCCTAAGGTTTTGGTTTCGATCTCAGCTCGAGTATTTTTTAAAATTATTTTTACTTATAAGAAGGGAACTGTTTAGAAAAAAAAAACCGTAATACTTGCATGCACATGTTTCAGTTTCTGTATTAATTAAAATATAATTTTACGACCGGGCAACGCCGCGCGGCCTGCTAATATATATATATATAAAGTGATAGTCAAGAAATAAAATAGAATGGATTTTCTATAAAAATTCAGAAGACAATGCTTCCAAATTACACTGCGAAAAGTTTCATTACGGTTATTGTATCAAAAATGCTTATATCGCGGAATCAAAACGAACTTACTAAAAAAAGGTTTTGTCTCTTTTAAAGAAAAATTAGACACTCCCCTTATAGAATCTAACAGAGTGAAAATAATATTCACGTTGTGTGTCTATTCCAAGCTCAACAAAATGGCCGAAAATCAATTAAAGTCTTATTGTTCGGTCGTCACTGTCAGAGAAATAATAAAAAAAAATACTTACGATTGATAAATAAACCCGAAATGAATTTGTTTTTTTGTTTAAGAAAGAATACATATTTAGTTTCAACAATTGCTCAAATCATGATTGTATAGAATACTAAAAAATGTATCCGGCGTTACCCGGTATTAAACATAACGTTAAATCAGTAGCTTAGCATCAATTTTTGCCGCCCGGGGCGGTCGTAAAATTTGTCCCCCTCCCTCGCTGACATATAATTACCGGTTTTGCCCCCCTCCCGCTGTCATATGATTACCTCTGTTGCCCCCCTCCCACTGGCATATGATTACCTCTTTTGCACCTCCCCCGCTGGCATATGACAACCTGTTAAAACATTCAAAATTCCAAAAAGCCCTCAAAATATTTATTTTCATTGAACTAATGTTTACACAATTCTCCCCTTTTTTAAATTTTACTTTAATAATTTCTTTTCAATAATTTGAATAATAATAAGTATGTAAACATTAATCTGAAGGGAATTATGTAAACGGTGATATGAAACAAAAGAAACTAAATATTTTTTTTCAAAACAAAAACGTATAATTCAAATTATTAAAAAAATGTTTAATTAATTGACTACACAAACAAATATAATAATAAATTTAAATGAGAACATTTGGACACGTGAAAATGTTATGAAATGATTAAATCATTTTTGTTTACTTTTTTGTTGTTATTAAAGTCCGAATTTTCGCCGAAACACATGGCTGTATCAAAGAGAGGATAGTCCGATGTAGTTTTCTTTTTTTCTTCAAAATGAGGTCGAGCCTCTCGAAGAGAAAAAAGCGGAATCGGGAATCGTATCGGATCGGGAATTTAAAACAGAATCGGTAATTGAACGGAATCGGAAAAAAAATTTGGAATCGTCCCATCACTAGTGTATATATATATATATATATATACACCTAGCTAGGGGATTGGACAAAAGGACACCGGACAAAACCCACCAGCTAATTAAAGCAAACACATATAAAATCCCAAATGAATCAAAAACATTAAACATCACTTTTTATATTTTTATTTTAATTTAATTAAATTTAAGAAAATTAGACACCGGGGAACTAATTTTGGCAAAGTATGAAAATTAAGCCTCTACGGAAAAATATCATTTGAAGATAGAGTTTAAGACCATTCTTAAAGACGATATAGTTTTAAATAGGATTCAAGTACCTCTCACAGAAATATACATATTTTAAAATATTTACTCTCGTTTGAAAGCAAGTACGTCGATTTTTCGAAGTTAGGTATGCGTTCTAAGGAGATTTTTTTGTATTATTTTTTACAATTATTATACTCATAAAAAAAAGTTAAGAATTAAAATCCTATTACCACAATGAATTCATCATAATAAATTTCCGTTTAATTATAAATACGCCAGTGATTATAAAATTTTCTTAATAGTTTAAAAAAATCAATTACTCTGTGATTATTTGAAAATTGACTGAAATTCGGCAGTAAACTATCAAATAGATAACCACTTAAATAGTATTTGAGGTGTAGCGCTTAGTTCCCATATAAAATTATATCCCCAGATATAACGATCATAAAATCTGTTTACAGTCGATTTTTATTCCGCACTTGCTTAATGTTTCTAAAATTCCAAAATTACGTAATTTTCTGTTGCTAATTTTCCGTTGTATCATTTAATTATTAGTGCTGTTTGACAAACATGTTCTGTTTAATTTTTTAGCATTTTTTGGAACACATAAATCAACTGCTTTCTTTGAAAGGTGACCTCGAGAATTTGTTACAGGAAAAAGGGCTGTCCCTTTCCATGTAAATAAGAAGAACATTAGAGAAGTGAAAATGAGATTAGGATAAGCCGAGACTCGAACTTTGTAAACAAGATTCAGAAATAGAATGTTAGCAATCGAAATGTTAAAAAGGCCTATTGTTAAATTGTATTATAAATAGTTAGATATTGTTTATATTGTAAAAAGAATCGATTGTTCACGCTTTTATGAAACTGAATATTAAAAATGTCAGCTAAAAAGAATGAACAATACAGATTAAAAAAAAGATTGGTTAAAAAAATAGGTTATGTTAAAATAGGTTAGCTGAGAATTCTTTGTGGTCAAAAGTGTGTTTGGAAAAACGTGTGCATTGGTCACGTTTTGGAAACATACTCCTGAGGGATTCTCAATATAGGAGCTAGAGTTAGTCAGATCAGGGCAGAAGAGCTGGAGTCAGTCTGAAAGATAGAGAGAGAGAGAGAGAGAGAGAGAGAGAGAGAGAGAAAGAAAGAAAGAAAGAGAGAGAGAGTTGGAGTTCTTTGGAAGCGAAGGAAAGAACATTAAACTATATAGATTTCGAATTGAAATTCCTGACGTCATCAGCATTCGACCGGTCCAATGAATACCCTTTCACCCTCAGTATATATATGAAGTCCCAGGCATCTTTGTGTGCAGAAGTGTGTTTTGGAAAAAGGTGTGCATAGCCACGTGAATTGGTCGCCTTTGGGAAAAAAAGCACTTCTGACGTCATAGGAACTGGGGGATTCTCAATATATGAGCTAGATTAGTCAGATCAGGGCAGAAGAGCTGGCAGTAAGACTGCTAGTCAGTCAGAGAGAGAGTTGAGAGTCAGTCAGTTGGAAGTCAGTGGTCAGCTGACACTTTAGAAGCGAAAGGAAGAAGATTAAACTATGTAGATTCCGAATTTGAATTCCTGACGTCATCATCATTCGACCGGTCCAATGAATAAAGAATCATCGTTGTTTTTGTAAAACTGTTGTCATGTGTCATCTTTCAACGTCCAAAAGGTAATGTGTTAAACACCTTATTATGAACATTGTGTAACCCTTCCAAGAATATGTATTTCTCCTCCTCTCTATATGTGTTATAAGAAATATAAGAACAGTACATCTATCACTCTATCACCTCGCTAATATATGTCATAAGAATCCACAAGAACTGTATAAATGTCTCACTCTCATCATCATCGTTATATGTATTGGCTCAACATGAACTCCGCACATCTGAACGTATATACCATTCACTGGACAAAGCGGGGAAGGGCAGAGTGGTAGCTTAAGATATATCTAAGGCTTTTGACAGGGTATGGCATGAGGGTCTCCTCAGGAAAATTAAATCATACGGTATCACTGGTAGAATACTTAACATAATTAAATCCTTCTTAGATAAGAGAAAAATCCAGGTTGTCCTCGACGGTCATACATCTAAACAGTGTGATATAAATGTGGGAGTGCCTCAGGGGTTTATCCTTGGACCTCTATTGTTCCTAATATTTATTAATGACCTCCCCGACAAAACTGCCTCTGAGATGGGTATATATGCTGATGACACCCCACTCTATAACAGGCATGACAGGTAAACAAATGAACACATAACTAAAGAAATGACAAAAACACTAGAGGATGACCTCCAATGTGTAGTGGAATGGGGACACAAATGGATGGTCACATTCAATACTGCCAAAACTAAACTGGTTTCCTTCAATAATTACAAGAAACCTTCTCTGCCACCAATAGCAATGGCCAGTGACTCCCTATCTGAGAGTACATCTTTCAAACTGCTTGGCCTAACGTTCACAGGAAACATGAGTTGGAACAATTATATTGAAAACATTGCCAGGGCCGCTGCGAAAAAGGTAGGCTCTCTCTACCGTGCTAGAAAACTACTGACACCTGAAAGTATCCTGTACCTCTATGAGGCCATCATTTGCTCATGTATGGAGTATTGTTGTCACATTTGGGATGGTGCATCTGCTACTAGTCTCTCGCTCCAAGGTTCAAAAGAGAGTCGCCAATCTGATAGGCCCTGAACTGGCATCTAAGCTTCAGCCTCTGTCCCATTGACGAAACGTTGCATCCCTCTGCCTGTTTTACAAGTATTTTTAATGGTGAATGCTCTGACGAACTGCAGACACTTGTGCCCCCACGACGTAGACACCCTCGACAAACCCGACAGGCAGCTAAATCCCACCTCCACACAGTAGAGATCCCTAGATGTAAAAGATCTTTCTACTCCAGTAGTTTCTTCCCCAGAACCGCTAGACTCTGGAATTCCATTCCAGGTCCCTGCTTCCCTAACTGTACTGACATGCAGAAGTTCAAGTGTAACGTGAACCGACATCTTGCTGCCCAAATCCCAACATAGTGCCCCAGTAGTTGCTGCCCCTGATAGTAGCCCCCTATATCAAAGTGGCAATGTGCCTTGTTTGGAGTGAAAATGTAATAAAAAAAAAAATCCCTTAAAAATGTCCCCCCACTACACAACAAATTTATGCAACTTTTTTTAAAACTTTGTGTTACAAATAAAATAAATTTACATCGTATTGTGATGCTATTATCATTTTAGTTTTAGTGATAATTTAAAAACAATAAATGTTTATCATTTCTACCAATAATGAAAAATTAAATAAAAAATTTGGAACGATTAATTTTGGAATCGTAAATTAGGGACACATTTTTCCAATTCCGATACCTCCAAAAGTTCCGATTTTTTAAAACCTTCTCGGTATAAAATTTCAAATGTTTTGTTAGCTTTTATTTATGTTTTCTATTTTTACCCGCTCAAAATACCACCCATAATATGTGCCGCTCGTAAAATAGGGACACATTTTTCCGATTCCAATATCTCCAAAAGTTCCGATTTTTTACATGTTCAGTATAAAATTTCAAATTTTTTGTTAGCTTTTTTTTTTTTTACATAGGCATCACCACTTATCAAGGCCAAGAGACCACTCGAGAATGAGGGTTAAAGAGTATACAGTAGAAATTGGACAATATAGTAAACGTTAGTAATGGAAATTCAGTAAATTTTTTAAACTTATATGGAACGGCTCATCAAAAACTTGTTTACGTTAGACTTGAAGACAACTATAGTGTAGTCAGCTGGAAAGCAGGAAAACGGAAGACAATTCCACAGGCGTGCAGTTTCAAGAAAGAAGCTTGGCTCATGGAATCCACGTTTAGAGCTAGGCACAGATAAACAGTGGGGGAAACTACTAATAGTGTTTTGATCCAAACGAGTGTTTTTCGTGAAATTGTGGCAAGGGAGGATCATAGATTGGGCGTTAGACGAACCCATTTTCTATTTTTATCTTCACAAAATGCCGCCCCCTGATATGTGCCACTCGTAAAATAGGGACACATTTTTCCGATTCCGATACCTCCAAAAGTTCCGATATTTTATAAACTTTTCGGGATAAAATTTAAGATATTTTGTTAGTTTTTATTTAATTTAAATTAATTTTTCTAATTTTCTTTTTTACCCTGTCGAAATGCTCCCCCCTGACATGCGCTGCTCGGAAAATAGGGACACATTTTTTCTGATTCCGATACCTCCAAAAGTTCCGATATTTTTTCGGTATAAAATTTCAAATTTTTTGTTAGCTTTTATTTATTTTTATTTATTTTTTTCTATTCTCTATTTTTACCCTTTTAAAATGCCATCCCCTGGCATGTGAATAGGGAGACATTTTTCCGAGTCCAATATCTCCAAAAGTTCGGATTTTTTACACATTTTTCGTTAAAAACTTCCGATTTTTTTTTTAGCTTTTACTTATTTTTTCTATTTTCTATTTTTACCTTCTCAAAATGCCGCCCCTGACGTGTGCCGCTCATAAAATAGGGACACATTTTTCTGATTCCGATATTTCTAAAAGTCCCGATGTTTTACAACCTTTTCGGCATAAAATTTCAGATTTTTTGTTTGCTTTCATTTATTTTCATTTATCTTTTTTACCCTCTCAAAATGCCGTCCCCTGGCAAGTGTCGCCCGGGGCGGACCCTACCCCTCGCCCCACCTTTGCTACGCCGTTGCGTTAAATTCCTTTAAAAAGTGAAGTAAAAAAAAACGGAAAGAAACAGAGTTATGCAAGCAAGTATTATGACTTTTCTAAACAGTTAACTTCTTGTAAGTAAAAAAAAAATAACCCCAAAATACTCGAGCTAAGATCAAAACAAAAAGCTAAAGACAATGCGTCAAGTACGATAACCATTCGGCCATCTTGATACGCTCTTTACAAAGTGTTTTCTAACTTACTTATTCTTAACATAATGCGAACGATTCGCGTATACACAGTCGTGAAACAATGGGTATAAAATCCGATGACCGCCCCAAGTACCATTTTTTTTTTCAATTTTAACCACTTAGCAGCCTTTTTTTCCGGATTAAAACCAATTAAAAAGTTTTCCACATGCCTGAATGCCTATATACCAAATTTCAAGTCTGTAGATTAAGAATTCATTGAGTATATAGGGTTTATAGATGTATAGTTTAAACAAATAAAAAAGTTTGAAAAAGTCTGTTTACATAACGAACGGTGATTATAGTCAGGTAACGTACTTCCTAACCTTCAGCATGACTGCTACCGGAATCGGTGACAAGGCATATCAGTTCCTTCGCTTTTATTATTCTTCAGTATGTCTACTGTGAAACGATTTATTGAAATAAAATATATGAAAATAGTATTATAGAAAAATATACAATAAAAATTAACAAAAGTATGCAGATAAAAAGTTTTTATATGATTTAAAATTTTATAAGAAATATGTTTATGAAATTATAAAAATATATTTTTTTTAATTTACATAATAAATATGCTTACGAAAGTATAAAAATTAAATTATTGAAATCAAAATAACAAAATTTCAAACATTGTAAAAAACGTATCAAATACATAATATTCCCAAAATAGTTTTAACAGATTTTGAAAAGTGTTTTCTATATCTTTTTTTTAAAGAGCACAAAAAGTGTTTTCAATAATTCTTTAAAAAAATACAATTTCAATAATTCTTAATTAAAATAAGTCCGAAAAACTTTTCAATAATTACTAAATAATAAAAAAAGAACGATAAAAAAAAAAACGAATAAAAAAGAGTGCATGCATAGGGGAGATATAGGCATGAGAGAAAAAGTGAAGGACCTGATTTGCCTTGTCACCGCTTCCGGTAACAGCCACGCCGGAAGTTAGGAAAGACGTTAGATCACTATAATCCGGACGATTTAAGTTTTTAGCAGGCCCGACAGCACTACCCATGAGATGAGCTAGATGATCACATAGAAGGACGAATATTATATATACGACTGGTATTAATCGTTACACACTGCACTGAAGATTCGCAAAAGGATGAAACACTAGTGTCTGTAGGTATTTAATTATTATAGTAAAATAAAAAAATAATTATATATATATAATATATATAATATATATAATATATATAGATAATATATATAATATAGATAATATATATATATAATATATATATAATATATATATAATGTATATAGATAATATATATATATATATATAGATAATATATATAATATATATAGATAATAATGTATATAGATAATATATATATATATATATATATAATATATAGATAATATATAATATATATAATATATAATGAAATACGTTGTTTTGAAAGAACCACGAATAAAGGCATATTATTTGCACTAAAAAAATGCTTAGATTTATATTTCTTTTATTTGTTTGTTCCTGCGATGTTACAGCAAACCAATACCCAAAGATATACAAAGGTTACCCATGCATGGCTTTGGCTATGTTCAAATTGTTGTCATGGTAACATAAATAAACACCATCTATTGGCTTAGTCTATGTTCGAATTAATTAAAGTTGTGGACAAATAAGTTATGCAAATAATAAACAAAAAAAAATCGATTCGAGAAATCAATAAATTAATTATGGATATTTTTTCATCCTTTTTATTTTAGCTCATTTTTTTTATTGGTAATTAATTTTTGTTTTATCGATTACCTAGCACTCCGCCTCCTCCTCCTCCATCGCGTTCTACAAATACCCAATCCTGATCGATTAATTGGGTAGATAATGTTCACAAATGTGCAAGAAAAATGTAACCTCCCACAATATATATATATATATATATATATATATATATATATATATATATATATATATATATAAAAAGTTGTAAAATAAATAAGAGAACAGAATTAGCGTTTGCATTCGTAAGGCCAAAATACAAACTAAAAACGGGAAATGAAAAGAAACGAAAGAACGCGCGCTACGCCATTCATACTCTGCGATGCACTTTGCGCGCCATTCCAGGTTTTTGGTAAAAGCACATTATTGATTTCTTGATCAGCTCTTAGGAAATGCATTATAAGTAATAAACGCAAACGCGGGGAACAAAGTTTATAGATTCATCAGAAACAGCAACAAATCACACAAACACACAAACTCACATACACGTAATGTTTTTTTATTTTTATTTTCCTCCATTGATTGCATAAAGGGAACCACCATTAATGAAATCTAAACGTATAAAAGAAAAGGAATTAAGGTTAATAAGATGATTGTTTTATGTTGTAAATATATTATTTCATCATGATTGGATAACAATTACAGGTTTTATTTATTTATTTATTTATTTTTATTCCGGATGTAAATAAAAAGAACATTTAGAATGAGCTAGATGAATACCCGTCCCAGGATTGACAAAAATCAATTCCACGAACAGTTTTGCACCACAGAAGGGACGTTGTGAGTCTATCTCTGCTTTATCGTTATCTTCATGAACAAGTGCTCGTCTAAGCTCCAATCTGTGGTCCCCCCTCGCCAAACTTTCATGAAAAGCATTCTTATAGCTGAAACCACTATCAATAATTTCCCCACACTGTGCCTAAATCTAAACGTAGATTCCATGAACAAAGTTTCTTTCTTAGAACTGCACGCCTATGGAACTCCCTTCCGTTTGCCTGTTTTCCAGCTGACTACCACTTGGTAGTCTTCAAGTCCAACGTAAACAAATTATTAATGAGCCGTCCCCTTAAGTAATCCAATTTACCAAATTTCTACTACTAACGATTACTTCGATATGATCCCATTGACTACTATACACTCATTAACCCTTATCCTCGAGTGGCCTCTGAGCCTTGATAAGTGGTGACTCCTAGGTTTACATAGGGCTAATGAGCGTATGTTTACATAGGATTCACCAAAAACAACAAAAAAAACGTTTTTATTTCCATTTACATCACTTATCAACGCCTAAAGCTACTCGAGGATAAAAGCTTATAAGAAAGAATGATTGTAAGTTTAAATACGAAGCATATTATGATGCGATTTGAAAATGGTTACTGAGTTTGATTGCTTATGGGGGTGGTGTATGGCAAATGTTTGTTGATCTTGGATTTGAAGACATCGGAGTTGTAATCTGCAGGGAAGCAGTCTAGTCCTACAAAGATTAAAATCAAGATATAATGAGGATCCTATATCCTTATGGATAGAATCCTTATTTTCAATTTTAATTGATATTCATTACATCATTTTATAAAATGACTAAACTTTAAAGCTTAATTGGAAAATATCTTAAAACTTGATATTCGGGTTTGGATTGGTTTGTTATACGGCATATCAGTCCTTTTCCGGTTATTTAATGCTGAATCCTCTCATTTTAGTAAAAGCGTTTTTATATTTCAAGTTCTTAATATTTTCAAATATTTATTCATGGCTTTTGGTTTGGTTATTTTGTATTACAGCATATCAACCCATTTTAGGTCATTTAATAACGAATTTACACATTTTAGTTAATGTTTTAGGTTTCAAGTTTTTATATCTGCAAATATTTATTCATGGTGTTTGGTTTGGTTGTTTTGTAGAGAAAAATTCCTTTCTTTTTCTCGCTTTGCAAAAGATGATTGCATTTTGCAAAGGGAACAAAATATACAATAACATCAATGTTTGGGGAGTTTTAGGCCAGGAAGCTGGTATTTTGAGACGGCCTGATCTGGTAACACCAGTTGTAATTCAGAAAATTTTGCTTAATAGGTGTCTAATTACTATGGATCAAATTCAATGTAAATCTGAAATACTGAAATTTTCAAAATGGCGGATTATATCCATATTATGCCCTCTAAAATAACCCTTTAAAGTACTAAAACTCCTTTTAAATATTAAAAAAAACCTTTAAAATATTTTTCAAAAACCTTTAAAATACTAAAAAAATTTTCAAATACTAAAAAGCCTTTAAAATATTAAAAAACCTTTAAAGTACTAAAAAAATCTTTAAAATACTTTTAAAAAACCTTTAAAATACTAGAAGATATTTAAAAAATTAAAAACTTTTAAAATAGTTGAAAAATCTTTAAAATACTAAAAAGCACATTTAAAATACTAAAAAGCACCTGTAAAATACTAAAAACACCTTTAAAATACTAAAAACACATTTAAAATACTAAAAAACATCTTTAAAATACAAAAAACACCCTTAAAGTACTAAAAACCTTTACAATTCTAAAAAAAACTATAAGTTTGGGGAATATTAATCGACATCTGATATTTTTGATAAATTTCACTGAAGGCATTTGAATTTTCACAAACAGTTTCCTCACTCTTAACTCAATTGCATCAAACTAAATATAACCCACTTTTGAACCTCTTACACGTAGCTGCTGTGTTCTAAAATCTGTAATGATCGGTTAATTACTTTAGGAGTAAATCATGCACATGCAAATATATCTAACGTTATATTAAGACAGAACAAGCTGAACTGTCAGATGCTGGATAAGGAAGGACAACGACGACACCTAACTGCAAAAATTAACATTGTTTAAGTTATTTCCCCTGACGAAAATGTGTGTTCAATTTACAAGAACTGCTTATGAATTCAATATCCTTTCGAATTTACATGGCTATAACTCTACGCTAACATTGTACTGATATGGAATTGAATCAACTTAATGCATACAAGGACTCCCAAACCAATCCAAACCTGAATGACATTATTTTTTACAAAGGAGTTACCACTTATAAAATCCCAGAGGCCATTCGAATATAAAGGTTAATGAGTGTACAGTAGTCAATAGGAAATGTAGTAATTGTTATTAGTGGAAATTTGGTAAATTGGATTACTTAAGAGGAACGGTTCATCAAGAACTTGTTCGCATTGGACTTGAAGACGACCATATTGTAGACAGCTAGAAAGCAGGTAAACTAAAGAGAGTTCCACAGGTGTGCAGTTCTAAGAAAGAAGCTTTTTTTTTTACGATTAAGATTCATATCATTTTATAAAATCATGTGATGAATTTTAATAAAAATTGAAAATAAGGATTCTATTCATACGGTTTAGCCTTATTATATCTTCATTTTAATCTTTGTAGTACTAGACTGCTTCCCTGCACATTACAACAGAGATGCCTTCAAATCCAAGATCAATAAACATTTGTCATACACCAACCACATAAGCAATGAAACTCAGTAATCATTTTCAAATCTCATCAAAATATGCTTCATCTTTAAACTTACAATCATTCTGTCTTATTAGAAGGACTATAACAAGAGTATATTCTTTTTACTGTTTTGACTCTCCAGTATATATCGACAGAGTTAGACACAATCAACCGAGAACCACATCACTCTACATGAAAACATAGAAGATATCAATGGATATATACCTGAGAATCAAAACAAGGAAAATAATATGCTGTTGTCATAGCCCTACTTTTTTTTTTTTTTTTTTACATGGGGGTCACCACTTATCAAGGCCCGAAGGCCACTCAGGGCTAAGGGTTATTGCGTGTACAGTAATCAATGAGATAGTATTGTAGTAATCATTAGTATTGGGGGTTTTGATAGAGTGTCTTACTTAAGGGGGCGGTTTGTCAGGAGTTTGTTTATGTTGGACTTGAAGACGTCCAAGTTGTAGTCAGGTGGGAAACAGTCAAGCGGCAGAGAGTTCCACTGGCGTGCAGTTCTAAAAAAGAAGCTTTGCTCATGGAATCTACGTTTGGATTTAGGCACAGAGAAAGAGTGGGGAAAATTATTGACAGTAGTTTCAGCCAGATGGGTGTTTCTCGTGAAAGATTGGCGAGGGGGGACGAGAGATTGGAGCTCAGACGAGCACCTGCCATGGAAATAACAATAAAACAAAGACAGGCTCGCAACGTCTCTTCTATGGGAGAGAGGTTGCAGGGAAGAGAAAACCACGAAGTCTATTTTGTACTCTGTCAAGGCAGGATAGGCTGTTTTTAGCAGCTCCTGCCCAGATGTGGCAGCAGTACTCCATCCTTGGATGTACTTGGCTTTTATACAGATAGAGAATTGCATTAGTAGTGAGATATCTTCTGGAGCAGTAGAAGGATCCCACTATTTTCCCAGCGTCCCTGGCAACAGATTTGATTTTTTTTTTTTTTTTTTTTTTTTTTTTACACAGTGGTCACCACTTATCAAGGCCCGGAAGCCACTCAGGGATAAGGGTTATTGCAAGTACATTACGTTAGTGTGAAGATTTGATGAAGTGTTTACTTAAGGGGGCGGTTCATTAGGAATTTGTTAATGTTGGACTTGAAGACATCCAAGCTGAGTCAGGTGGGAAGCAGGCAGACGGAACAGAGTTCCACAGGCGTGCAGTTCTAAGAAAGAAGCTTTGTTCATGGAATCCACGTTTTGATTTAGGCACAGATAAAGAGTAGGGGAAATTTTTACAGTGGATTCAGCTAGACGGGTGTTTTTCGTGAAAGATTGGCGAGGGGGGACCAGAGATTGGAGTTCAGACGAGCACCTGTCATGGAAATAACGATAAAACAAGGATAGGCTCGCAACATCTCTTCTGTGGGAGAGAGGTTGCAGGGTAGAGAAAAGGGCATCCTCCACTAAGCCACGAAGTCTATTTTGTACTCTGTCAAGGCAGGATAGGCTGTTTTTTAGCAGCTCCTGCCCAGATATGGCAGCAGTATTCCATCCTTGGATGTACTTGGCTTTTATATAGATAGAGAATTGCATCATTAGTGAGATATCTTCTGGAGCGGTAGAAGGATCCCACCATCTTTCCAGCGACCTTGACAACAGACTTGATGTATGTGTTCCATTTCAGATCAGGAGTAAAGGTCAAACCTAGAAGCTTGTCAAAACACGGGGCCTCTCCCAGACGAGAGCCATCCATCCCAATTGATGCCAGATGGGGATCATGTACGTGTTTCATTTCAGATCAGGAGTAAAGGTCAAACCCAGAAGATTGACAAAACATGCAGCCTCCCCCAGACGAGAGCCATACTTATATTAGCCAGGACATTCATGGGAGGGAGGGCAAATACTTTCCCCTTTTACTTTTGTTTTAAAAAATGAATGTATTATTGGCCTCTGCTTTACAATTACTATATATTTGCCGCTTTTTTTTTCACTTTAGCACCTGCCCTAAAAAGTTCTCTACGTCACTGTTATAAGTCTTTTTCCTCAAGTAGCTTTTAGTATTGATAAGTGATAACATTTAAAAAAAAAAAAGGTCTGCTTTTTTCCATTCCCTCATCTCTGTCCATTTATCTATGTCAATTCCTTTTGTTTACGTAACGGTTCATGCCAACAAACATTCCGAGCAATTTCTTGTTTCTAATCCGAAAGATATTTCTGACCAGAATCCAGATGTTTTTGTTTGTTTTTTTTTTTTTTGCATTGATCTTGCTTTGTTTATTCAATAAATCCTAATAAACTATTCTGTCCATTTATCTATATGAACTACTCTTGCTTACACAACGATTGACGTCAACAAGCATTCTTTTTCCTTTGTTTCCAATTAAAAAGATAATTCTGGTCAGACTTGAATCGATCTTATTTTGAAATCTCCTTTGTGCATTCACCAAATCCTAATAAACTATTCCGGCCATTGTCCTCTGACTGACGTTATATAAAAAAAAAACTTAATTCCATTACGTTTCAGTAATTCTTTAAGAAAGGGATCCGTTTGTTCTTTATTTTATAGTTTTAAGTCTCTGCTTTGTCAGTAATGTTTAAATATTTCCCCCTCCTAGTATCGTTCAAATTAGTTCAAATGCTTTTTTCATTTTAAAAGAAAGAAGGATATACTCCCTTCAACATTGGATGTTTATTTTTATACAGATCCGTATTTGCTGTCTGCTTGAATATTTTTATTCGTTAGTTTCTTCAATAAAAATGTCCAAGTTCAGAGAACAATAAATTTTCCATGCAAAAAAAAGTGCAAGTATCAAAAAAATGTTATCGACAATTTTCATTGATTTGTTTTTAAAAAGCGTTATTCTACGCACTCCTATCATATCCTCTAAATGTGTTATCACTGAATTGTTTTTAGTACAAGAGCCGTTCAAAAAGTAATGTCTCCTATTTTTTATTCTCGCTAAATGGATCTGAGACAATTTAAAATGGCATTACTATGATGACTGAACGGTAATGACGATATAAAAAACAACTTCTGGAGCACAAAAGGCCACTCATATCAATTGGATTCATCGGGCGACTATTCTCATTTTCAGTGTCATTTTCACAATGTTTCGGTCAATGTAACCTCCGACCTTTTTCAGGTGTATCTTGTCAAACTCTGGAATGTTTCTGTCGAACTTGAGAATTTGGGCGGAATTTTGAGCAGAACACTTCATTTACTTCACGAGGGTAGCATGCTCTTGTTCCCTCAGCCTTTGATTTTTCCAAGTACTTTAACCACTCCGCCACAAGTCCTTGCAAACAATTCTGGCGGCGAATTTTAGGAGCTTTAAACTTATTTTATTTCTAGTTGTAAATATCACTAATTATTACTATATATATATATATATATATATATATATATATATATATATATATATATATACTAAAGTTTTTACTTATTACTGGTATATATTATCTGTTGTTTACAATTAATGGTTTCCATATCGTATTAAATTCTATACTAGGTCTACTTAGTTATTGTCCAAATTCCCGAGTTTGACAAGATACACCTGAAGAAGGTCGGAGGTTACATCAACCGAAATGTTGTGAAAATCACACTCAAGATGAGAACAGTAATCCAATGAATCTAAATAATACGTATAACCAATCGTTATCTCAAAAATTCAGAAACGTCAAAAGGTCACTTGTTTTAATGATACCATTCTCTTTTCTGTATCTCTTCAGCTTTTTTAGTTAAAAAAAAAAAGAGCTTTACTTTTGGAACAACCCTCGAATGACAAAGTGTGCTCTGGACAACCATGCACAGCCATCGTCCATGGCTGGCGAAAAATGCATTGAAAATCGTGATGACTATGTAGAAAAAAAATTCTGGAGTACAAAGATTGCTCGTTTTAATGGTACCATTCCTATCTTTGTAACTCTTCAACTTTTTGAGTTAGAAAGCTGGGAGTGTTTCCTTTTGAAGTTATCCTCGTATTTTGTAATAGTAATGATTAAGCAAAACTTATTAGAATTATGCACATAAAAATATAAACTTATTAGAATTATGGACATAAAAAGACTATTAAATATAAACGTAACAGATCGACGCATATAGACACCCCATATATGAAGAAATGTAACTGTGTTTATAATTCTAACAACTAGACGATGCACGAACATCGATTACAAGGATATGTATACTTTATATAAACTAGACATACATAGACACAGTTATATAAACCCGACAATACAACAGTATAGAAATATTTCTATTTGTCTATTTAGTTTTTTAGTATAGATTTACATGAGGTTTAAAGTTGCTGGTATAACTCAGTTGTGCTCTGAGTGTGTGTGTGTGTGTGTGTGTGTGTGTGTGTGTGTGTGTGTGTGTGTGTGTGTGTGTGTGTGTGTTTGATAACGGAGAAGCGTTATCTGTTGATAACTGTCTGCCAAAGCATCTTTATCTCCTAATCTGCTTCGAGCCATAAACTGTCGTCAACTCCCACAAACTAAAAACTGTGGTAAATTAACTCAAATCTTCTAAATATATTTACTTCAGGATCAGAAATCATATGTCCGGATCATTTGTCTTATTCGACCACTATTTTGACTATTCATCCCACCGCCTTGGTTCACCTTGCTGAATCATTTCTAACCTACTTATAACATTTTTTCCTCTTTTTTATGTATAACTTTTTAATGCCTCCTGGAGTGTGGGGGGTGTTCACAAATTAAGTTAAGTGTGTTGTTCGTTTTTGCTTTTATTATACAACTAGCTGTACATACCCGGCGTTTCCAGGTCAAGAATTTTTCTGATGATTTATTTTTTTCAAGCCTTAAAAAATATTTTCTCTTCAAAGAGGAGGGTACAAACTTGGTTTTAGTAGTGCTTTTAGTAGGGCCTCCTTAATTTTAATTAGTGCTTGCAGTAGTGCTCTGGAGGCTTCCTGAGTTTTATATTTTTCACTCATCACTTAAAAAAATGTTTTCTCAAGACAATAAAATCTCAAAATCACTTTTTATTTAGAACGTTTTTAATCTTACCCTTTAAGGGCCAACTAGTACTATTTTAAAAATAGTGCAGATTGTTAAATTCCAAGACA
The DNA here is from genome assembly GCF_053919585.1 of Euprymna scolopes. Lineage (NCBI taxonomy): Eukaryota > Metazoa > Mollusca > Cephalopoda > Sepiida > Sepiolidae > Euprymna > Euprymna scolopes. The sequence continues at coordinate 48,364,386 of NC_136519.1, read as the reverse complement.
CCTTTTAAAAATTCGTAAATAAATAAAAAATAATGACGGGTGGGGGTGGGGTGGGGGTGGGGTGGGGTCAGACCGAACATTTCTGAAAGTGAATAGTCGCAAAAGAAAAAGTAATAATAATGCCGGGGGAAGGGGTGCTGAAGAAGCCAACGTGAAATCGGGGCTGCAAATCGGTTCTAAAAATGGGGGATCGATTTACTAGAACGTTGTATGTGAAACTGAACTCCCTCCCAAATCTTTAAATATTGATTTTTTTTCAATTTTTTAAAAAATAATCTGGTAGCTTACTGTCCAATAATCCGCAGAAATAGTTAAAACAAGACGAAAAGGAAAAATTGTATGTGACTGCCGATTGTTCAGGTGCACCTACATATTTTGTAAAAATATTTTCTTTACCAAGTTGTGCGTGATTAAAACTAGGACTTAAAAAATATGCTTTCATGTCCAAAATTATTTACGATTATTGTATTTGTATTTTTATTAAAAATTATTAAATTTTTCATTAAAAATACAAATAAAATAATCGTAAATAATTTTGGACATGAAAGCATATTTTTTAATTAAGTCCTAGTTTTAATCACAAGTTGGAATTAAGTCCTAGTTTTGATCACAAGCTGGAATTGTTTTCAAACAAAAAAAAAAAACAAAGCAAATATGTTCTTCTACTGTAAAAAAAAAAACTACTTGATCAATTTATATATAAAAAAAAAATATTGTTTTTTTTTTACGATCTAACCCAGCATAGTTGACATCCTAAAAAGAAATCAAAATCTACTAATACGTTTCATCGGCCTTTAAAGATAATATAAAGGAAATATTTTTTTTTAATAATTAAAATTTAACATTTTAGTGTGGGGGATCACTTTCCTGTATAAATTTAATGTAAAATGAGATGCCACTTCTTGGCGATATACTAACTATTCCATAGCTAGCTATAACATATACGCGTTATGGGAAATCTAGTATTAGGTTGGTTCAAAAATAATGTCATTTTTTGACGTTTAGCTATACATTCATATAAACAACATTATTTTTGCACCAACCTAATATACTCGTTTACTATATCTGCTTCATTATATATTTTTGCATATTGTTTGTCTGTTATATCCAATATTTTTGCTGTGTATATATCATATTCTGCATGCTTATATATACTTATATTCCAACATGCCTGCATATCCAGATTTAATGGGTGGAACTGACAACACACGGAATTCTCTTGAGGATATTTAAGTTGGATTCTTATCGTTTCAACCTCAGGCTCTCCATTTGGATTCATACCATCGGCTCATCACATTTTGGACTATTTTCGTTTTGTTTTTGTTTTTTTTTTCTCCAGAATGCAATTTCATGGACATGGAAAACCATTTAAAGTTTGGAATTTTTTCTGTTTATTTCTGTCTTTAGCTTTTCTCACGTACTCCTCATTATATGCACTTTCGTCTTTCTTATCTCCCCTCCCCCCCGTTTGTTTTTTCTACTCCCATTTTGTGGTTCCCATTTATTCGGTTTACTCTTCCTACTCATAGAGACTTAGAGTCATTTTCCTGTTTAGATGTTTCTTTTATATATATATATATATATATATATATATATATATATATATATATATATATATATATATTCATTTCTAAACTAAAAGGTGTTTACTTTTGTATAATGCTGGCTTTTCTCCTCTTCTGCTGAGAAGCATTGAGTTTTGAAATGCCATGGTCTAAATAAGTTTTTCTTTCTCCTTTTCTCATCTTCCTTCCTTTTTGATCTTATTGCTGATATAATAAAGTTTTCTGTAACATTTATTTCACGATGTATATAAAATTTTAGTCATTCAATAAAATTAAAAATTTATGACGTGAAATGGTTAAATTTCCAATCAAAAGATTCTTTGTAAGACAAAGAATACATTTGAAATATTATAGCTCTTTATCCTATAGGATTTCGTGTCTACCATCTCTTCAGAGGAGAAAATATTAGCAAATAATTATAATGGTTTATTATTAGTAAATAATTATAATGGCTTACACCTTATTTGCTAAAGTCAGTAAGACATGGAAAATCACAATGAAAAGTTTTTTTTCAGTGTTTAAATATCATAGAGTAAGGGAACTTAATGAAAAGGGTATAGAAATTCACATCCAAATTGCATGGTAAAATACGAAGTGAATGTCTTTGATAGCAGTGAGGTAATGTGATCCAATCTGTATTTTGAGTAATCTACATCACTAGGTAATAGTCAGAAGTAGGCATTTTCCTGGAAATTTTCTTTGTTTATATTATGAGTCCGGTAAATAAATTATTATATAGGTCCGGTGGATCTGCTTAATAATAAACATATAATTTTATATATTTAATATGTGTATATAATTATAGAAGATGAGCTTCAAATTCCACTACAAAATAACTTCAGATTGTGAATAAAATAAAATAAAACCGCTTTCTGCTCTATCTTGTATACTGAGCAATCTTTATTTATAGAATATTACTGCCAATAATACTTCGTAAGACCTATAATCACAGGTTTCCATACCAGTTGAGTTTTAGATAATTTTATTCTGAAGTATATATATATATATATATATATATATATATATATATATATATATATATATATATATTATTATCATTATTATTACTGTTATTATGAATAAAAACAAATTTACATGGTCGGAACACTGGACATGCTAATGTTTTGGACAAATGGTCGGTTAAAACCAGAAGTTCTCGTCAGACGACTTAATAAATGGTTGCTTTCCACGGAACCATTTATTAAGTCGCCTGACAAGGACTTCTGGTTTTAACTGACAATTTGTCGGAAACATTAGCATGTCCAGTGTCACGACCATGTAAAATTGTTTTCATTATATATATATATATATATAAGAAAATTAAAACTGCAAGTTCAAATTTACAATCAAATTTATTGTTTGACTGAATACTCCAAAAAACGATTCACAAAGTCCTTATTCCGTGGAGTTTCAAAGAATGCTATTCTTGCTATTCTTCTCATCAGAGGACAGAAAGAAATCAGCAAATTATATTTGTAGCAATGCTAGAATTTGCTGGTTATGGCATTAAATGAAACTGTAATTTAATATAGTTATAAATTGCAAAGATGTGCGTGTCCTTTAAAAAGCAACGAGTGGAAAAATGTAGGAAATGTAAAAAATAATAAAAAAAAACCGGGCATAACCTTGCAGCTTGCATGAGGATTCTTTCAAGGTCATCGGAAAGGTGAAAATAATTCTTTAGAAAGAAAGGTAATCGGAAAGGTGAAAATAATTCTTTAGAAAGAAAGGTCATCCGAAAGGTGAAAATAATTCTTTAGAAAGAAAGGTCATCCGAAAGGTGAAAATAATTCTTTAGAAAGAAAGGTCATCCGAAAGGTGAAAATAATTCTTTAGAAAGAAAGGTCATCGGAAAGGTGAAAATAATTCTTTAGAAAGAAAGGTCATCCGAAAGGTGAAAATAATTCTTTAGAAAGAAAGGTCATCCGAAAGGTGAAAATAATTCTTTAGAAAGAAAGGTCATCGGAAAGGTGAAAATAATTCTTTAGAAAGAAAGGTCATCCGAAAGGTGAAAATAATTCTTTAGAAAGAAAGGTCATCCGAAAGGTGAAAATAATTCTTTAGAAAGAAAGGTCATCCGAAAGGTGAAAATAATTCTTTAGAAAGAAAGGTCATCCGAAAGGTGAAAATAATTCTTTAGAAAGAAAGGTCATCGGAAAGGTGAAAATAATTCTTTAGAAAAAAAGGTCATCCGAAAGGTGAAAATAATTCTTTAGAAAGAAAGGTCATCCGAAAGGTGAAAATAATTCTTTAGAAAGAAAGGTCATCCGAAAGGTGAAAATAATTCTTTAGAAAGAAAGGTCATCCGAAAGGTGAAAATAATTCTTTAGAAAGAAAGGTCATCCGAAAGGTGAAAATAATTCTTTAGAAAGAAAGGTCATCCGAAAGGTGAAAATAATTCTTTAGAAAGAAAGGTCATCCGAAAGGTGAAAATAATTCTTTAGAAGGAATCAAATCCAAATTTAAATCCAGTTGAATATAATTCAGTTGGAACATTTTCAACAGCTGAAATTATAGAAATTGTTTTTATGGACAGTGCAGTAGTCCAAAGGTATGTTAAGTTGATTTGAGAAATAAAACGGACAGAAAACATGTCACCTCCCATCGCTGGCTTAACTAGAAAAAACTATAAATAATGGTATTTATATTAGATTTAAGTTTACCATTGCTTATATCAGGTAAAACACTGCATTTTTTTTATATTATCATATATAAATATATATATATATATATATATATATATTACATAGGCATAACCACTTATCAAGGCCAGAGACCACTCGAGGATAAGGGTTAAAGAGTGTACAGTAGTCAATTGGGCAATATAGTAATCGTTAGTAATGGAAATTCAGTAAATTTGTTAACTTAAGTGGAACGGCTCATCAAGAACTTGTTTACGTTGGACTTGAAGACAACCATATTGTAGTCAGCTGGAAAGCAGCAAAACGGAAGACAATTCCACAGGCGTGCAGTTCTAAGAAAGAAGCTTTGTTCATGGAATCTATGTTTAGGTTTAGGCACGGATAAAGAGTGGGGGAATTATTGATAGTGTTTTTAGTTAGACGAGTGTTTCTTGTGAAAGTTTGGCGAGGGGGGAACCATAGATTGAAGCTCAGTCAAGCACTTGCCATGGAAATAACGATAAAGCAGAGACAAACTCGCAACATCTGTTCTGTGAGATAGAGGTTGCAGGGAAGAGAAAAGAACATCTCCTATGAGGCTATGAAGTCTATTTTGAACCCTATCAAGGCAAGACAAGTCCTTTCTAGCATCTCCTACCAAGACGTGGCAACAGTACTCCATCCTGTGATGTACCTGCCTCTTAGATAGATAGAGAATGGCATCAGCTGTGATATATATATATATATATATATATATATATATATATATATATATATATATATATATATATATTATGGCGGTAGAGTTTAGTTTCCTAGAAGTACATCCAATGAAACAACATGTGTCTACCAAAAAGTGATCAATACGTTTTCAAGGGTAATTCTTGGCCTGAAAACGTAATCTACCCAGTAATGGGTGATTACAGAAACATGTATGCACATATGTAGCCATCGATGTTTGCATAAATAAATTATATATATACATATATATATGTATGGAATATTTGCTGAACAAGTGGAAATCAAATCTCTTCTTCGTAAATAAAAAAAAAATCTCAAACATGTACTTTGTACACAATTCTCTCCTTTTAATCTGATCCTGCGAAAATTGTCTTGTTATAATGCATTGATGCAAAGTTGATCAAATAAGACAGATATATTGGAATACAAAAAAATCTGTAAAGAAAAATACAAAGACTTTTTGTCAATCTTCTTTAATGAGAAATGCATTAACAAATAAGTTTGCGGCCATACATATTAATGAACATGCACACAATATGATAGAAAATTGAGCGCCAGTTTAATCAATTTCAAAGCCAGTTAAGAAATCAAAAAAAGAAAAATCCAAAATTAGATTCTTTTTGCTCGATATATATATATATATATATATATATATATATATATATATATATATATATATATATATATATATATATAATGAATGAATGAATAACAAAAGTCTATATTCAAAAATGCATGATGTTGACCATCTTACAATTTATTCCTTTAATTCAGTGAACACCTACGATTCTTGACAGTATCTGTTTTGCAGCACAAAATAAATCACTTAATTGTTATATCAATCAGGGAACTTATTTTGTCCTTAACTCATCAGAAGGAATAGCAACAATCAATCCACCAATTAGAAATAACATCCGTTTGGACATGATTAAAAAATTCGAAAATTGTAAGAGAAGCTGCAAATACCATATAGTTTTCTTTCATTACGCCATTTTGAATTAAAGGAATAAATTGTAAGATGGTCACCATCATGAAATTTAGACTTTTGTTATTCATTCAGTATATGCTCTGTAATTACATTGAGCTTCTTAAATAAGGATTGGTATATATAAAAAGGAAATAAAAGTGAATAAAGAATATTTCCACAGAAATATATATATATATATATATATATATATATATATATATATATTAAATGAAAGATGAGGAATAAAGGTTATATATGACACTTGAACAATAAGGAAATGTTAAAGGGAAAATTAAGCACGGTTTTCCATAGTTGCATTTTGTATTATTCTGGCCCTTCTCTTCTTCTGATGAAAAGCATTTAGCTTCGAAATGCGTTGGCCTATAGAAACTTCTTTTCTTATTTTTTCTCTTAATCTTTCCTTATTGTTCTGCTGATATAATAAAGTTATAACTTATTCCTCATCTTTCATTTAATATTGTTGTTTGCTCCTCTTAATAGTTTTGCTTTGTTAAAGATTTATTCTTGCGCATGTGTAGGGCATACACATTATGTCGAACTATGCCTGCCAAATTCCAATTTTTCAATTTTTACTTCTTAGCAGCTAAAGACCAAATCGATTTTGTTGCACAGATCTGAATACCTCGTATATAAAATACCAATATATATATATATATATATATATATATATATATATATATATATATATATATATATATATATTTACTATAATAATTATTAAATACTTACAGACACTAGTGTTTAATCCTTTCAGGAATCATTAGTGCAGAGATTCGAACCCGGCAACAAAACCATCTCTGACTCCATTAGCAGGGAACAAATCCATTCAGCCACCGTTACCCGTGTGAAATATTGTTGAAATGTAAGCATTCATTTTTTAAAAATGTTTTTAACGTCTGTCAGAGTGATCTAATCATTATATGATGATCTGTGCATGCAAGCTAAATTGACCGACTTTATTTCAACAGTAATGTGCTCAACGATAAGAAACCAGTTTCTTAAGGGGCCGACATAATTATTTACCATAATAATTATTAAATACCTACAGACACTAGTGTTTCATCCTTTGGGGAATCATCATATATATATATATATATATATATATATATATATATATATATATAAATTTTTATTTTAAGATGGCAAACACACAATGTCAAATATTTGGAATTCCATTTTTTTTTACTTTAGCTTGTCATACATGATTCTTTCTAAGCAAAAAAAAAAATCTATTTTTACTGAGGAGTATGTGCATGAAATGATTCGATATTGACATAATAATTCGATTTTTTCGGATAATGATACAAATCTGTAAAAAATGTGCCGAAATTTTGTAAATGCTGAAAGAATTTGGCAAGATATATATATATATATATATATATATATATATATGTGTGTGTGTGTGTGTGTGTGTGTGTGTGTGTTTGTATGTATGTATGTGTGTGTTGGGGTAAGCCATGGTGAAGGCAACCTTTCTAGGAGAAGCAAATCTCTGATTTAAAAAACCATGAAGTGGGAGACCAGTACCCGCATTAAGCTGGTCTGCAGTTTAACCTGTTGCTGGCTATCTTGCTCTTGCTTGTTGCTGGATCTCAACATCTTGAACTGAGAGAGAGACTTAGCTGTCGTACAAAGCTAAGACTCTGTAACATCATCTGTGTATAGACACTCCCTCAGGCATTTGTCTATAAAAATCGTCCTGTGGCGATGGAAAAGTTGTGACGCGTGGAGGCTTGAAATGCTGGAAGCATGTAACAATTGATCTCAATGACCATCTTCAGTGTCATGCCTGCTTGAGCGTGTGAATTCACCAGTAGAACTAGAAAAAAAAGGCATTTTTGGGCTCATGTCTGGGGGAGTGGCACTCGTCTGACAAGACGTTGCAATCATCATATATATATATATATATATATATATATGCACCTACCCGGCATTGACCAGCATTCGTTTTACTTTGTATTTTTTGTGACAGGTGTGGAGGTGTGGAGGTGCTTTTTTATTTTACATTTATAAGTTCCATTAACACTTGCAACTAATCTTACTATCTTACTGGTCTATATATCTATCTATGTTCTCCTTTCCATTCTGTTTTGTTTGGTTAGAGTACTCTGAAAAATTCAATTGCAAATTGATATTCTTCTGAAGGTTGACGGTTCAATTCTTAGCATGACCGACCGAAAAGTACAATTGCGAATCACTTTCCAGTCATTGCTGACAGAACGAGAGCATGCTGTGAAGTAAATAAAAGGTTTCGTTTGAAATTCCGAGTTTGACAGAAACCTTCCCCCCGAGTTTGACAAGATACACCTGAAGAAGATAGGTGGTCTCATTGACCGAAAAGTTGGGAAAATTTAACTCAAAATGAGAACAGTTGTCCAAATAGTTAAAATAATATGAGAAAGAGAAAGAGTGTTTAAAATAGAGTATTCCAATATTTATTCTTTCTTTGTTATTAATGAACAGAAAAAGAAAGAGAAAAAGAGTGACAGGAACGAGAATAATATGTAATGTGGCTCTTACACGGGAACCCACACGTTGTCTGAGGCTTCGTTACAAAGGAACAAACAAAAAGGAGGAAAGAAATAAAAACAACTCTAACGTTTTTGTTTCAGTGCAAAGGAAATGCATTTACTCGTGGTTCTTCCAACAATAATGCATTTCTTTCTGTTTCGAAAGTCTTTTCACGTGCACATTGGTTTTACTGTTTTACAATGCTCTTCTATATAACATCTGCTTTTTAAAAGTTTCTTTCCCCACCATATCATGTCGGCCATAATCAGCGTTTTTCTCACTCTTGACTTCACACGTCCACCTTGCCCGACACACAACTTGCTTCTATTTTTGCTCGACTATGTGTTGTCCTTTTTTCTGCCTTTTTTCTTCCCCTTCCGATGATTTCACTTGCTTGATTTGCATAAGTGCTAAGACGGTTGCTGCTGTTAATATTTTTGCTAGTCATCTATCCTACGGCTGCTGTTGATTCTCTCACGCACATGCGATAAGCATTATGTTACAAATAGATGGTGGATAGAAGGGCCGTCCCCTTTTCATGTAAGTAAAAAAAAAGAGAATTAGTTAAATGAAAATGATATCAGATAAAACGAGAATCGAACCCTGTAGATACGTTTTAAAGAACAATAGGTTTTAAATGGAATGTACAGTTAAATTGCTAATTCTTTTAAAATATTTGGTAAATAAAATTTGGCTGGAAAATCTATTCACATTCTTAGAAAGAATGCATAATAAAAATATCGATTAGAGAATTAACAAGTAGGTTAAATTCCTTTGTAAAACAAAGAGAATGGGAAATTTTCTGGTCGTCAGAAATGTTTTCAAAACGTGCAAATCGCGCATGTTAGAAACATGTGAGTAACAATGCATGCTTAAACACGGAAGCATGTCATGCCATGTGTCTAATATGCACGTGTTGGTCATGTAATGATGTCATGGCTCTCAATATAATCAGTCAAAAAACTCAGTCGCAGACTCAGTCAGTCAAGGGAGAAGAGAGGAGTTAGACTGAGCTGATAGAACCTTGGAAGCGGAGGTTGTAGAAGAATCATGTACGACTTGTATTCCTTGACGCAAAGCCATTGACCGGTCGAAATGGAATAAACAAACAACTTCATCTTTTTGCATCTGCATCTTCGTTTTATGTTTTCAACAGAAAAGGTATTGTCCATTTATATTATAAGAACTTGTGAAAATCACCATCTCAAAAATAGGTAAGAAATATATGTATCAATGTTTATAGAAACACTTCCATTCACAGACCTGTCAAATGTAAATGCCAAACGCACTATCTCTCGGTCTATCTATCAATATATCATAAATCTCCTCTCATTGAATTACATGCTCGGCTCTCATGTATTAGCCTGTAGCCTACCTGTCGATCTCATTATATATAAGACCTGTCTCCATCTCTCAACAATATGAACACTCACAATGAATATATATATAATATCTAGCATCTCACAACATGATCACACACATGAACACACTAAGACTCTTACTAACATGAACAACAACAAATATATAACATCAGTCATCTTTTAATAAACCCAGTATGTAACACCTATAGCTAACACTGAGATGTCATTTTGCACATGGCTCAGATATTTGCATACAGTTGCCATATGCACGTCCGCGCTCTGTTACAGAGTACATTTTTTTTTTTAAAGTAGAAAAAGAGGAAGCGACTCACCAATGATGTATATGTGAATCCAATGACTTCGAGTGATCCATCATCATGCCTGGGGGTCTCAAATCCAATCACATTAGGGTGACCCCAAGGTGTAGTACCTCCAGCATATCTAACAAAAAAAAAAAAAAAAAAAAAAAAAAAAAAAAGCATTAAAACAATTACAAAAATCAATGCCAAAAATAGAATGGAAGAAAGTATTAGCAAGAAAGATATTTATTTTTATTTTTAATAGAATAATTATTGTAGTGAATGTCTGCTTTATAAGTAATTCTTAGTTTATTTATTGGTTAGACTAGTTGTACATACCCGGCGTTGTCAGGTAAAAAAAAAAAAAACATTGATGGGCAGAGGGTTTAGTCACATACTATTTAAGATACATGTAATATCCTAAGTTGTTATTATTTTCCTGAAAGTTGACAATATTTTGGATTTTTGAAAGCATAAAACAGTCATTTTAATCTATGAAATTCATTCTTCGATTCTTATAAAGTTGTGATTTCAAAAATAAAAAATATATCTATATGACTTGGGTGCATCAGCTTGAATCGAAACTGAAGCCAAAACTTATGAAGAATTCTTGGTAAAATTATTTATAACGAAAAAAAAAATAGATGAGTTGAGTGCCATCAGCTATAATCGAAACTGAAACCAAAACTTATGAAGGATTCTTGGTAAAATTATTTATTACAAGAAATGGAAGGTCATAACAATTAAACGATAGTCACTCGAAAAAATAAGATGCAAGTGTGACACACAAAATAAAACACACTATCGTATTAATATATATATATATATACCTATAAAGTTGAGTTTTTTTTCTCGCTCTGACATTGATATAAAAATCCTACTTTTTTATTTACAAAATTATTAAAACGAACTTCTTAATATACTCAGTTATAAATATGCGAGCGACTACATGAAGGATTACTAATTTGCATATCTCTTTGAAAAACAAGCCTTAACTATTTATTCATTTTGTATGGTTTCTTATTAGATGGTTGGTTTCATTTCACTATTATGCTGAATCCTCTCTATGCACAGTTTCTACATTCTGCATAGAATTTAACATAAAAACGTTCTAGCATACGGGGATATATATATATATATATATATATATATATGTATGTATATATATATATATATATATACACACGTGATTTTGTTGATGTGTGTGTGTGCGTGAAAAGTCTCTACCAAACTCCTCTCTGAATATTTGGTCTACAGAGTAGAAATTTGATATATAGGATAGTTAGACTTTCGATTTGGTTTTTAGCCAGCAAAAATGCAACAAAGGGGTCAAAATCGAAAAAAAAAAAAAAAAAAAGAGTCGATTTTGGTAGGAGTAGTCAATTAAACTTGTTTGCATGCACAAATCTACATTCATATATTAAACATCGTTATTTTTTAACTATTTATATGCACATATGCGTGGCTCTGGGGCTAAGGAATCCGGCTGGAGAGTTGTATGATTGTGTTTCAATTCTAGCCACTGGCAGCAAAGTCATTTTTTTTTTTTTTTTTTTAGAAATCGCTACTATACATTAGGTACAATATAATGATTAACAGAATAATCATAATAAATACAAAATCTACATAAATTAAAATATCACATTTAAGCTCATTTTACAACCGGGCAACGCCGGGCAGCTTGCTAATAATAATGATAAAGTCACATATAAGCGAGAAACACATGCATAGAAACATACGAAGTCACAAATGATTGGAAGATCTATCTACTAAAGACATTAATTGTACAAGAGATATAGAACCAAGAAACAACAAAACAATAATTTTGATAAACTCATTGTGAGATTTTCCTATTTATTCACTTGTGTCAATTTACATATGACATTTTTGCCGGTGCCATTTTTACCTAAATTCGTTCATCTATATATGTCTCTAAAAGTGAGAATGTGTGTGTTGTGAGGACGATTCTCAACTCAATTAATTTTTTTATCTAAAATCTTGAAATTTGGTACATAGGAATTCAGACAAGTGGAAAACTTTTCAATTGGTTTTTATATGGAAAAAAGGGCTGCTAAGCAGTTAAAATTGAAAAATTGGTACGTGGGGAGGGGGTCATTGGATTTTTATTTGTTTGATAACTGTTTATCGGTACACATGTTTATCGTAATTGACTTACTGTCTTTAGGTTTTAGTTTCGATCTCAGCTTGAGTATCGTTTTTTTTTTTTTTTTACTTACAAAAGTTGAACTGTTTAGAAAAAAAAACAATATTCGCATGCACATGTTCCTATTTACTATGCCTCCCCACGGGACAGAGTTAGACACCAGGGTCGTTTTTTAACGTGGAGAAAAGGAACAAAAATTAAAAATTATCTCAGTCGTGAAGGATTTCTCCTTCACTGACAGAGAACAAGAAATTGAAGTGCAGCATTCGAATGTACATGTTCCCATTTCTTCTCATTTTTTTTTTTTTTTTTTTTTTTTTTAGGAATTTTACGTTACATTAAATACCGGGCAACGTCGGATACACATGCTAGTATGATTTATAGATTTTAGTTTTACTCAGAGTTTAAAATCAATAAATATTTATAATTTTACCTGGAATTCTTTACAAATCTTTTCACTGGATTGATGTCTATTTTTGCTTGTGACAATTACTTTTAATATTCGCAGTTAAATAATTTTTATTTTCTCTACGTTAGGTATTTCTTTTATCTTCTCTTTCTGGATCATTTTCTATTATAAGAATGACTTTGGACTGAAGAGGCATTTCAAGTGCAACAGATATAGAATTAAAAGATTTTAGATTTAAAACAAAAATCCATAATGAAGGAATCCAACCTCCAACTTTCTTCAAGGGATATCTTGTCGGACTCGGGAATGTCTCTGACGAACTCGGGAATTTGGACGGAATTTCGAATGGAACCCTTTATTTACTTTACAAGGGGTAGCATGTTCTTGTTCCATCAGCCATGATCGGATAGAGGTCCTAAGTAATTCGCAATTTTACTTTTTGGTGGCCCATACTGAGGATTGAACCTTCAACCTTCAGGGCTTGATTATATTTTGCTTTCCTTTTTCTTTTCTCTTTTTCCTTCTTTTTTCCTTCTTTTTTTCCTTCTTTTTTTTCTCTTCAATTTAGTTTTTAAGAAATCATTTTTTCCCCAACTTATTTATCGTATACATTTTTGTTCATATCTCATAATGATCTCTTTCTGTAGGTTTATCTTATATTCCACGTTTCTCTATCTCACTTCCACGCTATTTACACTATCTTTACCTCTGTTTCTCTATATTCCCTCCATCATCTTATTTCCCCTAGGAATTCTAGCAGAGAAAAAAAAAAAAAAATTGTATAAGCCGAAAAATCCGATATTGGATTTTTCCGCAGATTCGTTTCCTGTAAATTAAACAAGAATTTATTCTAGTACTAAATTCTGCCAAACAAAGATGAAGAAGCAAAAACACAAAATAAAAGATACCAATTTCCTGACTAAAATTCCTGTTGAATGACAGCACATGAAAAAAATGAAAGATTCACAACAAATTAGATCATGCTATGAAAAAATAAAACAACAATAAAAACTGAAATATATTGCATGCTGTGGTATTATCTCTGCTCGGACTATTCGGCTTCCTCTGAAACGGGAATTTTACAGGGAATATCAAATTCTCAAGCAGTCTCTAGCTGCATGTACAGGCTGGAGCAATAAAACTGTCGCTCTAGAAGAGACAACATGATTCCATTTCTGTTTGATGAAAACCGGTTTTCTTCTTTTGTTGCTGACCATCTACTAGTTGACCAATTGTGTACAAATCTCAAGAGCAATAGGAGCCTTCTATCACTTCTGAAAGTGACGGAATGTTCAATGAGCAAGATCAGAGATGTACTGCTGTAGAACTCATGCTTTCTACAGATTCAAGTTATGACAACAGGACCATTGCCATCACCCTCAAAATGGAAATCCGGACAGTTCAATGCTTGAGGGCATGCTCAATGAAGTTTCTGGCCACAGATGGTCTTTGGTGTGGTTTGAAGTAAGGTCCGCATCATGCCACCTCACATCTTCGAAGTCAGCTTGATAGTCAACACCAAAGTGTACCTGGATGCGTTGAAGAGTGTGGTGATTCCCTGGTTCAATTAGGTGGCTGCTGGCAGATCCTGGAATTGGCAGTAGAAAGTGGCACGAGTGCACAAAAGTTGAAAGAGATTCAGGTTTGGCTTCAGAAGGAGTGCTATGACTTTGTACTCTTTTTTCACTGCCCTTCCCCCCTCCTACCTTAGCCTGAATCTGCTGGATTACTTCGTTTGATCATACATCGGGAACATCACCAACATGACCTTCCACAACACTAAATTCAGTCTAATCGCAGCCATCTGCCGAGTATTTGCCAAACTCCCGTTGCCGCATTTGGAAAAAGCATGCTCCTACTTCCAGACATGCATCGAGGCAGTGATTGAAGCTGAAGGCGGCTACATTGAATAGATGTCACCTCTAGTACCTAATCAAGTTACCTGAATTAATTTCTTCAATAAAAAGTTTTAAAATAATGATGTTTGTTGTTTTCTTAGGGCGACAAAGTTATTGTTCCACCCTATATATCCCTGTCTTAAGAGTGATGATGTCCAAGTGGTTAACAAGATAGACTGAAAACCTGAATGTTCCTAGGTCAAATCCAGTTTGTTCCACAAAAGCGTTTTTATCAAATCCAAACTTGATCTTGCATCTAACCTCTTAGAAAGGAGGTAAAAAAATATCCCAGTTATAGGAAGATGACCTAAAGCACCTTGCATTCTCAAATGGTCATGCATTTTATGCTGGTCAGGCTCTGCATCACTTAACTTTAATGATCCAGCTTTTACCGCCAATTTGAGCACACACATCCTTTACAATTCTATTCTGTTTACTGACAGATTCTTTACTTCATTCCACATCGGACAGAGCCATATCGAAGCTTTTTCAACTTTCTGTTGCCATTTTGTTATGTATTGTCTTCTAGGAGGTCTTCAGCTATTTTGAGGCACAAATGACCAAACAATCAGAGCTCTTACCTTCTTGCTTAGTATTCCTTGTTTATTTAACACGATTACTCAAGTTTACCACCCGGTCATGGCTGACGGAACAAAATAAAACAAAATTTTCAATTTGAAATTCTGCGCAGATTTGACAGAAAGATCTCATAGTTCGACAAGAGGCACCTGAAGAAGGTCGGAGGTGATATCGGCCGAAACGTTGTGCGAATAACAATCCATGCATCCAGCACGGCTGCAGCCAAGATTGAACTCACTACACGAGTTTGTGGTGTAATTCAAGTCTTATCGGCAGCTGAATACTTGATGCTTCGCGGAGGCTATCAAGGGTATTTTTTACTGTAATGCCATCACTAGATGGGTTGTCTACCATGGCTTCAGAGATGTGCATCTACCATCGAGAGAAGGATAGAGCATACCAGTTTCTTAACCTGGTATTTTACCTCGCAGTACATAAGCGCCTTACCTTCCCAAATGGTCACCCATCTGGTACTGGCCAGGCTCAGTGTGGCTTAACTTCTGTGATCTGGCGAGAACCGGTGTGTCAATGTGATTATGCCGTATATAAGATAAGAATAGTAATCCAAATAATCCAAATTATCAATCGTCATCTCAAATATTCAAAAACATAAGTTACAGACCATCCGACTCTTCTGAACATTTCTCTATTTATTACTATCGACTCTTTCTAAGAATTCCATGTCTATATCATTTTTTATCATTTACTGTTAATTAAAATAAAAAGTATTTGCCAGAGTGAACACTATTGGAACAAAAATTACTTTTTCTCCCATAAAACAATTGTCATTTTCAATTAAACACTATTAACACAAAAATTACGTCTTTTTTCTTCCTATGAAAACAATTGTAATTTTCAGGTAAATACTATAAAGACAAGATTGCTATATTACTATTATATATATATATATATAAATGTTTTCTTTAAATTTATTTTCCAAGTTTAACAAGATACACCTGAAGAAGGTCGGAGGTTACATCAACCGAAACGCTGTGAAAATCACACTCAAGGCTAGAACAGTAGTCCGATGAATCTAAATAATACCTATATATATCTATATATATATATATATATATATATATATATATATATATAATAGCCTTAGACGATACAGCCACTCTGATGAGTCGTAGACGACGAAACACGTGTCAGTGGATAATTATATTTTAAAAATAATATATATACCGCTCCCCATGTGGGGGTACCAAATTGATTAAAAAGGGAAAATTATTCCCAACTCGCATTTAGGTAAAATGCACTTTCGTAACTAATTGAATTCATTCAAAACATATCGCTAAAACAAAAACAAAAAACAACATCTATATAATAGCCTTTATATTCTGGAGGCTTACAATACAGGCGGTAGATGTAGTTCTTCAGCTACGGCAATATATCTAGGAAAGAGAAGCTCTGTTGAAAGGAATGTTATATAACAGAAAATGGTAACGAATAGAGAAGGTTTGCGAATACATGCCTCTGCAAGAACTTTACTAAGGAAGGATGATTCGATAATTGCTTACACGGTGGCTTCCGTCGATTCTGGCTTTTGTTGTCACAGAAGAAAAGGCTTTTGCCTGCAAGCTGCCTTCTGAGAGCTTCTGTCACAATTTGATGTCAACCAAAGTGAGGAAAGTGGAAAAGGAGGAATGGCTACCTTGGAACTGCCTTCTGTGGGATTTGTGTTTCGACACAAACATTCTCTGAGTTTGACAAGATACACCTGAAGAAGGTCGGAGGTTACATCGACCGAAACGTTGTGAAAATCACACTCAAGATGAGGACAGTAGCCCGATTAATCCAAATAATGCATGTCATTTTTATTATCAAGCAACTCTTATTCTCTTCAAATCATTATTTCTTGTTTTTACTTTTTACTAGCAGGGAGACCTGATATTACCCAGGATTGAATGAGAATCAACAAATGTTCCACTCTTTCAATACTTTTATTGTCATCGAAATTGATAAAATCACCCATTTTCCAATCAAATCGGTTGATCTCCTGTTCTAGTCGGAGGCCCACTGCTGTGCACCGAGAGGAAGCTTCATATGCCCCCCTGTAGTGACTAAGTCCAAAATACATTGCAATCTATACTGCACTATAGAAAACCTACTGCTGACTTAAAAAAAATTATTTTTATATATAATGGCTTGAATTAAAAGTTAAAATGCAAAAGTCAAGTATCATGGTTCAATTGTGCTTTAAACAGAAATTTTCATTTCGAACACGCCCCTGCCATATCAAAGAACCTGCTGTTGATTTTATATGCCAGGACATTTTTCTGGTGCAGTGATAAAACTTGTCAAATGCACTCGTGATGTTAGGCTGTATAAGGATGTTAACTTTAGTAAAAATCATACTGTTCACTCTTTAATCGGATTTTTTCGATTATCAATACATTTTGGAGGCCTTCTGATACCAAACCTATCTAAGAACACTCCAAAACAAAAAGTACATTTGTGTGAAATTAAAAACAAGATCGGACCAATCGTTTCGGAGTTCATAGGGAATAAACTAACACACACAAAGTGCCTTTTATATGTTAGTAGAGATTAATAAACTTAGGAAGTGAATATTTTTCAGCCAACTCCCCATCTCCGAGTTAAGATGCAAAAGGATATTTTCATGCAGAATTCAAACAAAAAGGAAGTGATACTCACTTTGGTAT
This sequence comes from Euprymna scolopes, assembly GCF_053919585.1. NCBI lineage: Eukaryota > Metazoa > Mollusca > Cephalopoda > Sepiida > Sepiolidae > Euprymna > Euprymna scolopes. The sequence goes on along the minus strand of NC_136519.1, from coordinate 48,346,584 downwards.
ATTCAAAAATAAAAGACAATGTAATTTTAAATCTTTCATTTTCTGCGTTAAATCAACACCATCACACTGAAACGAAAAGACAGGAAAACAAGATTTAGATATAAAATGTAAAACTCAAGAAAACAAAAGAATGGTTTTATACTTGGCAAGGAAATAGGTATAAAAAGCCTGACAACAAGGCTCTATTTATATATATATACTAGCGGCTGTGCCGCGTCAGCATACACAACCCAGAATCAAACACAACATTAAGTACACTCAACATCGTCTTACCATCAATGCTTACCCTGTGAACTCGGAGTATGGAAAATTCCCATATGCACAAAACAAAATCACTGAAAAAACAAAAATAGCCTAACTAAGGGTAAGGATAATGAGTAAACGTTGGATAAAATGATGGTTAATATTATTACGAACTTGCCAGGATTTGAACCTGGAATCTTCTGATCTGTAGTCAGACGCGTTATCCATTGCACCACAAGTCCTGTCTGTATGCCGAAAGATATTACTGCGACTGCATACAGACAGTGCTAAATTCCATTGACATGGGCAGGTAACTTTTTTGACAATTGCACAAAACAACCCAAAAAATCCTTATTTCGAGCTTTTTGTGTGACTCTGCGTTGTTCGTTACGAACCATATATAAATAAGGACTATCGAGAGAAACACACTTTTCAGGGAAAAAAAATTATTTTTCAATCTGTTCGAAAGTTTTATTGGTATATATACACACACACACATAAATAAACATTTATAATTTTATTAATAGTATAGATACTAGAAGATGCACCTGGCATTGCCCCCAAAAACGGAAAGAAACCGAGACGTGCATGCCAGTATTGTTTTTTTTTTTCTAAACAGTTTACTTCTTGTAAATAAAAAAAAGATACACGAGCTGAAATTGAAACCGTAACCTAAAGACAGTGAGCCAAGTACTGTAACTATTAGACCAGTGTGACACGATTTTTAAAAGGTGTTTTCCAACTACTTACTCTTAACATAAGTAATCTGTAATATGAAATATTCACGCATGCGTATTCGTAAAACAGTTACCAAACATAAAAATCCAATGACTCCTACGTACCAATTTTTCAATTTTGACCTGCTAGCAGCCCTTTTTTGTTCAGACGAAAACAGATTAAAGGTTTTCCACGTGTCTGAATATCCTATATACCAAATTTATGTCTGTAGATACAAAATTCATTGAGTATATAGGCTGAGAAATGTCCTCACACACATACACATTCTCATATATATATATATATATATATATATATATAATTATTTCCGCAGCCAAACAACGTCGCAGCTCACAAGAGCCATGACAACCAACAAACTTGAAGTCCAAGACTCGAGTTTCACCCTCATTTGGGCTTATCAGTTAGACATATCCGAACTCGGGATTTGAAACCTGAGCCTCTTGCATTAAACTTCCGGTTTGTTGGCAGTCATGGCTCTTGTGAGCTGCGACATTGTTTGGCTGTTAAATAATTATTTAATCTCTCACATTCTGAAAATTTTATATATATATATATATATATATATATATATATATATATATATATATATATATATATAGCATTCTCTTTTAGATTATTGGAACATTAATTCCCCATTAACATTAAATGTTTTATACATGTTTTAACCCTAATTTCTACGGTGACATAAATAATAAACTTCACTGATATTAATATGATACATTAAGCTCAAAGTTTTAATTGCCTATATTTGTTACCTCCTATAATATATTAACAATCGACCCATTATATAAAATTTAACTTTAATAAAATGAATAACAACAAATTTTATAAACAAGCCATGCATGCGTAGCCCCCCTCTGGTGCTGCATGTGAGATGACACCACAAAAAATAGTGAAGAAATGATGAATATGAGAAGTGTGAAGGGCCAAAGTTGCTTTCACATTTTCGCCAAGTTTCAGAAAAACTAATGGATGGGGAAAAAGTTATAGGGTAAAAAGTGTAATTTTTTGCAATTTTAAGGGCATTTGTGACCCCTTTTGAGCTCCTGGGAACGCCGAATCCCAGTGAAATGGACAAACAATGCAGTTTCACACCTTAAGATATGTATATTTGAATTCAGCACCATGGAAAACCACTATATCGACATACATATCAAGTTTTTGAGTAATATGAAAAGAGAACTAAAAAAAGGCACGTTTTTTAGCTCTAAAAGTCCCAGAGGGATGCGAACAAGAATTTTTCCAGGGTCACCCATAGTGAATTAATATTAAGAATAACGGCCTCCACATTTTGACCAAGTTTCAGGAAAATCTAATAGATGGATCGAACACTATGGGGCAAAACATGTCATTCTTGGCCATTTTGAGGCCTTTTTAACCTCTTTTGAGCCCCTGGAGATGCAACGGAAATTTTTGCAAAAAAAAAAAAAGAAAATGTTTTTCCTATGCATATCTATTCAATGAAATACAATTTGTGGCAAAATTTCAGGAACAACTAATGGACGGTTATATGGCAATCGTCCGGACTAATGAACGCACGGACGGGCGCCGCTGAAAACATAGGTCCCTCTCAGAAAAATCGGGGGACTAATAAGATATAATAAAAAATGTAGTGGTATTCGACTTTTTTATAATTTCAATTCTTTTATTCGCACTGAGGACTTATATAAAACCTTTATAGAGTAGATAAAATTTGTTGTGTCTATACTAAATTTAGAATCTCAGGCTTCTCATTAAATTTAAATTGATATTAAAATTAAGTCCTTATATTTAGCTTAACTTTTAAGTCAAATACAATTTTTGAAGATCAAACTGTTCAAAAAAAGGCAAAATTTGCGAAATTTGGCTTTAAAAACGCAATTTTGGCAACCCTGAACAAGATTATGAGAGTGGCCTCTTTTTTGATGTAGCGTCGTCTTCAAATATGTCATTGTTATTATACTGTGAGAAAATAACTCAGAGTAATTTCGATGTGCAGTTGTTCTTCACCAAAAAAAAAACAAAAACAAAAAAAAAACAGCGAAACGTTATGTAAAAAAAAAAAGAACATTTGAAAGAAACAAGGCAAAAAGAAGAACATTGTCTGCCAAGAGGTGCTGGACTGAAGGAGTAAATTAAAAAGTGTCTCTTATAATGTGATTTTATTATCTATACTGAACTGTGTAGCACAGTATAAGTTTCTGAGTATTTATCTCCTTTGGGTCATTTCTGTATTTAAAATACAATGTTTACAATGTTACAGTGTTCGACTGAGCTTCAATCTATGGTCCCCCCTCGCCAAACTTTCACAAGAAGCACTCGTCTAGCTGTAAACACTATCAATAATTCCCCCCACTCTTTATCTGTGCCTAAACCTAAACGTAGATTCCATGAACAAAGCTTCTTTCTTAGAACTGCACGCCTGTGGAATTGTCTTCCGTTTTCCTGCTTTCCGGCTGACTACAGTATGGTTGTCTTCAAGTCTAACGTAAATAAGTTCTTGATGAGCCGTTCCATATAAGTTATCAAATTTACCAAATTTTCATTACTAATGATTACTATATTGTCCAATTTCTACTGTACACTCTTTAACCCTTATCCTTGAGTGGCCTCTTGGCCTTGATAATGTGGTGATGCCTATGTAAAAAAAAAACAAAAAAAAACAATGGACCTTATTTCATGGAAAATTTAATAAACTCATATTTGCTGCATGTCATTGGTTTTCTTGTCCAAAAATATTTTTTGTGCTATCCAGAAAAATATCAGCTTTATAAAAACACTAGCAGGGGTGCCCGGCGTTGCTCGGGTGTTTGGAGGTGTATGCTATGCAAAAAAAGCAAAAAAACAAAAAAAGGGTTAATTTTTTAAAACTTTGACCCCTATTATGACCCCTTAAAATTTAGAGTTCCGGGCTCAAATCACTTTATTAAGTTAGATCCAGGTTCAAGGAACCTATATCTAAACTTTCAAGTGTCTAGACCCAAAATTGTCGGAGGAGTTTGGTAGAGTTCTTAAAGGTCAAATCGTTGAAATTTGACCCCTTAACAGCCAAATTTCTGGCTGACACCCGTCACATCGATTTTCCCAAATCTCAGTACCCGGTATTTCAAATTTCGAGTCTATAGACTAAAAATTGACAGAGTTATTGCGTAGGGAAATGTACACAGACAGACAGACACACAGACAGACAGACACGTTCACTTTTATAGATATATAGATTGTTGATTAAATATATTTCTCATTCCATGAAATTTCCATAGGTCCCACTATTGAATCATCCATATGAATGAAAATGTATAAAGAAAAAAGAAAATCTCTATTGAGTTTTCTTGCATTCCCTAGGAAAAATCTACCTCATTCACTATGAAAGAAAAACATTTTCAGATAATATAATTTGACCCAGAAATATGTGAGAGGATATCGGTCAAAGGGTTTGAGACAATAGACAATGGGAAATATCAAACATTCCAGGAGGAAATAATGTTTATATAAATCGTCACAAACAGAAAGCGGGCAGTCGGTCAGTGAGAGAACAAACTGACACATTTCTTCACCACCAACATCTACACCAACCTCACGTGCGTTCAGAGATGTCAAAACAGGAGTCATAACTTTAAATCCCAAGCTATTTTTCGGTGTGAAATAAAAAAAAATTAAAAAAAAAACAATATATTATTTTATAGATCAGCTGTGCTGGATAAAATGTGAGAAAAATGGGCCTGGGGAGAAGAAGGATAAACAATGATCTGGCTAGAGTTTGGAAATCAATTTCTTAAAGCTATCCAACACATGTCAATATGTACAACGAATGCTAAACCGAAGATGACAATGATGATGATTATAAGGAAGGATGAAGAAAAAGGAGGATTTAAAGCTAAAATGAAACGAAATGGTGGTGTTAAGCTCTATGAAAGCGGCCATGCAAAATCATAAATTCCCGAATGGTAACAAAGTTTATCAGGTATGTATACAGGATGTGATGATGTATAGAAGTGAAATCTGGCCATTAAGGATTAAGGATAGGAGTTGCATGGCGAGAAATAATATGGGAATGATGTGATAAATGTGTAATATGAGTCTTAAAGATAAGCTTAGTTCTGGTGACTTCTGAGAAAGATTACATCTGGACAGTATAGGAAGATATATGGTGAACAGGAAACATCGATGGTATGGTCACATTGAAAGGACGGATAAGGTTCCTTCTGTTGATAGATGTAGAACAGTCAAGGTAGCAGGTTTAGTTCACAGGGGAGAATTGATACAAATGGACCCGAGGGATAAATAAAGATTTGACCATAGATAAGTTAGTTTGAAAGTCCGTTTTTTAAAGCCGGCCAACGTATGCCATCATGTACAATGGATATTAGAGCGGCGGCGGCGGCGGCGATGATGATGATGATGATGCTGATGATGATTGTGGGGGAGACGAAGAAGAATTCCGAAGCTAAAATGATAAATGATTGCATTAAAACCCATGAAATATGACAAACAAAACCGTAAATTCCCGAATGGTACGGAAGGTTAGAAATTGGTGAATCATGGAGAAATCAGCCATGTTTTACGATATCGCCAACTCAACAAAGGGGTAATAATTAAATAGCGAATTCTCTTTTGTTTGTTTTATTCTTCGATAATTCTCTGCAAGGAAAGACATGTAGATTGCGCAGAACACTTCTAGTCGGCATTTTGTCAAAGAAAAGTGACAGGAAATATAAAACGAAAACTATAAACAGAAAGTTGTTTGCTCAAATGAAAGCACGTGTTGCGCTGTAAAACGGATACAAAAAAAATATCTGCTGATCCTAATTCTTTCAACTTTCAATGGAACTGACTCAATTTATGTGTTTGAGAGTATACAGCTAAACAGCAGATGCACGCTATCTCCCTCTGAATTACTCAACTGGGAAATTTTGAAAGAAAGCTGCTAGCAACCTTGGAAGGGATTATTCCAGCAGCACTTCTTAGTTTTAATTTTTGTTTCTCTAATTAAAACGTTGCCAAAAAAAGAGAGAAAAAAAAAAAGATTGCGCTTCTGTATGAAAAGGACCTATATCGACCTGCATGTTTCATATTACATTTTACTGAACGAACCGGAAATGGTAGAAGCAGTTTACGATTTGAAAGCCGTAGGGGGAAGGGAAAGAAAAATACGTGAAAAGGTAAATAGCACTGGGTTAGGTTTAGTATTAAAAACAATTTAGCCATTCAAAAAAATCAAGTTGAAAAAAAAAAAACTTACTAAAAATAATATAAATGAAATAAAGTTGATTCATTTGTTTGAAGAAAATTTTGAAAGCCATTCGTAACATAGAGAGGAAGCTTAATTGATCCTACTTTTCTTCAGTCAAGGAAAAAAATTAAAAACTTATTTGATTTAATGTCTGTACCAACCATTTCCGGTCTCTTCTGTAAATCGGAACCAGAACGATGTGGGCCGACAGGAGTCCTCTTCTATGGAAGTATCAAAATGACATGTGTTTAAGCTAAGTACCCGACTATAGCCGAGGGCGAGTCAAAGGCTCCATTTTCAGTAGCTGCTACACAGAGAGGTAGGAGAGGGCGCCATTTCATTCCATTCCAAAGGTTACTCCACTTGCCCTTGATTTCCTCCTTGTAATACCGATTGTTTAGTAAATGGGCATTATATAAAGCACTGCCGGGAGATGCCAAGTAATCTGAACGATTATTATTACGATTTTTTTTTATGTTTAGAAAATATGTATCAAGATAGAAGTTATTTTTAGGATAAAAATATTATTGGAGAAATGAGTTAGAAATGTTAACGTAAGAATGTTAAAAGACACAAGAATGTTAGAATATGAACACTGGATATGATTTTAGTGATGGTATCACGTGATCTTAATGTTACGTGAGTTAATGGCGTAATGGGATAGATTTTGAGAGACGTGCAGTTTAATTTAAAGTTTGAAGAAAGACTGGAAAAGTTGGGCAAGTTCACACGAAAGATATCGTCTCCGCGTTTTGGAAGTTGGGAGAAACACGATTTTAGCCTAATGTAGAAAATTACAACGTCTTGCAGCTTCGATGGAAAGTCAAGAATAAAGTTATATGAAATATACAACCTATTATTGTTTGTTTTTTTTAGGAAAGGTAACTGTTTTACCTTCCTAATAAAATATATTTAAAGAACACAACACAAAAGAATAAATTTACCGAATTTTCATTACTAAAGATTACTATATTGTCCAATTTCTACTGTACACTCTTTAACCCTTATCCTTGAGTGGCCTCTTGGCCTTGATAATGTGGTGATGCCTGTGTAAAAAAAAAAAAAAAGAATAAACTTCTCTTTAACAATAACAACTTGAAATATTTATTAGTAACAGGAACTGGCAGATCGGACTGCGAAAAAGGAAGAAGAAACAAAGTTCTTTTTGAGGTCCTCGTCGGTCAGTCAGTACTGTGTCGTCCCCAGCTAATAGTAGTTGTCTCTAGTGGAGGCCATCGATGTTATAGCAGGATGTCCAGTGGACAGGGGACGAGAGAAGAGGTGTTGCTTGGCTGAAAGTCCGGTTCTGACTGACTGACGTTCCCTCGGGACTTTGTAGGGAGCAGATGAATCAATGCGCCCTGTAAGCTGATAGGTCAGCCTGTGGCTGAAGAACTCAGAGGGGAGCATTGATTCACCAGAGAAAATAGTTCTCTGTAACTGCTAGTTTCCTTCAGAGGAAGATGAACTTGAATAATAAGAGACGAAGACACAACGGAGAGAGGTATGTTATTTGCCTGTGCATTACACAAACTGATGTTAATGAAGTGCTTTATTATATATGAAAAACACACACATACATACATACAACACCCAAGTGTACCTGGATGTGCTGAAGAGTGTGGTGATCAACTGGTGCAATCAGGTGGCTGAAGGCAGATCTCGGGTGTGGCAGCAGGACTCGGTGCCTGCCCACAAGTCCAAAGATACCCAGGTGTGGTTTCAGAAAGAGTGCTACGACTTTGTACCCTTCTCTCACTGCCTCCACCTCCTCCCTCGACCTGAACCCGCTGGACTACTTCATTTGGTCACATCAAGAACAGCACCAACATGACCTCCCACTACACCAAAGCCAGTCTAATCACCGTCATCTGTCGAGTATTTGCCAAACTCCTGTTGGTGCTTGTAGAAAAGGCATGCTCCTAGTTCTGGACCCATATCGAGGTGGTGATTGAGGCTGAAGGAGGCTACATTGAATAGATGTCAGCTCTACTACATAATGAAGTTACTTGAATTGATTTCAATAAATGTTTTAAAATAAAGCTCGAGTGTAGTTTACTTTAGGGCGACAAATTCATTGTTCCACCCTATATACCACCCGACCATACAACATTATTTTATAAGTCTTTCATATGACTCGACCGAGACTTGAACCTTGGTCTCCTGTTTCATTAGCGAACATACTTACTATTATATCTTGTGTTTAGCATTGACATTTTTTAAAAAATGAATTTCTATTTACTTGCCTTCAACTATGGCAAAGTTTTTTTTTTTTTAATTTTTTTTTTTAGGTGGGGAATATCCAGCTCCCCACAAAAGAGGTATTCCAGATTGAACAAAAATAAAAATTGTCCCGATCAGCTCAGTTGCTTGGCAAAAAGGTGGGGGACGGGAGGTGCGGGAGGGTAATCCGCCCCGGACGGCACATGTGAGGGGGCGGAATTTTGAGGGGGTGAAAATAGAAAAAAATAAAAATAATGAAAAGCTAACAAAAAAGAAACTTAAATTTTATACTGAAATGAGTTTTTAAGGTCGTAATATGATTTTTTTGTTTTATGTGTGTCATACTGTTTTTAAACGGATATATTTTTAGGAGTTTCTGAAATTTTGATGGTTAACGGATTATTAATGGCCAGCAGGGGTGGGGCAAATCTGACAATCACCCCTAGGCGACAAAATAGTTGTGTATGCCACTGCAGTCAGAACAGAGCTCTCCTCCTCTGACAGATAATAAACAGATACTACAATTTGATCCCAATCTGAAGGCTAATCTTCATGTCATGTTTGGGGGAAAAATATTTACACATATGCATTAATCGCATGTAATCTTAGAGTCTATCAAACTTCGATTCTTGAAATGCGCTATGATTGAAAATTTTTAAACTTCTAACTTGTATAACTAATCATAATGACAAGATTTTTGGGTGCTTGTTTACTTTGGTGATCTTTCAAAATAGCGCATTTCAGGTGAAAACATTATTATATATTTAGTACAAATTCCAAAAATATTGAAAAATGATCAAGCAGGAAAATAATTACAAGTGAAATAAGCCAAGCATGTGAGGTCCTCCTCCACGAGTGAAAAATTTACTAATGGTAGTGCAAATTTTTTTAAGAATTCAAGGCGTGGTTGTTGAGAAAATTACGAACGGACGAATGATTTTGGAGTAATTTTACCCCTGTATTGGCTTCTAGGGGGCAACTAGAGTTATCCCGGAAAATCTATTCTGAGAAAAATTTACTTTCATCATGACTAATGTTTGTTCAAATTTTTTTAAAAATCCAAGGCATGATTATTGAGAAAAGTGTGAACGGATGAACGGGAGTGAATTTCTAGGTCCAATCCCACCTTTGTTGGGGAACCAAATAGAATTTATCGAATTACCGAGTTTTATCCTATGTATTAATGTGGAAGAGTTGTGAGACTACTTCAGCATGGCAAACAAGGGAGATAACCCTTCACATAAATTGGCAAATTAAGGGTCCATTATTTATAAACCTATGGATTTCACAACATAATTGTGGCTGATTTTTTTGTTAGAAATATGTCTACTTGATCATTTTTCTTAATTTTTGGAATTTACACTACTTTCGACATAAGACTCAAGTATGTCATAATTTTTTCACCCAAAATGCGCTGCTTTCAAAGATCATTAATGTACACAAGCACCGATTTTTTTTTTTTACTAAGGAGTTACCGCTTATCAAGGCCGAAAGGCCACTCAAGGGTAAGAATTAATGAGTATCAGGTTAATGAGTATGAAACAACACCAAGATGATCAGTAGTGGTGGAAATTGGGTAGAATTTGATTATTTAAGAGGACGGCTCAACAGGAATTTGTTTACATTGGACTTGAAAGCGACCATGTCATAGTCAGCTAGAAAGCAGTCCTACACTATTATGTTCCACAAGTGGCCAGTTCTAAGTAATAAACTTTGCTCTTGGAATTTTTCTTTAGTTTAAGACACAGAGAGTAGGGGGAAATTGTTGCTGACAGTGTTTGTAGCTAGACGAGTGTTAGTTGTGAATATTTTACAGTGGGGGAGGGGCGTACATTGAAGCTCAGTCGAGCATCTGCCATGAAAATAACGATAACGCAGAGATAGACTCGCAGTGTCTCTTCTGTGAGAAGGAGGTTGCTGGGAGGAGAAAAGAACATCGTTTACTAGATTTCGAAACTGGTTTTGTACTCTGTTAAAGCAGGAAAGGATGCTGCATGCAATGAAACGAAAAGTGATGGGGGAAGGAAGCAAAATAATGGATGGTTGATTAGTTGTTTTTGTTTTACGGCATATCAACCCTTTTCAGGTTATTTAATGCCTAATCCAAAGATTTTGAAGAAAAATTTTTTAATAGAATATATTTGTTGTTTTCAAGTCGGTTTCTATTTAACCCATAGTTGGGACCCTAACAGGTACTACCACTCCGGGTCAGAGAGGACCTGGGAGCAATGGCAATTAAAGGGTGGCTCCACACTCCCCAAAGCCCGCAAGCTGGGGCCTCACCACTGGATATAGTTTAAGGTCATATCCAGGACCGCAAAATAATGGAAGAAGGATGCATCAAACACACACGTCTCATAATCTAAAGCCATCTTCTTCAATGTCAACCTAACCTAAATTGCACTACACAATATCCAAAGAGAAAAGTTATTGAACTATCACTATTTATATAGTGATGTAGGTGTATATGTGTATATATTTAGATGTAGGGGCAGTGGCGAGGTGGCAAGGCAGGAGGGGTGGGCCGCTCCGGTTGGCACGTGCCAGTGGGGAAGAGCGGCATTCTGAGGGGGTAAAAATAGAAAATAGACAAAATAAAAATAATAAAAAGTTAACAAAAGAAACCCTGAAATTTTATACTAAAATGAGTTTTAAGGTCGCCATATGTTTTTGTGTTTCGTGTGTGTACTTCTGTTTTTAAACGTATTTTAGATCCTTGATCGTAATTCCATGAAAATAAATATTTTGAGAACTTTGTGGAATTTTGAAGGTTAATGGATTATCAGCAGCCAGCAGGAGGGAAGGGGTTAAATCTTACGACCGCCTCGGGTGGCAAAAATAGTTTCTATGTCACTGTGTACAGGATTCACTCTTAAACTACTAAACCGATCATTTTGGAACAGTGCTAGGCGTAAGGGTGAGTAATGTGGCCTGTATTTGGTTCAATTTAGTTTTATACAAAGGGAGGCAAAAAAGGAGGGAAACCCTAGATTTAATTCAGATACTTCTACAAGTGTTCGATATAAATTAATAAATATTCTTCAAATTTTCGTTTCTTTGGTGCATTTTTAAAAGGTTTAAAATATGGACACAACTTTTTATTAGAAAAATTCAAATATTTCAGATTTGCATTAAATTTGATCCATCGTTATTAGCTTTCACCATTATGAACAAGCACCGATTTTATTATTTTTTTTACTAAGTAGTCACCGCTTATCAAGACCCAAAGATACTATGAATTTCAATTTATTTCTTAAAACCAATTATTGAATTTTAGACATTTTATAAAATAAAAATCATGTAATAGATTTCGAGTAAAATCAGAACAAGGATTCTAGAAACAAGTTTTAGTATTATTACATCTTCCTTTTGCTCATTATAAAAGACATGAAAGTGGTGTAAAACTGTTTTGTTCATCATCATATTCGGTTTAACATCCGTTTTACACGTTGGCATGTGTTGAACGGCTTTTAGAAATGGACTTTCAAATAACCTATCTCTGACCAGGTCTTTATTTATCCCTCTTCCTTTGAAGTCCATTTTTTTAATCACTTTCTCCCATGTTTCCAATGACTTTCCCTTTCCAACTGACCTTCCTACCTCAATTTTTCCACATCTACTTGGCAAAGAATTCTTATCTCTTCTTTGAACGTGACCATCGAGGTCTTCTGCACACTTTTCCCTACACTGTCCAGATTTAATCTTCCTCTGAGGTCAACAGAACTAAGCCTGTCTTTAAGACTTACACTACACATTCATCATATCATTTTTGTATAATTTCTGTCCATGCAACGCATGTCCTCAACCATTAATGGCCAGGTTTTACTTCAATGCATTATCATTAGGGCTATGACAACAGAATACTCTTGATTCTTTTGACTCTCGGGCATATATCCGACACAGTTAGACACACTTAATCAACCGAGAAGCATATCCGTCTATATAAAAATATATAAGATATTAACGGATATATACTCAAGAGTCAAAACAATGAAAGGAATATGCTGTTGTCACGGCCCTAATTATCATACTGTGTATACATGCCTGGAAGACTTTCTTTGGTTGACAGTAATATGTATTAAAAAAAAAGAAAAAAAAAAGAAAAAAAAAAGAAAAAAAGAGATGAGAAAAAAAAAATAATACAAATATTTGTGAACTCGTTTGTTTGTGGTTCATTTTTCAACCAAACCGATATTATCTTAGCAAATGAAATAATTATCCTGTAACAGGTTCTGGTTTATCCTGGATAACGCCATAGATTATGGCATACTTTCGAGAAATATGGCTGCTGCAGTTATAAGCAGATGTTAAATCTTCATTATCTTTTTGTACTCCTATGAATTCTTTTTTGTTTGTGTGTATTGATATTCATATTAAAAAAACCCTTTTCTATTTATTTAAAAAGAAAATACAATTTTCTTATGTATGGGTTGTCGGATTGCATTCACGAGCAAAAGATCTAGCTAATTTGCATATTTTAAACATTCATTTTAATTAATTCCCTATTAGTTTTTTCGGTTTCCTTATGGGATGATCATCTTTAGTTAACTATTACGTGTAATTATATTCATGCAGATATTCTACATGATTTATACTCGCATAATATTTGCGTAAAAAGTTTACAGTAAACACAAAATTGTTTCATATATATTTATGTATACGTATATATTTTTGTTTAATCTATCTATCTATCCATCCATCCATCAAAGTGAGCGTATCTGTGTGTATGTGGACATTTTCCTACGCAATAACTGTCAATTTTCAGTCTACAGACTCGAAATTTGATATACAGGGTACTGATATTTTGGAAAATCTATGTGATCGTTTTTCGGCCAGAAATTTAGCTGTTAAGGGGTCAAAGTTCAACGATTGGACCTTTGAGAACTCTACCAAACTCCTTCGACAATTTTGGGTCTAAACACTTGAAATTTTAGATATAGGTTCCTTAGACATGGATCTAACTTAATAACTCGATTTGAGCTCCAAACAATAAATGTTAAGGGGTCATAATAGGGGTAAAATTTAAAAAAATTGACCGCTTTTTTTTTTTTTTTTGCTCAACATACACCTCCAAACACCCAGGCAACGTCGGGCGTAAATGCTAGTATATCTATAAAAGTGAACATGTCTGTGTATCTGTGTGTGTACATTTCCCTATGCAATAACTCTGTCACTAAGTCTACAGACTCGAAATTTGATATGCAGGGTACTGAGATTTGGGAAAATCTTTGTGATCGGTTTTCGGCCAGAAATTTGGCTGTTTAGGAGTCAAAGTTCAACGATTTAACCTTTACCAAACTCCTCCGACAATTTTGGGTCTAAACACTGGAAATTATAGATATAGGTTCCTTGGACATGGATCTAACTTAATAACTTGATTTAAGCCTAAAATAATAAATGTTAAGGGGTCAAAATTAAAAAAACAATTGACCTCTGCGGTCTCTACTAAATTACTCAGACAATTTCTGGTCTAAACATTTAAAATTTTACATAAAAGGTATTCAGAGATAGGGCAAGTTTTTAATCGGTTTGGTCGAAAATTTTTAGTTACTAATATATAAATGTATGTATGTATGTATGTTTGCATGTCTGCTTAAAACTTTCGACAGAGGCGACGGCTTTTACTAAGATCAGTATCGTTATAAAGTCTGACCTTTCAGTCGACAAATATCGAAAAATTGGCTAAAAACATTAATATCTTCACCTTCAACTGGGAACTTTTTTACACGGGGGGGAGGCGCTTTTTTCGCCAATATTTTTGAAAATCATCCTCTCCTTTCGATTGTCTAGGCTTAATTTTAAAAAAAATGTCACTTCCGGTTTGGCGGTGGTCGTAACAGCATAGACGTCAGGTTTTTTCCTCGTTCTTTTCCTTCTTCGCGGTACAGGTTCGAGCCTGCCTTCCTACTATCACTTTTTATTTTTATTTTTTTGCTCAGCAAACACATCCAACCATACAGGCAAGGCCGGGCTTAAATACTAGTCTATATATATATATATATATATATATATATATATATATATAAAAGTGAAAGTGTGTCTGTGTACATTTCCCTACGCAATAACTCTGTCAATTTTAAGCCTACAGATTCACTATTTGATATACAGGGCACTGAGATTTGGGAAAATCGATATGATTGTTTTTCAGACAGAAATTTGGCGATTAAGGGGTAAAACTTCACAGATTTAACTTTTGAGAACTCTACCAACCTTCTCTGACAATTTTGGGTCTAAACACGTGACATTTTAGATATAGGTTCCTTGGACATGGATCTAACTTAATAACTTGATTTGAGCCCAAAACAATAAATCTTAAGGGGTCATAATAGGGGTCACAGTTTTTAAAAAATTGACCTCTGCGGTCTCTACCAAATTACTCAGACAATTTCTGGTGTAAATATTTGAAATTTTACATAAAGGGTATTCAGAGATAGGGCAAGCTTTTTCATCAGTTTGGGTCGAAAATGTTTAGTTATCAATATATAAATGTATGTATGTATGTATGTTTGCATGTCTGCCTTAAAATTTCAATAGAGGCGACGGATTTTACCAAGATCAGTATCGTTTTAAAGTTCGAACTGTCATATGACAAATATCGAAAAATTGGCTAAAAACATTAATATCTTCACCTTCAACTAGGAACGTTTCTACAGGGGGGGCCACTTTTTTGTCGATATTTTTCAAACTTATCCTCTCCTTTAGATTGTCTAGCCTTAATTTAAAAAAATGTCGCTTCCGGTTTGACGGTGGTCGTAACAGCATAAACGTTAGGTTTTACCCCGTTCTTTTCTTCCTTTGCGGTACGGGTTCGAGCCTGCCTTCCTACTACCACTTTTTTTTTTTTTTTGCTCAACATACACATCCAAACACCCGGGCAACGCCGGGCTGAAATGCTAGTATATTTATACAAGTGAAAGTGTGTGTGTGTGTGTGTGTGTGTGTGTACATTTCCCTACACAATATCTCTGTCAATTTTCAGTCTACAGACTCGAAATTTGATAAACATCGTACTGAGATTTGGGAAAATCTTCGTGATCGGTTTTCAGCCAGAAATTTGGCTGTTTTGGGGTCAAAGTTCAACGATTTGACCTTTGAGAACTTTACCAAACTCCTCCGCCAACTTTGGGTATAAACAATTGAAATTTTAGATATAGGTTTCTTGGACATGGATCTAACTTAATAACTTGATTTGAGCCCAAAACAATAAATGTTAAGGGGTAATAATAGGGGTCAAAGTTTAAAAAAAAAATTGACCTCTACGGTCTCTACCAAATTACTCAGACAATTTCTGGTCTTAACATTTGAAATTTTACATGAAGGGTATTCAGAGATAGGGCAAGCTTTTTAATCGGTTTGAGCTACCAATATATAAATGTATGTATGTATGTTTGCATGTCTGCCTAAAAGTTTCGACAGAGGCGACGGATTTTTATAATATCAGTATCGTTTTGAAGCTCGACCCTTCAGACAACAAATACGGAAAAATTGGCTAAAAACATTAATTTTTTCACCCTCAACTAGGCACTTTTCTACATGGAGGGGGTCGCTTTTTTCGCCGATATTTTCGAAAGTCATCTCCTCTTTTCGATTGTCTAGCCTTAATTTAAACCTACATCATTTCCGGTTTGACGGTGGTCGTAACAGCAACGACGTCAAGTTTTTTTCGCGTTCTTTTTCCTCTTCATGGTACGGGTTCAAGCCTGCCTTCTTACTACCACTTTTATTTATTTTTTTTTTTTTGCTCAAAATACATTTTCAAACACCCGGGCAATGCCAGGCTTAAATGCTAGTAATAAGTATTTGTTGTCACTCCAAAGTGAGAGATTGAAGAAGACTATTTCACATAGATTGCTACAGCATTAATTAACTACCAAAACCTACGTTTCTGAATTTTTTAAATGAGGATTCGTTATTATTTAGATTTTTCAAACTACTGTTCTCATCTTGAGTGATATTTTCACAACGTTTCGGTCGATTTAAGGTTCGACCTTCCTCAGATGTATCTTATCCAACTCTGGAATTTTTCTGTCAGACTCAGGAATTTGGATAGAATGTCAAACAAAACCCTTTATTTTTTAGTGTGTTTTTCTTACGTCAGCTATGACTGGATAGAGGTCCTAAGTTATTCGCAATTATATTTTTTGGTCGCCTACACTGAGAATTGAACCTTCAACCTTCATGAGAATATCACTTTTACAACTGATTTTTCCAAGTACTTTTCCACTGTGCATGTTACCCATGTGAAGTATAAAAAGGGGTTCCATTCGAAATTCCTTTGAAATTCCCGAGTTTAACAGAAATATTCCAGAGTCCAACATAATTACCATTGTAAGAAGGTCGGAGGTTACATCAACCAAAACGTTGTGAAAATGAAAATCCAAAATCTAAAAAAACACAAATAATACAAATCTGACTCGTTTCCAGATATTTTCCTACTTTCTGTTTCATCCAAAGTGTCCGTTTTTGTACAGCAAAATGCTTAGATTGGCATCAAATAAGGCTGTGGTTCCCAAGCATTTTTTACATTGCGGCACACTAATGAGGTTATTTAAATTTTCATGGCACACCTAATATAAAAAATTAGTATTTTCTACTCATGAAACCTTTTTGCAAAAAAAAAAAAAAAAATAATAATAAATAAATAAAATAACAATAATTATATCATGAGAATTTTTATTCAGATAAATCAACATATCCTGTATTCGATATCTGGTATAGAATAATAATGGTGAATGTAAATGGGTCAGGTGTGCCTGGTGTTTTTTAACTACTGCTGCTGCAATACGTTGTCGAATGTGAGACACACGTTCTTAACTTTTCTTTAATTGTATGTCTTTCACGTTTTTTTTTTTTTTAATGTTGTTTAGGTAAGAAGTTGAGAATTGCAGTAAGATTTTTATGTTTTTTTTATTTTATTTAGATTGGAATTGAACGGTGTTATTGTGGTTAAGAAATTAAATGTTTTTATTAAACAAAATGAAATTAAATCGTTTTTAGCTGATGTTTTTTGTTGATATAAGTAGAATGGAGCGTCTGTTTGGCACTATTTCTTTGTGCCACTGTTTCTAACACACTCTGCAGCATGGCCGAGTGGTTATTTGGTCATGTGCGTAGAGATACAAAGAAACGCCTTCCAATAATTCCCTTTCTTAGAGCTCTCTCTCTCTCTCTCTCTCTCTCTCTCTTTCCTGTACGACCACCATGAAGTGAAGACGCATATTCTGTCTCTCCGTAAACGAGGGGGGGAGAGCACTCCCTCCCTCCAAACTAGTTAGGTTAGTTGAACTTTGAAAAGCTTATTGTCCAGTTTTGAATTGTTAAAGTTTTTGTAATATATATTTTGTAAAATAAAATAGTTATGTTCCAATTGTGTCGCGTGTCGTCTTTCTTGTGTCTCCCATAAATGCCTTCATAAATGCCTTCACTGAAACAACGAAACGGTCCGGAAAATGAAGAAAGAAAATTCCAGTCAGAACGCCACCACAGGTGAAGAGGTCAAGACGTTTCCTGAGAGAAGAAGGAGCCACACAGCACATCCACCATCTCAGACGGCCATCTTCCCGAGACCGCTTTAAGACATTTACTATAACACGTCTGTCGGTCACACCTCAGTGACCGGCGGATAGTGGTATATCTGTACCTCTATAACATAGTGCACATGAGTGTGTGCGGGTTGGCATAAGAAAAAGGAAAAGACAAAAAGGAATAAAATGCAGCATGTGTTTGCGAGAAACAAAATGGGCATCGAACATAATGGACGTGTAAAGACGCAATGGCTGGCTACAGCTGACGTGAGGTAAGAGAAGAAAAGTGTACACCAGACGAGAGGGACAATGGGCGAGAAACTTTTAAGTGATGTTGCAACAATTATAACAGATATTTATTTTAAGTTTTATTTTTATGAATTACTCAAAGTGTGACAGCCCTTACACCTCGGCTCACAATGACAATATCCTCAGTGTATTTGTTCAAATTCATGTTGCTTATCTTTGCTGCTTCATACATTTCTAAGCCAACCAGTCCTGAGTCAACTGGAAGAGGAAGCATGATTTGTGGGTTTGTGCTGCAATGCTAAGAAAACAGATACAGGCCGTCAATCACGTTGACCCAATTGCAGTGAAAACACTTGATGGGACTCTACTACAAGGTTGTCGAAAAACTTCACGTACCTTGGAGCATGGTCAAAAGCACTGAAAAAGATTTTGAAGTAAGAAAAGTACTAGCATGGAATGCATGTCACAAGTTGAGGAAGATATGGTTACCCACTCTCTCAGAAAAGTTGAAAGTAAGACTCTTTGTTGCTACAATAGAAACAGTTTTTCTCTCTGGTACTGAGGCATGGACTCTTACAAATGTGCTATAGAAGAGACTGGATGGCTGTTACACATGGATGCTCAGGATGGCCCTCAATACGTCATGGAGAAGCCATGCAACAAACCAACAGCGTTATGGTGACCTACCACCAATATCACTAAAAATACAGCAGAGAAGGATGAGAGCAGCTGATCACTGCATGAGACACAGCGAAGAGGAAGCAAGCAAGCTAGTTCCCTGGATAGCAACAGATGGACACCCAAACTGTGGTAGAAGAAGAATGACCTACATCGATAACCTGCTACAGGACACAGAATTGGAAAGTGTTTGGAACCTGCAAACTGTCATGCGAGATCGAGAGAACTGGAGAAGTTGTGTAGATTCGGTGGTGAAGCGTCCTGAAAGATGACCGAGATGAAAGAGATGAGAGATCATACATTTTCTTTTAGATGCCCAAATGCTAAACATCGTAACTTCACTAAAGATCATCTCGTTTACAATATTCCAAAATTATAAACTTATTTCAGAACTAGCCTGGGTGTCTGGCGTTGCCCGGGTGTTTGTAGGTGTGTGTTGAGCAAAACAAAAAAAAAGTTGTAGTAGGCAGGCAGGTTCGAGCCCATGACGCAAAGGTGGAAAAGAAAGTGGAGGTGTGTGTAAGGGTGTTGGTTGAGCAAAAAAAAAAAAAAAAAAAAAAAAAAAAAAAAAAATTAAGAGCAGTAAACAGGCTCGAACCCGTAACATGCCAGAGGAAAAGGATATGAAAAAAAAAAAAAAAAACGGTCTTATCGATGCGCCCACCGCGACTGTGACGTCAAGGGCTGTCGTAATAACGTCTTTTGTGTAACGTCATTGACGTGAGGTTTGAATGACTTGCAAAAATGTCAACAAAAAAATATACCCTTCCTTATAGAAAGGTGCCTAGTTGAGAGTGAAGAAATTAATATTTTTTAGCCAATTTTTCGATATTTGTCGTCCAAAGGGCCGATCTTCAAAATGTGAAAATCGGTCGCGTCTGTCAAAAGTTTTAAGCAGACATACAAACATACATACATAAATACATTTAAACAGACAGGCGAGATTTTTATAATAGATGGATATTTTAGCCATAAAAATAATTCATCAAACTTATCGTCTTCGAATCATGACGTGTTTTCGAAATTGAAGCCATTTTTATGAATAATAAATGAAAAATTCATTTTCTCCAGAATACAAGAGATGCAAGCCTGAAGCGTTATTTACCACGACAGTCTTCCTAATAGAACTTGTGTTGTGAAAGTATCTCAGCTGAAGTACTATGCATCATAACACAAATAGATGACAGTATGAAATAAAGGTGGGATCAAAAACTGTCTAGACTGAAGTTGCATTTACCAAAACAGAAATAAACAAGAAATATTTGTACAGATTATTTGAACTCGAGAGAACAAAATTTTTTCAAGAAACTGACAACATTTTAATTTGAAAAAACTAACTTTCCAAGAAACTGACATTTTAATTTGAAAAACTAATTTTTCAAGAAACTGACAACATTTTAATTTGGTAAACAAAATTTTCAAGAAACTGGCAACGTTTTAATTTGAAAAACTAACTTTTCAAGAAACTGACAACATTTTAGCTTGGAAAACAAACTTTTCAAGAACTGACAACATTTTAATTTGAAAAACTAATATTTCAAGGAACTAACAACATTTTACTTTGGAAAACAATTTTAAAAAATGGCGAAGGAAAAAATATTGTTTTAAATAGAATCCCTTATAAACAATTTTTAGATAAGATCGGTTTCAAAGAAAAAAGGTTTCTGGTCTTAAATTGCTCTTTAGAGGTTTATAGGCCGTTAAACAACCGAACAAGCAAATATTATGATGAAGAGGTTTCATTCTGGTGAGAAATAAGGATGAATTTCTTTCTAAATACAAGTAATAAACACTCGCTTTGATTTATGAGAAAGCTACATTTGTCAGGTGATTGTTGCTACAGCAATATGCTCTTCTTTTGTCTATCACTTTGTGGCAACGAATACCAATACTAATGGACATTTAAGGTCTGTCATGTTTTTCAAAATTATCACATCATACTCTCAAATTAATATACATGTCAAGGTTGTGAATTTCGTGATATTTCATAGGTATTATATATATATATATATATATATATATATATATATATATATATATATATATATATATATATATAGGGTAGGGCAGAGCAGCCCCAGCATTTTGTTATAAAGGCAAGAAAGGGTGTTTTATGTTATGTGGCATGGCCGTTACTTTTTAGCAGTGTTGCTATAGTTCAAACCTCTTTCGGACCCCCACGCCGTCTGGTACCGTTGCAAACGAACAAGCAAAAATAAATCCGACTCGGCATTTCTTTTAAATTGCAAATGAAATGCATTTATTTGTGGTTCTTCCATGTGGTGTATTTTTCTCTCCTTCTCTTGTGACGAAAGCACTTGCTAATTTGCTTAGTGCTTTAACGACTGCTGCTGCTGCTGCTAATATTTTTGCAAGTCAGTTATCCTACAGCTGCTCCTGATTTTATCTTGCGCTTTTATACACATTGTTACATTTGTGTGGCACTACCCCAGACATAGCAGCAGTATTTCACCTTTAGACATATCTGATTCTTATATTGATAGAGGATTCCATCGGAGTAAGGTACTTTATGGAGTGGTAGAATGATCAATGCTTAAAAAAGAATTTTGCATCATCTTTTTTTTATATACACTTTTTTCATGAAATCTTACCTCAATTTGTATATTATCAACAAGATCTTTCATGCTGCGTTTGAGCAAGTCTCTACCTCCAGCCTGAAAAAAAAAAAAAAAAAAAGTTATAAAATTAAATTACAATATGAACAAGTCAAACATGCATGGTCCCCGTGAGTGTACAATGAACGAGGCATAGAAAAAATGACTAAGTTCAGTATTTGCCCCCTCCCACCCACTATTTAGCCCCAAAAGTCCCCAGGGGACGTCAAATCCTGGTAAAAACGGACAAACGGTGAATTTTTAGACCTTAACATATGTAAATTTGAGTTCTGCACCATGCAAAAAAAGAAATGACTGCCCATCATTTGCACCTCCGACATGTAGCCCCAAAAGTCCCCAAGGCCTTAATATATGTAAATTAAAGTTCAGCGCCATGCAAAACTGCTAAATAGACATACACAGAAAATTTTCAATAAATATGATAAAATAGTCCGAAAAATGGAGTGTTTTTATCAGCCCTAAAACAGCCCCTGGGGCATACCCAAGAATTATCGTGAAGTATAGACAAAAAAAAATTACATAGGAATCAGTTAGTTACAACTTTTCAGAAAGTTTTATAAAAATCCAATGCATCAATTTCTTTTAATAAGCACAAAAGTGTCAATTTTGGCCATTTTAACACGAAAGGCACCCCTAGGGGAGGGGGGGGGGGGCAACCTGAGTTTTCCCGGAAAAACCGTTCTGTTACTTTCTTACTCATAGCATGTTTAATGTTTGTGCACAATTTAAAAAAAATTCTAAGGCATAGGTTATTGAAAAACGTATGGACAGACAAACGAATGAACAAACGAATGGACAAAGGTGAATTTACAGCTGCACTCTCTTTTTGTCGGGGAGACCCCCCCCCCAAAAAAAAACAATGATGGATACCAAAAACCGTAACTCTTTCTTTTCTTATTTTGTCCTTTAGTCCTCACATTCCAAGAGCAATGTTTCTAACAAAGAGAGAATTTCTGTTTCCTGGGTCAGACTCTATTCCATCTAACACTTATTATTGACAATTTTTTGACCTTGAAGTACTATTTTGTTGTAACGTTGTCCAGGAGGCAACATGTTGTATGCAATCTACATCACAAAGGAGACGAAGATAAAGAATAACTCAAACTCACTTTTTTGCAACAACGACATTTAATTCCTCATTCTCCTGCCACGCATGACTTCTCGTTATGGCTGTGACGTCTCTCACATGATCGTCCCTCTAACGTGCTCTCTCCATAACGTAACATGCGGCCGCAGCTGAGAGTGAATTCACTACATGAGTACGTTGTAGCGACATTCAAATCCTGTCGGTTGCTGAATACTTGATGCTTTGCCAGGACTATCAAGGGTATTTTTTATTGTGACGTCATCACTAGATGAATTACTTAGTACGGCCTAAGAGAGGCCCATCTACCCTCGAGAGAAGGATAAATAGCACCAGTTTACCAACCTGGTATTTTACTTCACGGTACATACAGTGCTTCGCCTTCCCAAATGGTCACCCATCTGGTACTGGCCAGGTTCAACGTTGCTTAACTTTGGTAATCTGGCGAGAACCGGTGTGTCAACGTGATTGTGCCGTGTGTCCATAATCCTTACAGTGACGTCATTTTGCATTTCATATGCATTTGCATATGCACGTCTGCGCTCTGTTACATTTTTTAGCTCATTACATTAAGTGGCTTCATGCTTTGTATGGGGCGATTTCCATATATAAAAATATAAATTAACAAAAAGGTCATTAAAATAAATTGGTTTTATTATTTAACAGTGATGGTGTTTTTAGAATTTGTTTGTAAGCGAACAGAAAAATACGATTGGCTGAGAAAAAGGAGTAGGCAGAATACACATTATGAAGGCAGTAATTTTTATAGTATATCTATATATTTTTTATATATATATTTTATAGTATATCTATTTATTTTATTTATTTTATTCATTTGTTTTATAGTATATCTATATATTTTATATATATATATTTTATAGTATCTCACATGAGTCTAAAGCGTTTTTTTTTTAACACTGATTAAGGAAATTAACATGCAAAAAATTTACATAAATATTTTTAAAAAAATAAGTGATCTTATTTTTTGGATAATATGCAATAAAAAATAGGTATAAAAGATATTTAAGTTCAGAGTGAATTAGTTTTGCTTAAGAATATAATCTCTAATGGTTTTTCCTAACAAAAATAATGTGTAAATTCATCATAGTTACTTGCTCTCTGATGTAAATACTAAATAGTATACTTTTCCACAAAATTTTACAAATATTTTTCTTCATATTAGTTATAAGGTGGCAATACTTTAGTAATAGATATTGCATCAACATCGCTCAAACAATGAGTATGATATATATATATATATATATATATATACTAGCTGGACGCCCGGTGTTGCTTGGTCATAAAATATGCTTAAACATGACATTGTAATTTATGCAGATTGTGTATGTATTATTATAGTTACTTGCTCTCTGATGCAAATACTAAATAGTATACTTTTCCACAAAATTTTACAAATATTTTTCTTCATATTAGTTGTGGTGGTAATACTTTAGTAATAGATATTGCATCAACATCGCTCAAACAATGAGTATGATATATATATATATATATATATATATATATATATATATATATATATATATATATATACTAGCTGGACGCCCGGTGTTGCTTGGTCATAAAATATGCTTAAACATGACATTGTAATTTATGCAGATTGTGTATGTATTATTATAGAATCAATCCTCTGTTGAAAATTATATATTACGAGGAATAATTTGCCCGGTAGACTAATTTGTAAAAATAAATAAATAAATAAAATAATAAAAATAATAATGACAATGTCGGTGACCAAATTCCGTCTGTGTTTGCTTACAAGCATGGATACCCGGCGTTGCCTGAATTGACATGAAGTTCCGTTTGGAACGCACCTGCTATACTAAGCATTTTCATCATGGGCAACATGGATACCCCCATAACAGTTTCAAAAACTCAGGTAAACTCAGGCTTTGAGGAAACGAAAAAGCAAAAATAAAAAGTGTACAAGTCCTGGTGTAGCAAGGTGCAGTGGACGATATATCCGACTAGAAATGTCACTTCATATAAGCTCACTTTTTTTGATGAGCCTGTTCCAGTGTAAGACAAGAATAAGAACGCTTAGTTACACCAGTTCTGGGAGTTGTTAGACAAAATGTTTTAGAAAACATATTTAGCAGAGAGCATGGTGGCAGTAGGTGTCAAGCAGAAGTGGCATCTCTTGGTTTATAAGCTTCTCATTCACTGATACCTACATCCCTTGTGTTTTAACTTAGAAATTTTTAACTTGGAAAGACGTTGGCATCTCTTGGTTTATAAGCTTCCCATTCACTGATACCTACACCCCCTGTGTTGAAGCTTAGAAATTTTAATTTGATCACAGATTGGCATCTCTTAGTCAATAATCTTCTTATTCACTAATACATGCATCCCCTGGGTTCTCAACTTGGAAATTTTAACATGAATACATGTTCACATCATTTGGTCAGTAAGCTTCTTATTCACTGATACTTGCACCCTCTGTTTACCCATAATAACTTTGAGCCCTTTATGGCTACAACTATCTATTGCTATTGTCTTTTATATTCGAACTTTTATATATCTTTCACTTTTCAATGCTAGAAACACTCACACATAAAACCACCCATCAGTTTTCCATCTTTGTTTTATAGGTTTTTGGAAATTTCAATCCCAAGTACCCAGATCAAAGAAACAATCTGAAGAATAACAGGGAACTCTCTTTCAAAATTTATAAAAAATATTTAATAAATTAAGAAGAATTATTATTAACTAGCATGGGTACTTGGCATTGCCTTGAATGACATGAAATTCCGTTTGGAACACACCTGCTATACTAATCATTTTCATCATGGGCAACATGAATACCCCCACAACAATTCCAAAAATAAAAGAATGGATGAAAACATGTAAATGTAATCGACCCAAAAAAAGAAGTATGTGATACCCTCTCCACCAGATATTTCAGCAGAGGGGATACAAAAAGAAGAAACTATTCTCCGGATATTGAGCACTGGAAAGAACCCGCACCAAAAAAAATAATTAAAAATAAATCGTTACAACTTTTGTTTCAATAAATATAGCAGCAAATGCCGGTTTGATCAAAAAAAAAAAATAAATAAAATAAAAAAAAAATAAGTTAAAAGTGTGTGCTTCGAATTCAAACTTAAGTTTGAATTCGAAGCAGTCAAAGATTCTGTAGTATTTTTTTACGACGTGACCAAGCGTCGTTTAACTTCTAAGAAAAATAAAGATCTACCAAAAATTAATTCCAAAAACAATTAAATGAAATTTTTCGTCATTTTATGTTTCTAATGTAATCCTCTCCTCTGCCCCCCCCAAACAAATTGTATTTGTTATGTTTTGCTCCCCACTCAATTGCCAAACTTGAAAAAATGCTAGAGGTGACATCTCTCGTTGATGTTTGGTGGCCAAAAATTGGGTGCTCATTTTACGTTAAATTTATATAGAAAAGTGATTCTCCCTCTTAAATGTTAATTTTTTTTTGTTTTAAAATTTCTTTTTTCATATTATTTATAAATGTTGCTTAAACGTACTAGGCCAAAAAAAGAAAGTAGATAATTTTTCTTAGGGGGTAAATGTTGCGGGGGGGGGGGTCACGTCATAAAAAATTACCTTCTTTTAATTAGAAAGTTAAGCTTGTAATCGGTAAGATTAACGTGAAAAAAGAAAAAAAAAGTGTAAATTGTGGAATTTAGAGGGGTGGGGGTAGTAGATCTTCATTTTTTTTAGGTGTTAAACGACTTTGTGTCACATCATAAAAATTTACCGATTTCTGTATAGCCGTTTAAAGAATAAAAACAAACAAACGAAATCTTGTCAGGTTTTTTTTCGGAAGTATTCTATTTGTTTGAATATTTAAATAAAACAATAAAAGCCAACCATTTTTCTATCTACACAGAATTATTTTTCCAGCGAGAAACTTATTGAGATTACCAAATTATTTCATTTGGTGAGAGTTCGAAGTTTCTAGGGGCAAATAACTCTAAAAAAAACGTTTTTAAAAAGATCGATGTTGGAAATAATAATTCTAAATAAAGTAAATTAAATATATTATCAATATAATTGTTGTTTAAAGTTTATTCAATAACAACTTTAAATAGAACACCTAAAACAATTCTCTCGCTAAAAACATTAAGATACCGCTATTTAGTAAAATCGATTATTCTTAATGCAATAGGCAAATGAGGCGATCTCTTAATTGTATATTTTTGCAAGAATCATACTATATATAGAAATAAACGAAAGATTAAAGTAAGGAACGTTTTGTATATATTAATCAAATTGTGAACAGACAGACAGACATATATATATATATGTATTTCTCTTTTAGTTTCATTTTACTTCACTCAAAGTTTTCAAAAGTCAAGGGAACCCATTTCTATTACTCGATTTCTGTACTGCATAGGTATTTGAATATTTCATTAAAGTTCTTTTTATGTGTCAAACATTGAGTTATGGACATTAAGTTTCCTTTCCAAAATTGACCCGTTCACTCTATAATAATATGTCTGTCTTTTTTTTTTTTTTTTTTACATAGGCATCACCACTTATCAAGGCCAAGAGGCCGCTCGAGGATAAGGGTTAAACAGTGTACAGTAGAAATTGGACAATATAGTAATCGTTAGTAGTGGAAATTCGGTAAATTTTTTAACTTATATGGAACGGCTCATCAAAAACTTCTTGTGATCGCTTGGTCTTACCGGATTCCAGGACAAGAATTCATCTAATCTGGTGGAGTATCCAGCTAAGTGCTGTTACTTTAGGAGAAAATGCATCATTCCTCCTATGAGCCAGTGTGTAGTAGCTGTGTACAGGACATATTACTTGTTATTCTTAATATTTGATCAAGGTTTACTTGTATCCTCACGCCAGGTTTTCCTGACAAACCCTTGTGCAAAGAGACCAAACGCACTCAAGAATGGTATCTATTAGGTAAATCAAACTCTTTTTCTTTAATTTTTTCATAATTTTCTTCTAGCTGGAGATGTGGCATCCAGTAGGATGCCAGACATTCACTCGCTATCATACATTCCAATCCAATTCAAGTGCAATTGTTTATTTCTCTCTTGCACTTGGTTCACCAAGTATATTTGCCAGGTAGTTTTTTTTGAAATTCTTTTTCATGAGTTCGGTTGCTCCTGTAATTACTGGAATGAAGATCTTCCTAAGATTCCAGTTTCTTTTCATATTGTACATAAGACCTTGGTATTTTGTTATCTTTTTATGCTTTGTTATCTTTTTCTTTTTTCTCTCAGCTCTGTTTAACCCATCATCATTGGCAACACTAACTTCTAAAGTTTCTCTATTTATTTTATTGTACTTCAGTTGACAAAGAAACCTTAGAAGTTACTTTTCCCAATGGTACTGAGAGAAGTGGGAGAGATAACAAAAATGCCAAGATCTTATTACGACATATTCTCCTTTTTACTTGGTCCAAGTTCTTAAAACTCAAGAAGGCTCCTTCCGGGGTGTGGGGGTGGGGGCTAACACTTGATTTTCATACCATATATTCTCCTTTTTTGTTTCATTTCACTTCAGTCGAAGCACATAAGACCTTGGTATCTCGTAATCTTTTCCCTCTCAGCTCCGTTCAACCCAGCATCATTGGGGGCACTAACTTCTACCAAGGTTGCTTCTTTCTGCTTCTTGTTCTTAATCACTATGCCAGATTTGATAGTTCTGTTTTCTAAGTAGCTGTAGGAATTCCGTGGTCATAATGCATGGTTTATGTTTTTATTTCCTACTGTTCTTTCTGGTATGTGTTCCCAGAACTTGCTGCAGTATTCGGTACTCAACATTTTACAGAGCGTCTAGTGGAGATGTTGTTGTGTCAGCATATGTGCAGAGTAACAATTCATATTGAAATACTTGCTAAAGGAATCTTCAGGACAGAAAAATCTGCAGGAAAATTTCACTGTCTTCTCTTATACAGCACCTAGTTTTGCCAAATAATGGCAGACTGGTGTTTAATTAATTAAAGACTCAAAGATTTTATTGAAGAGGGGCAGAGGACTAATGGAGCGGTAATTGAGAGGGTCAGTTCTTTCGCTAGATTTCTTGAATACTTGTACAACAGAGACAATTTTTCAGCTATCAGGGAATCAAGACTCAGCTAGGCACTTATTGAAGAATTTTGAGAGGGCAAACATTATCTTCACACACCCACAATTCGCCCATACATGGAGTATTATTGCCATATCTGAGCTGGAGCATCTGAAGTCAAGTTCCAGTGCCTGTCCCATTGCCGCAATGTTACATCCTTGTGCCTGTTTTACGAACATCTTAATGAAAAGCGCCCTGATGAACTCAGAGCACTTGTGCTCCCTCGACTTACTTACTCGACTTACTTCCAACTAACTTGACAAGCAGTAAGATCCCACCCTTTTATCGGTGAGGTCCCTACATACCGGAAAGTCTTCTACTTTAACAGGGTTTTCCCTCGCACCGCTGGGCTTTGGAATTTGTTAGAAATTTTTCTTGCGTTTGTTATTTCTAACACCTATTTTTGTTTATAGACAAAAACAATCTTTTGTAGAAGAAAAATCTTTC
Organism: Euprymna scolopes; assembly: GCF_053919585.1. Lineage (NCBI taxonomy): Eukaryota > Metazoa > Mollusca > Cephalopoda > Sepiida > Sepiolidae > Euprymna > Euprymna scolopes. Next base: position 48,317,472 of record NC_136519.1, on the reverse strand, counting down.
GTTTTTTGGACAAAGGATATTAAAAACCAATAAGTTATTGCAGTCGAAAACAAATTATACTCAATTTAAAAAAATTGTCACCCATCAGTGATCTAATAAGAACGGTTGTCTCAACATGATTATATCGTGTCAAAATGAAAAGGCACAAAAAGGTCCAAAGGAAATGACTCACTTACCCCAGCATAAAACATTTTATTCCTGAATCTGCTGTTAAACTTTTCAGGGTTAGCTTCTGAAAGAGAGAGAAAAAATGTTTTATTCAATAAACAAAATATTTAAAATGTAATATCTATACTGATAGTTTGGACTATCTAACCTGTAGCAACAGGAAGATTTAATATTTTAGAAAATGCATAGATAGTATAAAACCGAGACAGAATGAGAAATATGAAATAATAATAATAATAATAATAATAAATATATATATATAATGTAACTACTTCATTTAATCACAAATTAATATACGAAATTATAAATTTATGTGTAAACTTTAAGTATTTACTTCAACAGTGCTCAATACGTAACTAGGTAGTAAGTTATGAAATATATATGGCGATTAAGCTACACAGAATATTCCATGTTTCATCCACGCTAGGATTCATAAGCCTGATGAATCCTAGCGTGGATGAAACGTGGAATATTCTGAGTAGCTTAATCGCCATATACATTTTATAACTTACTATATATATATATATATATATATATATATATATATATATATATATATATGTAGTCATTGAGATACAGTACTGTTTCATTGTATAACAACTCATCAGTGCCGCAAGACTAGCACCTCTCCCAAGCTGAGAATTGAACCTAGAACCATTTCGTTGGGAGCGGTGCCAGCAAATAACTTCCGTTTTGAAAGACAAAGGATACCCCTCTAGGGGCAGCTGCATGTGTAATTGTGTGGTAAGGGTTGCGCAATCCCCAACCACACTTCTCCTGAATCAGCACTGTTTTATTCCAGTGGCAAGCAGAAGTCCAGGATGACTGGAAACAATGCTGAGATAAGCGGAGAACACATACAGCACGTGGAACTTCCAAATGGTCACCACTCTGGTACAGACAAGGCTTCTCGTTGCTTAACTTTGGTAATCTGACAGGAACTGGTGCATCAAACGCGATTATGCCACAAATATATATTATATATTTTCTTAATTTAGCCCTGCTTCGACAGTTGAGTTTTATATTTCTTCCATTTCTTCTTTTTTTACGCACATCTTATCTTTCTTTTAATAATATTATTGGAATTCATTCCTTTTTCCTTGTACCTATTTGTGAATTATTCTATGGATTTCTGCCTTTTGGATTACTTTGGACCATCTTCCAATTATGCGATTCCCTTGGATTTTACTTGTGCGAATGGAAATTTAACAAACTTTTTTGGATTCTACATATTTGGATCCTACATATTTGGATTCTATCCATTCACATGAAATCACATTTTTCTTCACCCTATTCCCTCCGCTTCACTTTTTGTTATCAAGTAAGATCTATGACTTACTTGTAGCTTCATTAAATACTTTTGCAAGCAAAATCCGATACCGCATTTTGCTATATCCTACCCTCTGATGAGAAGGAAAGTATTTCTTCGAAACTCCACGGATTAAGGACTATCCACTTATTTAGTGCTTCCTTTTTAAAATTAAATATGTTTTTAACTCTTTTTCTAAGTGTTTTTTAACATGTTTTATTAACTACTTGTTTATATATATATATATATATATATATATATATATATATATATATAAATATGTCAGTCCCTTTAAGAACTCGGTTCTTATTGTTGAACAATTTAAAGTTGAAATATAAGCTCACATATGCATATTATGCTGTTATAATCATTAGATCACTCTGGATGAACGTCTCGACATTTAATAATAAATTTATAAATTTCAACTTAATTTCTCGCGGCTAACATTGGCCGTATAGTTGGTTCCTTGCTTATGGAGTCAGAAATGGCTTCGTGGCCGGGTTCGAATCTCCCAACCAGCTGTAATGGTAATTCCATTCACTGATGATTCCTGAAAGTATGAAGCACTAGTGTCTAAAGCTATTTTTAAAAAATTACTATACTAATAATTATATATATATATATATATATCTATACTTCTATGAATTTGGGGTTTTTGTGTATTGATATTCATATTAAAATCCCTTTTTTCTATTTATTAAAAAAAAATACAATTTTGTTATATATGGGTCGTGAAATTGCATTCACTAGAAAATGATCTAGCTAAAATGCATATTCTTTTGAGCATTCATTTTAATTAATTCCCTATTAGTTTTTTCGGTTTTCTTATGAGATGATCATCTTTAGTTAACTATTACATGCAATTATATTCATGCAGATATTCTACATGATTTATACTTGCATAATATTTGCATAAAAAGGTTATCATAAACACAAAACTCTTTCCATATATATTTATGTATTCGTATATAATTTAAAAAAAAAAAATTTGCCTACCAAACTCCTCCTAGAATTTTTAGTCTACAGACATGAAACTTCATATATAAGGTATTTAAATATATACTTGGGTTTTAGCCTGGGAAAGTCGATACAAAAGTGAAAATTAAGAAAAATGAAATTTGCCAGATGAGGGTGGAACGACAGCATTACAAATATGCATGCATAACGTAGTAGCTATGTGTTCATATATATATATATATGACTACTTCATTTAATCACATAAATTAATATACAAAAGTATAGATTTATCCGTGAACTTTAAGTATTTACTTCAACAGTGCTCAATACGTAGGTAGAGCTAGGTAGTAAGTTATAAAATATATATGGCTTAATCGCCGTATATATTTTATAACTTACTATATATATATATATATATATATATATATACTAGCTGGCAGCCTGGCGTTGCCCAATCGTACATTGCCTATTATGGAATTAATCCTCTATTGATAATTATATATTACGAGGAATTAAATAATAATGATAATGTTGTTCATCAAATTCCGTATGTGTTTGTTTACGATATCACGTCAGCTGATATTTGGGTTTAATGATGAATGCTCTGGAAAAATCACTTCTGATTAATGTTTAGTTTAAAAATATGAAAACGAAGATTTTAAATGGTACCTCTTCTTTTTATCATAAACTGACCCCATTAATAAGAAAAAATAAAAAATAAAATGGTAAGGTATACTCGGGCTTGAACAGGAGACCATACGATCTGTAGTTGAATGCTCTACCACTAAGCTTTATGCCCAGATTATAATAAATCTTTTTTTTTTTAAGAAGAAATTATTTACTGAAATTTTATTATCTCCCTTGTCGGTGTAACGTAAAATATTCCCCTGTAAAATTATTCTTTTTTTCGATTTTCTATATGTATCGAATTGATTTCTGTATAAAGCATATCTAAGAACACTGCCAGACATATAAATTAGCTTTGTGTGAAATTGGCAAAAAGATAAGCTCAGCCGTTTCAGAACCTGTGAGGAAGGAACTAACACACATAAAGTAACTTTTATATGATAGTAGAGATATATTGAGAGAGAGAGAGAGAGAGAGAGAGAGAGAGAGAGAGAGAGAGTTTCCTAAGAATGTTCAAGATTATATGCTTCTGCAACTGTTCAATTATTCTGTCCTCAATACAGTAATAGCGTAAACAACATTCTGCAAACGATTTTTCTTTCAATGTAATAACGTATAAAGAATTTGGTGACAGATCTGTTCCTGTAACACCCCCCCACACACACACACACACACACATCGTGCAGCTGTAGATCTAAGCCTTTAGCTAAGATGATTAATAGCATGCAAGGAAGGAAATGAACTCTCCATGGCGGCGCTCGCAAGGAGATTATGGAGGCAGAATCTGGAATATCAACCGTTGGAAGCTGGCAAAATCAAATCTCGTTTTGCAGAATATCGTGACCTAATTCACGTGTAGTCTTCCACTTTATTCCAGATTGCCGTTCAAAATTAGACACAAAATATTAGTGTTGAAACAATTATAGGAATCGGGAAAATCAGAACATTCAAACTAAGTATCGGAAAAAGTTGTGCATTTTTTCTGATCCCAAAAATGATTGTTTCCTTTTGTTTGTTTTTTGTTTTTTGTTTTTTGGGGGGATTTTTTTATAACTTAAATTTTTTTTTATTTGTTTATTTTTAACTTAATTTCACATTGTTGATAGTTATGATAAAATGAAATATATTTATTGATATTAAACCATGTGCTGCTTCTTATTTTATTTTTCTAAGATGCACACACATTAAAATTTATAAATTCATTTGCGCGGAAATTACAACATTCACCCACACCAAACCTCTTGGGTCAAAAAACAGGACGCTTGAAAAATGGCAGACGTAGTTGAAAGCACTTCTTTTTTTTTTTTTTTTTCGTCAAAAATATGGATTTTTTTACCAATCAGGGTTCGATTTAAAAAAAAAAAAACTTATTTTTTGCAAGCCTCTGGGAACCTCTAAAGAAATATAAAAGGCAAGAAGAACTTCTCTCGTCAGAGACGGACATCAGGCACCAGCAGAAAGACAAGTCGCAAGTCGAACGCTCGCCGAGCGAATTCAGTAGCTGAAATGACAGCTTTTCTCGCACGTCAAAGAGCATTGCTTGACTCTCGCTTTCTCTCATTTCGCCACAACAGGTAGTCGGAGTCTTTCTCTCACACTCTTAAGTCTTCACTTCCTTCTTTCATACAGACTACCACCTTTGCGTACATTAAAAAAGTAATTTCTTTTCTTTTAACGAAAATAAACAAAAGTTTATTTTACATTATTTGGTAGTCTATTTCTTTTTATTTATTTGTTTCAGGGGATTTATGCAACTCCCCAACAACTATAAGCAAAACTAAAATCGATAGATCCGATACTACAAGTGTATTTTTATGCTTGCAAAAATATATGCACGTTTTATGGTAATCCAAAGATAAAAAAAAAACAGCTTTCTAACTTACTATTTAGAAATTTTAAAAAGAATCGGAATCAATCATTGTATCAGAATCGGGAAACATGTTGGAATCGTCCCATGACTACGAAATCTATAAGTGAAGACTAGAATATAGTTCAGACAGTATTTTAATGTAAAACATTTATTGGTGCACATACGTGCGTGCGTAGAAAAATAGAATATAGAAAATTCATTAAGAGAACAAAAGAATGTATTTATAGCAGTAATAATCTAAATATATAAATGAATATAATCTATAATATAAATCTCGCCTGTCTGTTTAAATGTATGTATGCCTAAAACTTTCGGCAGAGGCCACGGATTTTCACGAGATCAGTATCATTTTGAAGCTCGGCCCTTCCGATGACAAATATCGAAAAATTGGCCAAAAACATTCATTCCTTTACCCTCAATTGAGCAGTTTTCTACACGGACAGTTTTTTCGCTGACATTTTTTGCAAGTCATTAACCCTCGCATCCACGACATCGCATAAAAAGCGTTATTTCGACCGGCTGTGACGTCACAACCGCGGTAGGCACATCAGTAAGACTTTTTTTTTTTTTGCTTTTTTTTTTTCACCTCTTTTTCCTCTGGAGTGTTACCAGTTCCAGCCTGCTTACTACTCCTATTTTTTTTTCCACTCACGATTTTCCTTTTTTTTTTCTTTTTTTTTTTTTTTTTTGCTCAACCAATACCCTTACACACACCTCCACTTTCTTTTCCGGTCACAGGCTCGAGCCTGCCTGCCTACTACAACTTTCTTTTTTTTCTTTTCTTTTTTTTTTTTTTTTGCTCAGCACACACCTACAAACACCCAGGCAACGTCCGGCACCCAGGCTAGTAATATATATAAAGACCAAGTGTCTGTATGTCCAGCTAAAACTTGAAAAATACATAACAAAATTGGTATTTATGTTTCTGAATTTCTTAGATGAGGATTGCCCACATATGGAGAGAAAGGAAAAAAAATTATCTACTCTTATGCGACAAAGTAAAAATTATAGACAAAGAAAAACTGTGGAGAGCAAGACTAATCCAAGAAGCAGTGCATATGCTGGGTGACAATCACCTACTAAGCAAACCTAGTATAGAATAAAACACAATATAAGAACCAATAATTATATATACTAGCAGGACCTGTGGAAATTCCACAGGGGGACTGATTCATATGTAATATATTAATGTCATTCTGTAGATATTCAGTGTAAATGGAGACGCTCTGATATTATTGTAGCTATTTTGTTAAAATTGCAAAAGTATTTATCTAAGCTATCAGGGATGCCCAGCGTAGCTAGGTCGTAAAATACGCTTAAATATGATGTTTTAATTCTTGCAGATTTCGTATATATTATTATAGAGTTAATGTTTTATCATTTTTTATATATTATAAAGTTGCGATTTCAAAAATACAAAATTTATCTCTCTGACTTGGTTTCATCAGCTTGAATCGAAACTGAATCCCAAACTTATGGAGAATTCTTAGTTAAATTATTTATTTCAAGAAATGGAGGTACATAATAATTAAACAACCTGGATGTAAGTGTGACACAGAAAATTACTCGCATGCTATCATATTAATATATAGATAAATAGTAATCTACAGTAATAAACGGTGAAAATATTTATTTAGAAACATTCTATAAAGTTGATTTATTTAAATTATATTTAATTTATTTTTAATTATTATTAAAACCAAAATCAGCTGTGTTTAGAAACGGAAGTAGGTTTTCATTTGACCTATGAGTTATTTCCCTTTAAGCTATGAAAGTTTAGATATATAGATAATTCTGTTTTTCTCAAAATATTTTTGTGTCCATCTCAAGGAATGTCTCTTATTTCTTGTCTTTAGTTAAATAGGCGTGGCTTTCTCCATATTCGCATAAAAGGAAATGTTGATTAGTCAAATTGAAGGTCAAAGTAATGATCAAACTTTTCTGTTAAAAAAATTTCTCTTTTACAAATGCGCACAGAATTCACTTGTGTATGCATGTGTGTATATATATATATATGTGTGTGTGTGTGTGTGTATTAGTGATGAGACGATGCCAATATTTTCCCAATTCCGATACAGTTAACGATTCCGATTCTTTATAAATCTCTAAATATTCGACTATAAAAAGATTATTTTGTCCCAATTACCATAAAAACGTTAAATTGCATGTATTTTCTCAAATATAAAACCAAATTTGTTGGGGATGATCTACAGATTTTAGTTTTATTAGAAGCTAAAATCAATAAATATTTATTATTTTTTATTTTTACCAGCGATGGAAGATTTTGTTTAAAGCAAAATAATAAAAAAAAAAAAAGATGATTAAAGTAGTCGTTTTAGGCATCAGAAGATGGGCACACATTTTTCCGATTCCGATAATCCAAAAAAGTTAGTTATGATTTTTTTTAAATTTGAACATATTTTGGATTTTTGGAAGACTAAAACATAGCTATCTTAATCCATGAAATTTAAACAGGACAATAAATTATTTTTTTAATGTAAAACTTTAATTCAAGTGAAGTAAAAATATTTTCATAAAATCAACAGTTGGTTCTTTGATAAGACGGCAGCACATTCAAAATAAATCTTTCTGTTTAGAGCATAATTGAACCATGATACTTGACTTCTGCATTATTAATTTTACATGAAGCCATTATTAAAAGATAATTTTATAAAACCAATAGTGGATTCTCTAAAGTTTTATGTAGTTTACAATGCTGTGTGAACTAAGTCACTGCTGGGCAACATTTGGGGGTAGGTTCCTAAATAGAGCAATCAATCAATCAATCAATTAGATTGAAAAATGGGCAATTTCATTTTTTGATGACAATAAAAGTATGGGAGTATGGAACATTTTTGATCGTCATTTAATCCCGGACAACCCTAGATCTCCCTGCTAGTGTATAATATGATCTAAGCATAGTTTAGGGCAAGAAAATACCAGACCGCCTGCTAGTATATATGTGTGTATGTATATATGTATATATATATATATATATATACATATATATATATATATATATACTAGCAGTATATATATATAATATATATACATATATATATATATATATACTAGCAGTATATATATATAATATATATATATATATATATATATATATATATATATATATATACTAGCAGTATATATATATATAATATATATATATATATACTAGCAGTATATATATATATAATATATATATATACTAGCAGTATATATATATATATATAATATATATATATATACTAGCAGTATATATATATATAATATATATATACTAGCAGTATATATATATATATATACTAGCAGTATATATATATATACTAGCAGTATATATATATATACTAGCAGTATATATATATATACTAGCAGTATATATATATATACTAGCAGTATATATATATATATATATATATATATATATATACTAGCAGTATATATATATACTAGCAGTATATATATATATATATATATATATATATATATACTAGCAGTATATATATATACTAGCAGTATATATATATATATATACTAGCAGTATATATATATATATATATATATATATACTAGCAGTATATATATATACTAGCAGTATATATATATATATATATATATACTAGCAGTATATATATATACTAGCAGTATATATATATATATACTAGCAGTATATATATATACTAGCAGTATATATATATATATACTAGCAGTATATATATATATATATATATATATACTAGCAGTATATATATATATATATATATATATATATATATATATATATATATATATACTAGCAGTATATATATACTAGCAGTATATATATATATATATATATATATATATACTAGCAGTATATATATATACTAGCAGTATATATATATATATATATACTAGCAGTATATATATATATATATATATATATATATACTAGCAGTATATATATATATATATATATATACTAGCAGTATATATATATATATATATGTATATACTAGCAGTATATATATATATGTATATACTAGCAGTATATATATATATATATATATATATATACTAGCAGTATATATATATATATATGTATATACTAGCAGTATATATATATATGTATATACTAGCAGTATATATATATATATACTAGCAGTATATATATATATATACTAGCAGTATATATATATATACTAGCAGTATATATATATATATACTAGCAGTATATATATATATATATATACTAGCAGTATATATATATATATATATATATATACTAGCAGTATATATATATATATATACTAGCAGTATATATATATATATACTAGCAGTATATATATATATATATATATATATATATATATACTAGCAGTATATATATATATATACTAGCAATATATATATATATATATATACTAGCAATATATATATATATATATATATATATATATATATATACTTGCAATATATATATATATATATATATATACTAGCAGTATATATATATATATATATATATACTAGCAATATATATACATATATATATATACTAGCAATATATATATATATATATATATATACTAGCAATATATATATATATATATACTAGCAGTATATATATATATATATATATATATACTAGCAGTATATATATATATATATATATATATACTAGCAGTATATATATATATATATATATATACTAGCAGTATATATATATATATATATATATATACTAGCAGTATATATATATATATACTAGCAGTATATATATATATATATATATATATATATATATATATATATACTAGCAGTATATATATATATATATACTAGCAGTATATATATATATATATACTAGCAGTATATATATATATATACTAGCAGTATATATATATATATACTAGCAGTATATATATATATATATATACTAGCAGTATATATATATATATATATATATATATATATATACTAGCAGTATATATATATATATATATATACTAGCAGTATATATATATATATATATATATATATACTAGCAGTATATATATATATATATATACTAGCAGTATATATATATATATATATATATATATATATATATATATATATATATATAAAGGGCTGCTTTAGTCTTTCACAGACTATGGATACCCACAAATGGGCGCCTGCATGTGAAATTTTTGTGACAGGAGGTGCGCAGTCTCCAACCACACCTCTTCTGAGTCAACATTGTTAAACACCAGTGGCAAGTGAAGTGTATGTTCAAGATGTCGGGAAACAAATGCCGAGATAAGCGGAGAGCAGATACATACAGCACCTAGAATTCTCAAATGGTCACCCTTCTGGTACTAAACAGACTAAACGTTGCTTAAGTTCAATGATTTTTAGAGAACCGGTGTGTAAACGCCATTATGCCGTAATATATATATTTTTTATTATTTTTTGATGTGTTGCCATAGATGGTCGTGTCCTCAGCATAGATGTCGATAAATGATTTAAGTATATGTTTTGGGAGATCATTGATGTAGATCAGGAAGAGAGTTGGGCCCAGGATGGACCCCTGGGGGACTCCAGCATTAATACTGTGGGCCTCTGATTTCTGCCCATCAACCACTACTTTCATGAATCTATCAGACAGAAATGATTTAATAATTTAGAAAACATTTACAGTAATACTGTAGCTGGAAATCTTGTGAAGTAGGCCCTTATGCCATACCATATCGAAGGCCTTCGATATGTCAAGAGCAATTGCCCTGGAAAGGAAACCTTTGTCAAGAGACTCACTAATCCTATGTGGTATAACCATTAGCACATCTGCTGTAGATCTTGCAGAGCGGAAACCATATTGCATGTCACTAAGAAGGTTGTTTCTGTTGAGGTGGTTGACCACTTCTTTATTTAATATAGATTCCAACAACTTACTCATGACACACAGGAGATTTATTGGTCTGTACTGAGAGGGAAATGACTTTTCACCTAAATTCTTAAATACAGGGCATACTGATAAGGTTTTCCAGGGTGTTGGAAAGCACTTCTCCTTAAGGCAAAGCTTAAACAGTTTTGTAAGTATGGGGGCAAGTTCTAGTTGGAGCTTTTTCAGCACTATAACTGGAATGCCGTCAGGGCCAGTTGCTTTACTGGAATCAAGGTTCTTGATTAGCTTGGCTCAAATGTACTACTACCGTCGCTTTCTTTTATAAAGAATATATTTTTATTCATGTACGTGTCCTATGAAATAAAATTATCAGAAAACACAATTGACTCAACACATCTTAGAATTGGGTTCAAGAAGTGCAGTTAAAATAATCGCATATAAATGTTGATATGTTTGAAAGCAAGCTGGCAACGCCCAATTCAATGCACTTTGTAATGTTAATCTATGCAAAAATAGACTGCAGCTTTATATTTTATATTTATTGATTTGAGTTTTTATTTTGAATCATTCGATGCTCATTACTAAATGTCAAATCAGAATTATTTCTGAAAATAAAAATCCAATATTCACAGAACAATGCACATATAAAAATAACCTCCACCCACCCCATCAATCTACTTGAAAGATGTAACCATAAAACAAGACATTATCATCGAAATAAATAAATGCATAAGTCCTAACTATATAAACATAAATTTTATGAAACAACTTAAGATGTTTAAATACCGTATCTGTAGTAATCTGCAAACATTCACAAGCAATTTCAGATCTTCTTAATTTATTACCCCCGACAAAGGAGGTATTGGACCTATTAATTCACTATCGTTCGTCCATTCGTTTGTGTTGTGTTCGGAGAATGGGATGTCAGAACCATTTGGATATTCTAATAAGAAGCAGACAAGCTCATTGTATTTTTAAACACAATCTATTCATGGCAAACACATTAAATTAATTACAGACGATATTGAATGTCAAGCAATGTCCGCCATGTTGATTTTCTCCGTTCCTTCAGTGGAATTCTCTTTTTGATTGGCAAATCGGTGTATTTGCCACAGTGAGTTGTTCATTTTGTTGTTGGTTGTACATATACGTTTTATACTACAATGTTCCCTTTTCTCTCCCCAATTAGATTGATTTGGCAGAGATGCGGGTCTTTTTTTAAAATATTTTTTGTAAGAAGTAATTGAGAAATAAAGTGTATGGATCCACATCACCTTTTCGACCGGCAAATCGGTGTATTTGCCAAAGTGCAGTAATACCGGGCAGCATGCTACTATATGTTATTTTACTGTTAACACAATTTCCAAATGAGTGTGAATGGTTTAAACATTTTGTTTAACCCATTACCTCCTGGTGATTTCATATTAGATCACTTAAAAGTTAAGATATATATATATATATATATATATATATATATATATATATATATATATATATATATTATATATATATATATATATATATGTATAGTCATTGCAACTGTATCCTCTCAGTGATCTCGCTTTTTTAAAATGTTTCTGATTGGCAATGAGGGTATGACTCCAATGATTCCGACGATCTTACTTATAACTTACGGTCAGGACAATCAACCAATCAGAAGCTTCAAGCTTTATTATAAAAAACATCGAATTTTGGATTCAATTCAGTTCGCTGTCAACCCCTATCTTGAAACGACTGAATCGTGACTGAATTGATTCTTCGCCGCCATCTTTGTTACTAAGAATTAGTCAACACTCGAGATCATGACTGCATTGATTCTTCGCCGCTATCTTTGTTACTAAGAATTACTCAACACTCGAGATCCTGACTGCATTGATTTTTCATGGCCATCTTTGTTACTAAGAATTACTCAATACTCGAGATCATGACTGTATTGATTCTTCACCGCCATCTTTGTTACTAAGAATTAGTCAACACTCGAAATAGTGACTGCATAGCTTCTTCACCTCCATCTTTATTATTAAGAAGTAATCAACACTTAAAGATCGTGACTGCATTGATTATTCGCCAATTTGATTTACTACCGCCATCTTTGTTCAGTATAATGGCTCAACACTTAACAGTCAGAAAACACCATAGCTACCATAACTTTTGGAAACGGTTTTTCGTGTTCAGAATTGCTGGAGCATGGAACAAACTGTCTGCATCAGTTATTGGCTGGCGAGACATTCTTTTAAACCGTTGTGCTTCCTGAAATTAACTTAAACTATACCTGATATCCCATTTCTCAATACACATGTCTCAACACTTAACACGCTTATTTCTATATTAGATGTAATTCTAACGATTTCATAGTATTTCCCACGCTTTTTGTATCACAGGTACCCAAGTTTCATTAAAAAAAATTAAGTGGTTAAAATCATGGGAGATAATAGGTTACTTGAATAAAAAGGATCATTATGAACTTTGTAATTCATATGAAAATGTTGTGATGTGTCCACCCTACGGATAATAATAAACTCTTCCACATACTGTAAAGAGCGGGAGAATATGTCTCTTGGGTTAGCACACTAGTAATGCGCAAATGACGCATACTTGGCAGCCGGACTGACGTATAACCACACTATTTTTTGTATTTACTTTTCAGTTCAATATATTTGTTTCCACAAATTATCGAGCTTTGTCTCTCCTCCAGGCCATTATGGGACTACAACAGAAAGTAATGAGCATATCATTTTCATATCACTTCTATCCATGCAATACATATTCTCTCAACACTTGTCCAGGTTTCATCTTCATACGTCATCACACTGTATGTACATGTTCGATAAATTCTTCCCATGACAGATAGTGCAATCGAAGTCATTTTAAAGGCTTCATTTTTTTTCTCCTTCCACATTTTCTTTTTGTGTTAATACAATTTCCAAGTGAGTTTGCTTGGTTTTACTTAATAAAAAAAAAGACTCGTTTGGAAACTTGTTTTCATATGAAAATATGGAAGTAATGGGCTTAACGGGGAAATTTAACAAATAATTGAATAAACTTGTAGCGTTCTTCTTTTTTTTCTATTAGTTTATGCATGCAATAATTTTTAAAAGAGTTCTGAAAGGGGAGATTACTCTCCTTTTGACTCATCATTTCTCACTATGCAAAACCTTTCCCTAACTCTGACTATCCAGGTTTCACTTCCATACATCATCACACTTCATACTCATGCCTGATAGACCCTTCATTTGGTTAATCCCAAAACGTTCAGTAATGTATTAAAACGTTTCCATGAATTGAATGAACCATGAAGCCACAACAACATTCATTATTGTTAGAAAGCTCTATTTGAAAGGATATTGAGCGTTTTTTTGCTTTTTTTTAACTGAATAAAAAGGACTCGTTTTGAAACTTGTATTCATATAGCAATATGGAAGTCATGAGCATAGCGGGAAAATTAACAAATAATTGAATGAACTTGTAGCATTTTTTTTTACTAGGACTAGGACAACAGCATATTCTTTTCATTGTTTTGAATCTCAAGTGTGTATCCGTTGATATATTATATGCTTTTATATAGAGTGATGTGGTTCTCGGTTGATTAACTGTGTCTAACTGTATTGGATACACACTCGAGAGTCTAAACAATGATGAGAATATTCTGTTGTCGTAGTCTAGTAATAATTATAAAAACGTTAAAATGATAAAATTCTTATATATTATAAAGTTGTGATTTCAAAAATACAAAAATATATTCATATGACTTGGGTGCAACAGCTTGAATCGAAACCGAAATCAAAACTTATGAAAAAAAAAAAAAAAAAAAAAATATATATATATATATATATATATATATATACAGTGGGGGGGAGGGTCAAAAGAGTTTGCAGACCTATTTTTTCTCAATTTCTTTATTAATTTTGCTTTATTTTTCATTTTGGACGCTTCCATCATTTGCTGGTTGCCATTCTGGTTCGTTTCATTACTACATTTTACGATAAAAGCCAGAATTTAATAATAGTTCAACATTTTCCACTTTTCACGTGAGCCAAAAGGTTATGCAGGTAATTTTAATTTATTGATAATGGCTAAAGGAAAGATGTTGACAAATAGGGAGAAGGGTGAAATTGTTACATTTCTTGCTGCAAAGAAGTCTACATTGGAAATTTCGGAAATTTTGAAACGAGATCATTGAACTGTGAAACATTTCGTCATTGATAGCAAAGATGGAAGAAAAAAGCATAAAAGTGGCAGACCAAAGGTGACTTCACCACGAGATATTAGAAAAATCAAGAGGGGTTTGCTAGCAAACCCACAAAACACACGCAAAGCTATTTTCGACCATGCAGGAGTGTCTGGCATCTCTAAAAGGACCCGAAATCGGATTTTTAAACAGATAGCCGACCAGAGAACACAAATAAAATGTCCTCCTTTAAGTAATATAAACTGTCAGAAGCGACTAGCATGGGCCACTAAATATTTGAAAACCAATTTTCAAAATGTTCTCTGGACTGACGAGGCCAGAGCAACCCTCGACGGCTCAGACGGTTGGGCTAAGGGATGGCTTCTTAAAGGCAATAGTTCACGCTTGCGATTCAGACGTCAACAGGGAGGAGGAGGAGTGATGATTTGGGTTGGTATTATTGGAAGTGAGATTGTTGGTCCTTTTCTTGTCCCCAACTGTGTCAAAATGAATTCTGTGAACTACTGCAAGTTTTTGGAAGCAAATTTATTGCCCTGGTTGAATTCACAAAATGATGCTCTCAATCAGAATTTAATTATCCAACAAGACAATGCCCCAAGCCATGCTTCTCGGTTCACAAAAGCTGGGGATCTCTGGTGAACGTCTGATGGACTGGCCACCTCAGAGCCCGTATTTAAATCCGATAGAGAACCTCTGGTCGATTCTGAAGAGGAAGGTTTACGAAAACGGGCATCAATTCCATAGTAAAAAAGACATCTGGGAGAGAATCAAGAAGGCATCTTCTGAAATCACACCTCAGCAAGTGCATACATTAACATCCTCTGTTGATAGGAGGCTGATTGATTTGATTTAAAATGGAGGAAAGCGAATAAAGGGTTAAATAGTTTCATAAATTTGTATTGTTCTGTTAATTGTTATTTGAGTAATAACTGTTGTTTTCTTGTAATATGTTATCAATATATGGTATTATAATCATGATGACAATTTTTCGAATTATATCATGTTTAAAAATGGTATTTATTGCGGATAAATGTGTGCTTGCAAACTCTTTTGGCCCATATTCTTTCCTGAAATCATTTAAAGATCCATACCCCCGCCTCCAGAATATGATTATTTGGTTTCCGTTTCTATGAATTTACTTCATATATTTGCATATCAAACAGTGAGCAACATAGTTATTATATTGGAAAATATTGAAGCATAAATTTATCAATTTATACAATTTGCAAACACTTTTGACCCCCACTGTATATATATAACTTGAGTTGCTTAAGTTATAATCGAAACTGAAACTTAAAAATTCTTGGTAAAATTATTTATAAAAAAAGTGGGTTTGTATTACTGTACAAATAGATTCGAAAAAGTTGTCAAAAAACAAATATATAACAAATAAATGATATCAAAGGCAAGATAAGTTACTTTTCTGCCAAACTGGATATATTTTTTGTGTTTTTATTCAATGTAACATATTTATTCAGCTCGAAAAACATGCAGTGTTTACCGATGTATTCGAAATTTCAAGATGGCGTCTCACACCCTCTTTAACACCGTAAATTTGGAAAAAGGTGTAATAAATAAAAAACTATACAAAATACTATTAAAAACCCGCCGAATATATGTCAACCTATGTCACGGTAACATATATTGAGCGAGTTTTTAACAGTATTTTATCCAGTTTCTTATTTATAACATCTTTTCCCAAACTTACCGTGTTAAAGAGAGAATCAGACGCCATCTTGAATTTTCCAATACATCAGTAAACACTGTATGGTTTTCGAGCTGAATAAACATGTTACATTAAATAAAAACACGAAAAATATATCCAGTTTGGTAGAAAAGTAACTTATCTTGCCTTTGATAACATTTATTTGTTATATATTTGTTTTTTGACAACTTTTTCGAATCTATGTGTACAGTAATACAAACCCAAAAAAGTAGACGACTTGAGTGCCATCAGCTATAATCGAAACTAAAACTTATGAAGAATTCTTGATAAAATTATTTATTACAAGAAATAGGTCATAACTAGGACTAGCACAACAGCATATTCTTTTTATTGTTTTGACTCTCGGGTGTGTATCCGCTGATATCTTATATGCTTTTCATATAGTGTGATGTGGTTCTCGATTGATTAACTGTCTGTGTCGGATATGTACTTGAAAGTTAAGACAATGAAAAGAATATTCTGTTGTCATAGCCCTAATTATTTCTTTATGACTTAAATAATCTTTAAAGAGTTTTGAAAAGGGAGATAACTCACCTCTTGACTCATGGAATTCTAAGGCAATATGTGCATCAGCACCAAGGCTGAAATAATTATTGAAAACATCCAATGGGAGTCGATCGGCTGCCCCTTCTTCAAGGGATTCTGGATCCTCATTTTCATCAGGAATCACGTCAATTTTCCATCTAAAATAGAAAATTTAGAGAAAAATATGAATAAATACATAAGAAACAAGTGAAGCATGCATGGTCCCCCGTGGGTGCACAATGAACAAGGCATAAAAAAAATGACTAAGTCAATCATTTGTCCCCACCCCCTATTTATCCACAAAAGTCTCTAAGGCCTTAATATATTTAAATTTGGGTTTAGTACTAGGCAAAACTGCTAAATAGACATACACAAAAAATTTTGGACAAATATGGTAAAACAGTCTAAAAAAATGGAGTGTTTTTATTAGCCCTAAAAGAGCCCTTGGGGTACACCCAAGAGTTATCACAAAATATAGACAAACAAAATTATATAGAAATTAGTTACAACTTTTCAAAAAGTTTTATAAAAATGCAAGACATCAATTTTTTTAATAAGCACAAAATTCTGTTACTTCTTTACTCATATCATGGTTAATGTTTGTGCAAAATTTCACAAAAATTCCAAGGTGTAGTTATGGAGAAAAGTGCGGATGGCTGAACGGACAAGGATGAATTTACAGGTCCAACCTCTTTTTGTCAGGGGATCAACAAAGAAACTTGTTTTGAAAGAGAGAGAGAGTGTTGCTTTATTTTATGGCATATCAACCCTTGGACTTCAAGCCAAGATCAAAGTGTAGTATCTGTTCTTCAGACGCTGCACTCCAATTTCTTGTTCCCTGTCAATGGAGGAGATATCATTCACAACTGAGACAATTTAAAAATTGTTGTTCTTTTTCTAAACTCTAAAAAACGACCCTGGTGTCTAACTCTGACCCATAGGGAGGCATTATAAATAGGTATTTTGTCAAATTGCAGTAATGAAAATATCCAAAAATAATGAAAAAGCGATAAGATAGAATATTATTAATGAAAACAGTTTTCGAAAAAATTTCAAGTATATAGATTAATAGACTAAAAATTAGAGGAAGTGACACGGTCCTTATTACAATTAATGGTGGATGTCACGCAATCATCTATTTGTACAAAGCACATGCAGTAATATTTAACACGATAATTGTCATGTCAATTTTGACATGACAATTAAGTAGACAACATTGCTTATTGTTGAAATTGATAAAAACAGTAAATAAATGTTTTGCTTTACGGCATATCAACCCTTTTCGGTTTCAATCATTTTGACAATTTTTTTTAGGCGTCAATCTGCGTATATCTTCAAATATTCATTCATAATGTTCCGTTTTACGGCATATCAACCCTTTTCGAATTATTTAATGCCAAATCCTATTATTTTGGAAAAAAAAAAGTTTTATGCACCAATTTTTGTTTTATATGTTAACATATTTATTCATGGCGTTTAGTTTGGTTGTTTTGTCGAGAAAAGGATTTTTATGTTACTGCATAAGTATACTTGTTTTGCATTGGCAAAAGTGTGCTTATTCGGATGGTGCTTATTTCAATCAATAAATTTTCGATTGAGCCGAGACATATACATCTGAATTTAAAAGGTAAAAACTGCAAAATTTTTCTTGTCAACTTTATAATAGAAAGTTCTAAACATTAATAGCGAGTTTTAAAACTTAATAGCATAGGCATGGCTTAAACGGAAGGAAAGAGTAAGTATTTTTTGACGGAGTCTCTCTTTAAAAATCTACCAAAAATCAAGTAATTACCCAATCAATACAAAATTTTCACCGATTATTGATTATTAAGTGAAGAACGATGGGGCATTTTTTTTTCATAATCGATATATATATATATATATATATATATATATATATATATATATTTGCCTACAAACTCCCCCTTTTTATTTGTGAATACAAATATGCTTAAAATAATCAGCCAAAACTGAGCAAAATATATTGTATCGTAGGGGGGGCGGGGGTGAGGATTGTAAATAAAACAAACACAAAAAAACAACTGCGCACGTCTCAAATTTTAATGTTGAAAATCTGAATTTTGAATGTATTTAAATTTTTCATCTTTTTTGTTTTCAAGTGTGAAATTTATTGAATATGTTAAATATTATCTTTCAGAAAAAAAAATGTTTTTTTTTATTTTTACGAAAATCACTACTTTTAAGATGGTACAATCTATCTTCCTTATCATTATATTCGTTTGGCATGTGTTGAATATGGATTTATTAAACGATTCAGTTTTTGTATTTTGTCTAGGAGCAAAGTGCAGTATCTGTTCTGTTTTGGAGTCAGTCAGTTGAGAGTTGTATTCGAGTTTCGAATCTAACAAACACAGTGATTGGATGGAGCATCTCTTGGAGTGACGAGAGGCAGCTATGTATGGAAGATGGATCAATAGAGAAATTCCCACTCTTCTTCTAAAGATGGATTGAGAACAGAGACGCACCATTCGACCGTGAAACCAAGAAAGTCCTAATTGTACAGAAAATGAACCGTGCATTGCTGTTATAAGCTTTTTGTTCTCGGCGAGTTGACACAGACAAGAGATGCAACGAAAATATAAAAAAGGTACATTTCTGCTTTCATTTTATAGATCCCCCAACACGGCTGAGATGCCGTAAATATGAACATTGACTCAAAATAAGCAGACACCATCTACCCTATCCTTCTCTCCCCGAGACGTAACATTAACACCCGTTTTACACGTTGGCATGTGTTGGATACGAATTTTGTATCCGCATTATTTCCAGCTGTCTTAGACTTCTTGCGACTAGAATTAAGTGTAACGCGGTCGTTACACTTGAACCGTGTTCGTTACAGCTCAAACTTCTCTTGGACCCCACGCCGTCCGGCGCCATTGAAAAAGAAAAAAAACAACAAAAAATAAATAAATAAATCCGACTGTACTTCTTCTGTTTTAGCGAACGGCATTTATTTCCAAACGATACCGGATTCTTGTTTTTCTTCTCTTACTCTCTCTTTTTTTTATATATATAACTTGTCTCTCCCACCCTCTCTCTCCTCTTGTTTTTCTCCCTCTCCCAACATTATTTTTTTTTTTTTGCTTTCTTCTACCTTCAATTAATCTCTCCTCTTTCTATTCCCCACTCTCTTCTCTCACTCTCCTCCACTGCTATTATCTTCTCCTGATCTACTCTCCCCACTATTATCTCCTCTTCCTCGCTCCCACTTTTTATAGAATGATGTCCCCCTCCTTCCTACCATTGTCTCCTCTTCCACCCCCCTACTTCAACTTTATACGTCCATCTACCTTTGGCACCGACTTTCTTTCTCCTTGACCACGTGGTGTCCTATTTTAAATTTTTCTTCAGTTGCTTCTGATATTTCTATATGCACTCATCTGCGTTCTGTTACAAGCAGTGCTGATTCAAGAGAGGTGTAGTGGTGATTGCACAACCCTTGCTTGATACTCCAGCGCGTGTCATCTATGATCCTTCTTGGATGACCATCTGGTCATCGTCATTCCAATGGAGGAGCATCCATTATGTGTTTTCAAAATATATACAAGGCAATAACATTTACAAGATCAAATAAAATAGGTTGGATGATTCTTTAATTTCATAGCAAAAAGAAACCATTACAAACCTCATCAACTCCTGTTTCTCCACGTTAAAAAACAACCCTGGTGTCTAACTCTGTCCCGTGGGGAGGCATTGTAAATAGGAACTCATGTTTCTTTGCATGATACGTTCTGTTGGCAAAGAATTCCTTTACAAGAATTCCTTAACCGATATCGATGTTGAAATCTTTTACAAAATGAATTGGAAAATTGAAAAATGTACAAGGAAAAATTTCCCTAAGTGAATTTCATTTCATTTCATTCAAATCAATAACATTAATTTCCTGAAAGCCTACAGAATGGTTTCCGTGGCCATATTTGCAAATGGAAACATGCAATTACTGAATTAAAGGAGAAAACATATCATTTCATTCTGGGCCATTTTCAGTTTCATCATTTCAAATGTTTGGGGTTTTGCAACTTCCCACAAACAAAACAGGAACGTGTATTCAGTTCATGCTTTTACTGATAGAAATCTATTATTATACCAAATCTGAGTAAACCAACATGTGTTTCCCTATCATCTATTATATAAATCTCACCTGCCTGTATGTATGTATGTATGTATGTATGTATGTATGTATGTATGTATGTATATCTGCCTAAAACTTTCTACAGAGGCGACGGATTTTCACGGGATCAGTATCGTTCTGAAGCTCGACCCTTCGGACAACAAATATAAAAAAATAGACTAAAAACATTAATTCTTTCACCCTCTACTGGACTTTTCTACAAGGAGGAGTCGCTTTTTAGCCGATATTTTCGAAAGTCATCCAATCTTTTCGCTTTACTAGCCCTAATTTAAACCTTCACCACTTCCGCTTGGTGATGGATGCAGCGGCAAAGATGTCATGTTTTTTTGTTCACATTCTTTTCCTCCTTTGCAGTACGGATTTGAGCCTGTCTGCCCATTACCACTTATTTTTGCTCCAAACACCCGGGCAACGCCGGGAACTCAGGCTAGTTTTCTATATACAATATAATCAAATTGACACACCAGTTCCTGTTAAATCGCTGAAGTTAAGCGACGTTGAGCCTGGTCAGTAGTAAAATGGGTGACCATTTGGAAATTCAAGATGCTGTATGTGCTGTCAGATTATCTTAGCATTGTTTCCAGTCAATCTTGGGCGTCTTCTTGTTATCAAGAATTCTTCATAAGTTTTGGTTTCGGTTTCAATTGTGCCTGAAGGAACTCAAGTTATATATATATATATACATACTTTTTTTTCATGAGTTTTTATTTTGGTTTCGATTCAAGCTAATGCACCCAAGTCATATGGATATATTTTTTTTATTTTTGAAATCGCAACTTTATAATATATAAAATTCGATAGAACATTAACTCTATAATAATATATACGAAATCTTCAAGAATTAAAATATCATATTTAAGCGTAATTTACGACTAGGCTTTACTGGGCGTTCGTGCTAGCTTAGATAAATACTTTTGCAGTTTTAACAAAAAAGCTACAATAATATCAGAGCGTCTCCATTTATACTGAACATCTACAGAATGCCAACATCAATATATTACATATGAATGAGTCCCCTGTGGAATTTCCACAGGTCCCGCAAGTTAACCATTAATTTGAAACAGCTGCTAATTATAAAGTTGGGCAATGTGAGCAATATAATTATATAAAATCGAAGTTTGTATTATTAAGATTACTATTTTTATCTCGAATGTTATTTCTTATTTCTAACGACGTTTCAGTCAATGTAACTTCTGGCCTTTTGCAGGTATATCTCGTCCAACTTGGGAACGTTTCTGTTGAACTCTGGAATCTGCTTGGAATCCTTTATTTAATCCACAGGGTTAGCTTGTTCTCGAACCGTCAGCCATGCACAATCTAAATAAACAACAATGGTTCTGCTTATCAACTTTACAAATGCAGGAACCAATTTTCGTGATATCATAATACAAAACAGAAGATTCTACACTTCAAGTTATTTACTCTTTAAGCATCCTAAATTCTCGTTTTAAATGTCTTCATTCTCTAAAATTATTACGTTTATAATAAACTAGCAGATGTACCCCGCGTTGTTCAGTATTAAACCTAACATTAAATTTCCTTAAAAAAATAAAATAAAAAACGGAAAGAAACTAAGACATGTGCATGCGAGATTTATGTTTTTTTCTAAACTTCTTGTGACTAAAAAAAAAATAAATAAGAGAACTGAGATCGAAACCAAAATCTAAAGACAGTGAGTCAAGTACGATAACCATTAAGCCAGCTCGTCATGTCCTTTAAAACGTGTATACAAACCTACTTATTCTTAACATAAGGAAGCTCTCATGTGAATGATTCGTGCATGCACAGCCAAGAAACCCTTGACAGATATAAATCTGTTGACCCTCACATACCAATTTTTTCAATTTTGACCTCTTAACAGCCCTTTTTTCTGGATGAAAACCGATTAAAACTTTTTCACATATCTAAATACTTTATATACCAAATTTCAAATCTGTAGATCAAAAATTCGTTGAGTATATAGGTTGAGATTTCCTGACACACATTCTCACTTTTATAGATATACTAGATTACTATTTAAAAACGCACCAAAAACAAATCCCCCCACCGCCACGTTTTTCTTTTTCTTAAATGGACCTCATGTTTATTATACTTTTGTTTATAGTGTGTAGATGTCAACTGGAAGAAATTGGTGTAAACCTGAATTCATCTCATTCATAATTTCCTATTTCAAACCTAATTAATCCAAGAAGTTTTCTAGCCTGGTAGCAGGAGTCCACTTTCTTTGTAGTAAAGTTGAATCTTCAACCTTCAGAAGAGCGTAACCTACAACTGGATGTTTACAGTTCAATCCTTAGTGTGGGCAGCTCTTAGAAATATAATTGCAAATTACTTACAATATGTACTCAGTTATGGCTGCCGGAACAAGAGCTTGATTAAATAAAAAGTTTTGTTCAAAATTCCGTGCAGATCCCCTAGTTTGATATGAACTGAGGACTTTTTCTGACGAGAAGGAAAACATGATTTTGACAACCAGATATTGAACAATTTTGAGAGGATAGAAGAAAGTAATGTTTGAGACGAACAACAGTAAATTGAATTAGGACTGGAAGCCATAGACTGGTCAAGATCAGAAAGAACCCTAGCAACCATCTTTGGAGTGATAATTACATAATCAAGAGACTTATCAGTTTTCAAAGGAAAATAAGAACGAACAACATCAGAATTACATAGAGAAAGCGAGCGAAGAGACCAACCTTATTCTTAGAAGAGGAAATAACCTGAAGACTATTAAAAAGGACGAATACCAGACTTCCACTATTACGAAAACTTGTAAACTTTCCAAAAATCACAAGGGATAATCCTATTTAAAATATGACTGAAAGATTTTATAAAATAAATTCTATTTAATGCTTAAGTGTGACAAATCAATAAAATCATATTTCGAACTTACATGTGACAAATCAATAAAAATCATATTTCAAACATAAACGTGACAAATCAATAAAAATCATATTTCGAACTAATGTGTGACAAATCAATAAAAATCATATTTCGAACTTAAATGTGATAAATCAATAAAAATCATACTTTGAAATTAAATGTGACAAATAAATAAATATTATATTTCAAATTTAGTGTGATAAATCAATAAAAATTATATTTCAAAATTATGTGTGACAAATAAAAATTATATTTCGAACTTCATTGTGACAAATGAATAAAAATTTTATTTTGAACTTAAGTGTGACAAATAAATAAATATTATATTACAAACTTAAGTGTGACAAATAAATAAATATTATACTTCAAACTTACGTGTGACAAATCAATAAACATCATATTTCGAACTTAAATGTGACAAATCAATAAAAATCGTATTTCGAACCTCTGTATGACATATCAATAAAAATTATATTTTGAACTAAAGTGTGACAAATAAATAAATATTATATTGTGAACTTATGTATGACAAATCAATAAAAATTATATTTCAAACTTAAATCTGACAAATCAATAAAAATTATATTTCAAACTTAAATCTGACAAATCAATAAAAATTATACTTCGAACTTAAATGAGACAAATAAATAAAAATTATATTTCGAACTTAAATCTGACAAATCAATAAAAATTATATTTCAAACTTAAATCTGACAAATCAAAAAAATTATATTTCGAACTTCAGTTGGACAAATCAATAAAAATGTTATTTCGACCCTATGTGGGACAAATCAATAAAAATACTTCGAACTTAAATGAGACAAATAAATAAAAATTATGTTTCAAACTGCATTGAGATAAATCAATAAAAATATTTACAAATAAATAATTATATTCTGAACTTAAATGTGACAAACAAATAAATATTATATTTCGAACTTATTATGACAAATCAATAAAATTTTTATTTCGAAATTTAATGTGACAAATAAATAAATATTATATTTCGAACTTATGTGTGACAAATAAATAAATATTATATTTCGAACTTAAGTGTGACAAATCGATAAAATCATATTTTGATCTTTAAGATGGATGCGTGAATATGAGCGCGAAAAAGTGCTTGCTAAAGATCATTTAACGTAAATGTCTATGCAAAATGACTTTTGCAAAATAAGGAAATACGTTGTTTTGGAAAAAAACAAGAATAAATGCATTTCATTTGAACTAAAAAAGAAAATGCCTAGTCAAATTTTTATTTCTTTTCTGTTTTATTTGTTTTTTTTTTCTTTTGCGATGTTAACAAGACAATGTGTGGGTCTGAGTGGTTGAAATGTAACGCCACGTAATGTTACAATAGTTTGGACATAAATGTGACAGGCCAACAAAAATTATATTTCAAACTTTATTATGACTGACCAAAATGGTATCAAAAACGTGGCTCAAATGCGTCCTTCACTTAATCGTGACAGATCAATAAAATATCATTTCAAACTAAATTATGATAGGCCAAAATGCTATCAAAAACGTTAGCATTAGAAACCCACCAAATTACTGAGGAAGAGAATATCTAAAAAAAGATTGTTTAAGTAAATAAATCTTTATATGTGTTATGTTGTATTTTCCATCGACTTTTCATTGGGACATGCTTGAAAATTATTGTACACCTTTATAGCTCCCACCCTTACACAATCTAAATAAACAACAATGGTTCTGCTTATCAACTTTACAAATGCAGGAACCAATTTTCGTGATATCATAATACAAAACAGAAGATTCTACATTTCAAGTTATTTACTCTTTAAGCGTCCTAAATTCTCGTTTTAAATGTCTTCATTCTCTAAAATTATTACGTTTATAATAAACTAGCAGATGAACCCTGCGTTGTTCAGTATTAAACCTAACATTAAATTGCCTTTAAAAAAATGAAATAAAAAACGTAAAGAAACTAAGACATGTGTATGCGAGATTTATGTTTTTTTCTAAACTGTTCACTTCTTGTGACTAAAAAAAAAAAAATAAGAGAACTGAGATTGAAACCAAAACTCAAGTACGATAACCATTAAGCCAGCTCGTCATGTCCTTTAAAGCGTGTATACAAACCTACTTATTCTTAACATAAGGAAGCTCTCATGTGAATGACTCGTGCATGCACAGCCAAGAAACACTTGACAGATATAAATCTGATAACTCTCACATACCAATTTTTTTCAATTTTGACCTCTTAACAGCCCTTTTTTTCTGGATGAAAACCGATTAAAACTTTTCCACATATCTAAATACTTTATATACCAAATTTCAAATCTGTAGATCAAAAATTCGTTGAGTATATAGGTTGAGATTTCCTCACACACATTCTCACTTTTATAGATATACTAGATTACTATTTAAAAACGCACCAAAAACAAATCCCCCCACTGCCAGGTTTTTTTTTTCTTAAATGGACCTCATGTTTATTATACTTTTGTTTATAGTGTGTAGATGTCAACTGGAAGAAACTGGTGTAAACCTGAATTCATCTCATTCATAATTGCCTATTTCAAACCTAATTAATCCAATAAGTTTTCTAGCCTGGTAGCAGGAGTCCACTTTCTTTGTAGTAAAGTTGGCAGTATCTTCTATGTGTAACATAGTCGTTAATATAAATGCACCCAATACATTGCAGACTCTGTTGCAAGGAACAGAAGAAAGGAAAAAAATCGACTCACTTTCTTTTTTTAATAGATGCCTTTATATCAAGTATTTCCAACAACGCATTTTTCCTAAATATTTCAACAGTTCATTTCTCCTTTTTCAGATGTGTGTGACTTCACATCTCTGCTCTGATGCCACCCACGCATCTCAAACATGTATTTAAGTCCCATTCTCTAAATACTCATGTCTCTTACACATCCTTTCCTGCTCTCTCATGGCTCGAACATGTCCTTTCCTGCTCTCTCGTGGCTCAAACACGTCCTTTCCTGCTCTCTCATGTCTCAAACACGTCCTTTCCTGCATCTTGTGGCTCAAACACGTCCTTTCCTGCTCTCTCGTGTCTCAAACACGTCCTTTCCTGCTCTCTCATGTCTCAAACACGTCCTTTCCTGCTCTCTCATGTCTCAAACACGTCCTTTCCAACTCTTATGGTATAAACACGTTCTTTCCCACTCTCATGGATCAAACATGTCCTTTCCCACTCTCTCATGGCTTAAACATGTTCTTTCTTGCTCTCTCATGGCTTAAACATGTCCTTTCCTGCTCCCTCGTGGTTCAAACACATCCTTTTCCACACTCTCATGGGTCAAACACGTCCTTTCCTGCTCTCTCATGGGTCAAACATGTCCTTTCTTGCTCTCTTATGGGTTAAAAACATCCTTTCTAACTCTCATGGCTCTAACACGTCCTTTTCTGCTCTTTCATCGCTCAGATATGTTCTTTCCCACTCTTTCTTGGCCCTAACACATTCTTTCTTGCTCTCTCAGGCTTAAACACATCTTTTCTCGCTCTCTCATGGCTTAAACACTCTCTTTCTTGCTCTTTTGTAGCTCAAACATATCCTTTCCTGCTCTCTCATGGCTCAAACATGTCATTTCCCACTCTCTCGTAGCTCAAATACATTCTTTCTTGCTTTCTTGTGGCTTAAACGTGCCCTTTCTCGCTCTCTCATGGCTCAAACACACTCTTTCTTGCTCTCTTGTGGCTCAAACATATCCTTTCCAGATCTCTCATGGCTTAAACATGCTCTTTCTCTCTCTCTTGTGGCTCCAACATGTCCTTTACTGCTCTCTCATGGTCCAAACATGTCTTTCCCACTCTCTCATGGCTTGAACATGTCATTTCCCACTCTCTTGTGGATCAAACACGTCTCGAATGCACGTGTGTCCTTTTTATCTCTGCTGTGACATCACATCACGCAGGCGGCTTTGTCATTTATGTATAGCTGATGCTGCTTACACAGCGTCAGTAGATCTGTTACATATGTATCTGTTTGAAGAGGTGCAGTCAATTCAAGTAAGAACATTTCTAAAGCAGTGTGAAACACGCACACAATACAAACAATGTTTGTCGTTAGTGACTTTTGAATAGCATCCATAATGAAAAAGCAGAAAAGGTCACAGATGCCTCACCACAAAAGTTTGAGTAAAATTAAATACATTTAATTCAGGTTTGAAAATAGTCTGAATGTCATGAGATCTTGTGCATCTGAACTTCATTTTAAAGATGCTGCATTTTGGTTGTTTTGTCATACGGCATATCAACCCTTTTTCAGATTATTTAATGCCAAATCTAGTAATTTTGGAAAGAAAGATTTTTGGAAAAAAAGATTTAGCATCAAGTCACGGAAAGTAACTCGGTCCTTATTACAATTAATGGTGGATGTCTCGCAATCATCTATCTGTACAAAGCACATTCGAATGAGCTTCAGTCTATGATCCCTCCTTGCCAAACTTTCACAAGAAACACTTGTCTAGCTGAAAACACTATCCATAATTCCCCCCACTCTTTATCTGTGCCTAAACCTAAATGTAGATTCCATGAACAAAGCTTCTTTCTTAGAAATGCACGCCTGTGAAATTGTCTTCCGTTTTCCTGCTTTCCAGCTAACTACAATATGGTTGTCTTCAAGTCCAACATAAACAAGTTCTTGATGAGCCGTTCCACTTTAGTTAACAAATTTACCGAATTTCCATTACTAACAATTACTATATTGTCAAATTGACTATTGTACACTCTTAACCCTCGAGTGGTCTTTGGACCTTGATAAGTGGTTATGCCTATGTAAAAAAAAAAACAATTAAAAAAAATAATTTAACTAATTGTGACATGACAATGAGGTAGACAACATTGCTTCTTGTTGAAATTGATAAAAACAGTAAATAAATGTTTTGTTTTATGCATATTAACCTTTTCCAAGTAATTTAATACCAAATCCGGTAATTTGGGAGGGGGAGGGAACTTTTGTGCTTCATTCCTTATATTTTCAAATATTTATTCATGGTGTTTAGTTTGGTTGTTTTGTTTTACGGCATATCAACCCTTTTCAGTTTCAATCATTTTGACAATTTTTTTAGGCATCAAGCTGTGTATATTTTAAAATATTTATTCATGATGTTCTGTTTTACGGCATATTAACCCTTTTCAGGTTATTTAATGCCGAATCCAATTATTTTGGAAAAAAATATTTTTTTTGTTTCAAGTTATTTATATTTGCAAATATTTAGTCATGGTGCTTGGTTTGGTTGTTGTATGGCATGTCAACCGTTTTTAGCTTCAAGTTCTTTATATCTTCAAATATTTATTCTTGGTGTTTGGTTTGGTTGCTTTGTTTTATAGCATATAAGCTCTTTTCGGGTTATTTAATGCCAGATCCAGTCATTTTAGGAAAATGTTTTTATGCTTCAAGTTCTTTATCTTTTCAAATATTTATTCATGGTGTTTGGTTTGGTTTGGTTGTTCTGTTTTATAGCATATCAATCCCTTTTGGATTTTTTAAATTCTGAATTTAGTAATTTTTGGGAATAAAAAAAGGTTTGATGCTTCAGTTTGTCTATATCTTCAAATATTTATCCATAGTGTTTGGTTTTATCGTTTTGTGGCATATCAACGCTTTCCAGGTTATTTAATGCCGAATCCAATAATTTCAGAAGAAAATTTTATGTTTCAAGTCGCTAACGTCTTTAAATATTTATTCATCGTGTTCAGCTTGGTTGTTTTGTAAAGATATAAATTGTTGCTTTTGGTTTTGGTTTTGCAGAACATGATTGAGTTTTGTAAAGTGAAAAGAAAAAACAATCACATCAATGTTTGGTGCATTTAATTCAGGAAGCCGATATCTTCAGATAGCCTGATCTGATCGTGACTCAAAAAGAATAAAGGAAAATATGGAACTGGTTGTAATAAGCAACTTTTTTCTTTTTTTTATATATGGTTTATTGTTCATCGCTTGTCAAGGTCAAAATCCTCTTGAGGATAATGTTTAATAAGATTATCAGTTAGACGATCGAATGCCACTATGAAAGAACTAAGAACAATGTTTGATTCAGAGGACGACTCAACATTAGAAGACGTTGGACACGAAAAAGGTCATGATGTAGTCTTTTTTTCCCCTTGTTTTTACTAACGAGTTACCGCTCATCGAGACCCTCAGATCACTTGAAGACAAAGGCTAATAGTTTGTGTCAGATAATAATAGAAAGAAAAATCTTTAAAAGAAATAAAAGAGCCTTTGAAATATGAAAAAAGGAAGAGATGTTACCGTCAATATTTTCGTCAGCTGGAAGTTAAGCTGTCATCTAAGCTTCGGCCTCTATCCCATTGACGAAATGTTGCATATCTCTGCCTGTTCTACAAGTATTTTAATGTTCCGATGAACTACAAGCCCTTGTACCTCCTCGACATAAATACCCCCGACAAACTCGACAAGCAGCAAAATCCCACCCCTACACAGTAGAGATCCCTAGATGTAAGAGAGCCTTCTACTCTAATAATTTCTTCCCCAGAACTCCCTTCTGGGTTCCTGCTTTCCTAACTGTACTGACATACAGAAGTTCAAGTGTAATGTGAACAGACATCTTGCTGCTCAAGTCCCTACATGTATACTTGTAAGAGAGAGAGAGAGGATATTTTTATGGAAATCGCTCCAGACATGGTATGAAGCCATTTGATGTAAGAAGCTAAAAAAATACTTCAAGGTCAAAATCTTGCGAATGTGTTTGATGGAACAGATTCTGACATATAAAACAGCAATTCTTCCCTCTTTGTCAGAAACATCACTCTTGTAATGCAAGAACTAAAGGAAGCAAGAGTTATGCAGCTGCTGAGAGTAAAGCCAAGGTCACCTTTCTACTCTTTTTACAATTAAAAGATTTGTACGGTGTGTGGGTAGGGGGATGGAGCTCAACTACTGGATTAATTGTACTCTGTGACTTTTAGTTCACTGCTTTGAGAAGGTTCTAAAGAAATTCTATTTTTAGCAATGAAGAGATCTTGTTGGTAAAGAAAGATTTTGTCTCTTTGGGCCAAATATCTAGAACCGCCATTGCCATTATACATTATTTTCACACCTGCATGTAAATATTATTGCAAGCGAGCCCATCTAAAAATACTATTTCAAACATACATCATGTTAAATGGCAGCAAACGCTGAACCCTCAACCAGTCTTCTCTCACTTGACTACAGGGTAGAACGATAAAAATGTTGCCCTAAAGAAAACAGCACTGCAACTTTATTTTTAAACTTTTATTAAAAAAATCAATTCAGGTAACTTGATTATGTAGTAGAGCTGACATCTATTCAATGTACTCAATTACCACTTCGATAAGGGTCTGGAACTGGGAGCATCCCTTTTCCACAAGCCTGAGAGAGTTGGGCAAATACTCAGCAGATGGCTGCGATCAAACTGGCCTTGGTGTTGTGGGAGGTCATGTTGGTGATGTTCTCGATGTATGACCAAACGAAGTAGTCCAGTGGGTTCAAGTCGAGGGAGGGAAGGAGGAGCCAGTGAGAAAAGAGTACAACGTCATAACACTCCTTTTGAAGCCAAGCCTTAGTCTCTTTGAAATTTTGGGCTGACGCCGAGTCCTGCTGCTATACCCAGGGTCTGCCAGCGGCCACCTGATTGCACCAGCTGATCCCTACACTCTTCAGCACATCCAGATACACTTTGGTGTTGACTTTCAAGCCAACTTCGAAGATGTGAGGTGGCATGATGTGGTCCTCACTTGAAACCACACCAAAGATCATAACTGTGGCTGAAAACTTTCATTACGCTGGGTACGTCCCTGTTATTCGTGGCAATCCAAGGATGCATTTTGAGGGTGCTGGCAATGGTCCTGTTGTCATAACTTGGATCAGTAGAGAGCCTGAGTCGTACAGCGGTGCATCTCTGATCTTGTTCGTTGAACATTGTGTCACTTTCAGACATGATAGAAGGGTACTATCACTCTTGGGACTTATACACAACTGGCCAACTATTAGATGGTCTTCAACAAAAAAAAAAAAAACGATTTTCACCAAACGGAAATGGAATCATGTCGTTTTTCTTATGGTGACAATTTTATCGTTTCATTTACATTTCAATGACAGATACAGGATTAGATGGATCTGCATTGTGAAACCCATCATGTTGAAGGATTTGCTGCAGCATAGAGGTCATTCTAAGTTGCAGTCACATGCAGAAGTGTGGATGTCTTGGATGAGTTTGGATGATCAAGGAAAATTTAAAAACAAATGATTCGCCAAGCTTGGACAAAGTGGAATTTAGAGACAATTGACCTGCTGAACTATGTGGATTGAACTTGTGAAACATAGAAAACATGTTTGACTTCTGGACAAAGGAAATGTGACATTATATGAAGAGAGAGTGAGAGAGGAAAGAGAATGTCAAAGAAAGAAGGAGAGACGGACAAAAAGATATCTATAGAGATGCTGGGAGATAGAGATGAGAGAGAGAGATAGAGAAAAGAATGGGAGAAAAAGAGAGAAAGAAAGAGGGAGAGAGAAAGAAAAGGGAAGAGAGAGGTAGAGAGGAAGAGAAAATGAGAGAGGGAAACAGAGAGAGGCAAAGGGAGAGAGGGGGAGGGGAAAGAGAAAGAGATGAGAGAACGAGAGAGGGGAGAACGAGAGAAGGGAAGAGAGAGTAAGAGAGGGAAAGAGAGTGAGAGAAGGATAGAGAGGGGAAAGGAAAGAGGGGAAGAGAGAGAGAGAGAGAGAGAGAGAGAGAGAGAGAAGGGAAAAAAGCATTGACGTCTTTAAACACAGGAAGTTTAGCCGACCAAAAAAAATTAGAAACAAATGACTAAACGAGATTGGACAGAATAGAACTTACAGGCAGATGACGTGCTGAACCTTAAGGATTAAAGAGTGAACTTGTAAAACATCAAAACGTGTTTAATTTCTGGACGAGAAAAAAGTGACATTATATGGAGAGAGAGAGAGAGAGAGAGAGAGAGAGAGAGAGAGAGAGAGAGAGAGAAGAAAGGGAAAGAGAGAGGGAGAAAGAGAGAGAGACAGACTGACAGAAAGATATCGATAGAGAAGTTAAATAATATTTTTCTATGCTTTAAAGGAGAGTGTACAGTTAAGGGATGTGCGGCGATGGCATGATAGGAAATTGTTCAATTCCATGAGCCTGAGGCAAAGATTAGATGTAAATCGTGATCACAGACAGGTGATATGTCAAATTCTTGAAAGGGTCTCAGAATGATGTACCGAAGATAACAGAAGCGAAATGATGAGAACGGAAAAAATACAAATTCTTTAGGAAAGAAATGAAAAATAATGAATCAATCAAGTTAAAAATTCGTATATTTCGTCAAACATTTACCATTTTTCATTTTACTTTAAACCAGGGTTCGGCAACATTTTGGAACGTGAGTGCCAAAAAGCTATGCTGATTACAGGAGGAGGGCCAAACATCACTTGGATACATCATTTCTCTTATAGTATATTTTGAACAAGTCAGTTTTTCTTCTTTTTTATTTCAATTTGCCCCAACCAAGGCCTCTTAGCATTGGAATGTAAGGGGCTACTGCGAATTAGAGGCCATATCTATAGGAGCAACCTAAATGGGGAGTTGTGTAGCAACATGTTTGTTCACATTACAATCAAACAAACATCACATTACAATCAAACATTACAATCAAATAATAGTTTTTTTTATAAAATGGAAAATATAATTTAGTGTTATTTCCAGTGGGATATGTTATGAACAGAATCATTTCTCTTTGTCTTTTTTTTTAAGGAGTCACCAGTTATCAAAGCCTGAAAGCCACTCAATGATAATGCGTCTAAGGTGGTTGGTGAGACACCATAATAATTAGTAGTGATGGAAATTGAGTACAATTTGATTATTTAAGAAGGAGACTTAACTTGTTTACATTGGACTTGAAGACGACCATGCTGTAGTCAGATGGAAAGCAGGCCCGTGGTACGGAGTTCTAAAGAGATTCTATTTTTAGTAACGGAGATGTATTGCTGGTACAAGAAAGATTTAATCTCTTTTGGGTCAAATATCTGGAACTGCCATTGATATTATACATTATTTTCACACCTGCCTGTAAATATTGTTGCAAGCGAGCGCACCTAAAAATGCTATTTCAAACATACTATGCTGATTATAGGAAGAGGGCCAAAGAGCTTTGGCTACATTGTCATGGAGGACAACAATGTTATTAAATCTGTAAATAAATTTTTCTGTGCATTTGAAGAAAACAAGTATTAAATATGATTATATTACATCAGAATTTGAATTTTGAGCAGGGCACAAAATAAAATTTCTAACCTTATAGGTCCTGCACTGTCTAGCAAATTCCAGACCCTGTCACATCACTGCATTTCTGTGCTTGTTTTTAAAAGTACTTTCATAGAATGTGCTCTGAGGAACTTACTGCACTTGTGTTTACTCAGAGTCAATACTCCGACCAGAAGAAAAATTCTACCCCTTAGATGTTAGAAGATTTTCTATCTGCTTATTTCCACAGATAGATCACCTTGGAAATTCTCTCTGTTTCTGTGACCATATGCACTCACATAATTTTAAATGTAATGTTAACAAATATCTTGGTGCCTCACTTTGCATCCTAGTTTGCTCCTATGTGATCTTCATCACAGTAGCCTCTTATGTTGGAGTGGCGGTAAAGAAATATGTAAATAAAAATGACTTAGAATTTAGTTGATAGTTATGTTCGAAGGCCGGCAACCTTTTTGGAACATGAGTGCCAAACAGATTTTGCTACATTGTCATGGCGGACAACAATGTTATTAAATATGTAAATACATTTTCTGTACGTTTGAAGAAAGCAAGTATTAAATATAATATGATTATATCAAATCAGAATTAGAATTTTAACACAATATATACTGTCTCTCAACTACCTCTGTGGCTTGATTTGCATATTTATACCGTGTCCTGAATAAGGTTGCAGGCCAAATAAAATTCACTTGAGGGTTGGATTTGGCCAGTAGACTGGAGGTTGGCAAGAACGACTTTAAACAAAACAAAAATTTTTTTTTAAAAATAAATAAAAACATATTCTCCAATTTAATAGGTTCCACACTCTCTATTAAGTTCCAACCCCTATTATATATTATTACTCGGCGTTGGCCAGGAGAATGGACAGCAAAAGAGAATAATTAAAATGTGTGTATAAAATGTTTCTTTTAACCCCTTTCTCTCTCTTTATTCTCCCCATCTCTTTCTTTTTGACCTTTCTCTCTCCCCATCTTCCCCTTCTCTTCTTTATCTCTCTATCATCTCCTCTCTCTTACCCACCTCCTACTCACCACCACTCCTCTCTCAATCGCTCATCTTTCTCTCTCTTTCTCTATGTATATAAACATATCCCCCACTTTCTTGTTTTGTCTGGTAACTGAGAAATATCGCGACCTGATATCAAAAGACAATCAGTCTAAGAGAAACTGGGCCATATCAGTGGCCTTCTTGCTGCCAGACTGATACAAATATTCTTGGTGGCCCAAGAAGGTCCACCCTCCCAGGTCTTGCCCTTCAGCTTTCAGGAGGAGCAAGTTCATCGCTTGTTGCCTGAGGTGCACTCACCAGGGAATGTTGATGGGGCTACTAAGATTTATTTTTGCAGGGTCAGAGTGCTCCTTCTCTTGGGGCGCTGATGCATTTTCCTACCTTCCGACCCTGTGTCACATCCCCTCACAGTAGGAGAGCGTTAAATACCAGTAACTGGAAAATTTTTGTGACAGATTGCTACATTATCACATTAAAAAAAAATCGCTCTTAACGCCCCCCCCCCTCCAACTAATGATATTCTTGGTGATCCCCAAAGAGAATGTGCTTACTTGTTTTTGTCTGAGGCAATGCCTGAAAAGAATATATCAGCTTTATTGATGCGTATTTTGTAGTCTTTAACTTTATCTGGACACATACGTACACAAATTAAGACACAGACCACTGCCTTTTGCATAATAGACTAGTGGAACCCGTGTTTTTGTGTTTTCCAGGAATGTGTATTAACTAAAATATTTCCTGATCCATAATGCTGAACTATAGAACTACTTGCTATTTATGGTTGCTTGGCATGAGTGCAGATTCCACAAAGTTAATGTAAAACATTTTTTTAGTGGAGGAAGGGGGTGCTCCCCGGACTTGTGAGGAAGTTCAGTTGTCAACTCAGATTTAAGGATAGTGTTGAGTTTTCTGCTTGAAGAAAAAAAAAAAAAGAAAAAAGAAAATTAAATAAAAATACCAAACTAAAAAATTTTGTGAAAGGATTGGTGTTTGAAGACCATGACAGCATAGTCTGTGGGAAACACCATGGGCACGAGTTAGTGTATAAAAGAATGACAATATTAGAAGGGATTTCAATACTTTTCAATTATATTACGTTTATTTACCAACATAATGTGTCGTACAGGATGGTAGGTGTTGATGTCCCGAATTTTCGAGAATAGAATCTCTTTATCAGGGCAGAAAAGAAACGTCGGCAACTGCTCAGCGAGGCTTTCCTTTGTTTGTTTTTTTATTTATTTCTTTATTTCTTTGTATCGGTAGCCAAAAGGCAGTGTCGCAGTCGAGCTGTCAAATCAATTTCTAGGATACGAGTTGTGATGAATATTAAGTATTGTTCGGAATTATTATAGCTTAAAAAAAAAAAAAAATTATGTATATAAATGATTTGTCGTTGCCTGTTACGCTTATAAGTGTGTACTTAGGAGTGTTAATGCCTGCTATGTTAGTGCGGTTTTTATATCCGTCTTGATAATGAAAATGTTCTTAGGGAGATACCTGTACATGCATGTAGCTTGTTCCCTTGTTAATATGTACACGCGTGCGCGTATACGTAATACGTATATGTGCGTGCGTGCATGCATACACATACACACACACACACACATACACATATATATTCATATATTTATTTTATTTTATTAATCTAATTTAATTTAATTTGTTTTTGTTTTTTAAATAAACGTATAAAATATTAATTTATTCATGTTTCTTTTTAAAATATTTATAAAATACTTGTTTCACACATAATTCTTTTGTTTTAAATAAATTATTTTTATAAAACTTAAACTTACTATCTTAACTATTCTCCATTCCAAGTTTTAGATCTAGTACTGCACATTCGTCCATCTTGGTTTAATGCAATCAGCTAATTTACTAGTTTAAATAGTGATTTTTAAAAATTTCCTGCATAATATTGAATTTACTTTAATATCAATAGGTTCAGTATGTCAATTCTTTTTAAAATAATACAATTTTCCGGACTACTGCATACCATCTTTCTGATGAAAGTCAGAAAACAACATGTTTACTATGCAAAAATAGGAGAAAAAAATCTTTAAATTAGCCTACACACATTTCTTCTGGGCAAAATCTTCTCCAAGTTAGTTGATATAAAAAATTTGAATGGAAAACAGATAAGATGGAATGACAAGAACTAAAATCTTTTGTTTTTTACAAAATCATTAAAAACAAAACAAAAACGAAACAATAACAATGAAAACATTTTAAAGTCTTAAAAGAAATTTAAAAAAGAATTCTTTTTTCGTTCTGTTGTTTACAACACAATTTTTATTAACTTTCTTTCGCTTCGTAACAAGCTTTCTCCATTCCAACTTTTAGATCAACTTAGGGAAGATTTTGCCAAGAAGAAAAGTGTGTAACCTAATTTAAAACGTTTGTAAGGAATTGCATTTGAAGATTATGACAATGCAGTCTTATAAAAAAAAATCGGTTGGGGATGACACAAGGTAAATGAATGCTGACAATACTGAATGATTTCAATAATTTAATTCAATAATTGTAATATTTTAAGAGCCTCAATGGGTTTACTCTACTGCCATCTTACTCTTACTGCAACCTCTTTCCCACAGAAGAGATGTTGTGAGCCTGTCTCTGCTTTATCGTTATTTTCCTGCTTGCCTGAATTCCAATCTATTGTCCCTCCTCACCAAACTTTCACAAGAAACACTTGTCTAGCTGAAAACACTATTAATAATTCCCCCCACTCTTTATCTGTGCCTAAACCTAAACGTAGATTCCATGAACAAAGCTTCTTTCTTAGAACTGCAGGCCTGTGGAACTATCTCCCTTTTGCCTGCTTCCAGCTGACTACAATGTGGTTGTCTTCAAGTCCAACGTAAACAAGTTCTTGATGAGCCATTCCACTTAACAAATTTACCGAATTTCCATTACTAACGATTACTATATTGTCCAATTGACTACTGTGCACTCTTTGACTATTATCCTCGAGTGGTCTCTGTGACCTGATAAGTGGTGATGCATATAAACACACCTCCACTGAGTAGTTGGTGATATTAAAAACTTCTTTCTGAAGACGAGAGATACTCCTAAAATTCCAAAAAAAAAAAAAAAAACGAAAAATAGCATAGCACCACGTTACCATTCTGTTTGACACATTATGTTGGTAAATAAATAATTTATGATTAAAAATTATTGAAACAACTTGCACACTAGATATAAAGATCCTCCCCCACCATTGTATTTCTGACTTTATATCGGTTTAATAGTATTGATCAATTTCAAAGCAGCAGTTTCCAACGGTAACTGCCCTTGGAAAAATGTATTGTTTTTTGAACATCAATCGGTATTTATGAGAAGTCGAGTAATGTAGATATCAAACAACATTGCCACTTTGAATCATTCGACCATAGTCTGCAAGCTGTTCGTTAATAGATATATTCTGCTAATCCAGAATGTGACAAAAAAGTATAAGAAATAGACAGAGCTGTGACCTTCTATGTAAAAGACTGCGTTGAGAAAAGCAGCTTACCTGGAAGAAATTTTGAAATTAAATGAACGAATATTTTCTGAAAATATGCACTGATAAATCAGCCTAAATATCTAACAGTTTTAGTTTGAAAGCTATAATGGCTAGTGAAATAGGGAGAAATTGACTTTACATCATTATATAGATCTCGTTACCAATGTGTATTCCAAAAGATAACATATCTAATCTTCCTGCAGTCAACATTGAGTTAGAAATAGGATTCACTTTAAAAAATTTTTAAAAATCATTTTCATCAAACACATGACCAAAATTCTTAGACAGCTGAGACTAAGAAATAATCCAAGTAATACTATAAAAAGAACGTAAAATAATATCAAAATATTATTTCATATTTTCATGTTAGAATATTAAAATAAATAAATAAATAAATAAATGAAAAATATGTTTTCCATTTTTTGGTCTTAATACCATTTTGATGGTTCTTGACATCCAGTTTTCTCACGCATTGCTTATGGCAAGAATCATTTTTATACCAGAAAGTATAGTCAAAATAATATCAGTTTTATTTTATTTTTTTTCAAACAAGGAACTCATTAAAGATGTGTCCATAAAAGTAGAACAGAGGAAAATAACTAGTGATGGGACGATTCTAATATTTTTCCCCTGATTCCAATATAATTACTGATTCCTTGCCAAATTCTTGATTCCGATACAATTACTGATTCCGATTCTTTATGTAATTGCCAGGCAACACCGGGTAGGAAGCATTCAGTTATTGGTTTATCTATCAATCTATATATCTAATTGTCTATCTAGTGAAGTAAACGATAGATTGAATTGTGAGAAACTATAGTCGAGCGAGCATTGCAGGTGCAAAAAGGGTCAAAGGGATCATGCTGAGACATGAATCAAACTCTGTGACCGATCAAGTTGCACCAGAAGGTATGCAAACGGGGACTGGATTTTATGTGTCAAGGGTTCCAGTTTGAAAAAAACTGAGTTAATTTTTATTGAGTCCGTTCTTAGACGCCGAAAAGACAAAATGGGTCAAATAGTTCTCCCCATAAGGTGGCGGCAATTTCCAAATGGATGCAGAGAAGCCACAAGCTAAAGATCGTCATTCACTCCAGTTCTGCTGTGAGGAAACGCCTGGGAGTGAATGAAGAAAAAATATATAAAAACAACTGTTCGTCTTAGATTCATGTCTTGCATGCGTCTTTGTTGTAACAGAACCAGCTGCACCAAGACGTTGGCGAATCCACCCAGAAGAAATACCAGCAGAAGACAGGTATGTCGTTATAGCATGTATATGTTGCTATATGTTTTGACACACACTTAGAGACTAGACGAGCACGGCTGTTAAGACAGACTTAGAGTCTTAAATAAGAAAGAGTTAAAGAAACAGATAAATAAAAGAAATACACAAACAGATAATTCAGAAACACACTTATCATAATATAGCATTTATATATCTCGAAATATTTAACTATGTAGTAATTTTGCATCAATTATCGTAAAAACAATATGTTAAATATGCAGATATTTTCTCAAACGTAAGAAATACACTTGTAAGGGTTGGTCTATATATTTTAGCTTTTGCTTTTAACGACATCAAATAAAAAACGACAATTAAAAAATCGTTTTGGGCATCGAAAAATAGGTGAAAATTTTTCTGATTCCAATACCGATTCTGATACCCCTAAACGTTCCGAATTTTGGATTCACGATTAATTGTCCGAACACTAAAAATAACCTATCAAACATTGACGTTAAATAACAGATTATATATATATATATATATATATATATATATATATATATATATATATATATATATATATATATATATATATATACTTGTTTATTGTTATATAAACATGCTCACATCCCGCTGCTACAAATAGCCACTTGTTTCAATCAATTAATATTGTTCTATCATTATTATTTTTTTCTTTTATTTATATATTTATTTAATAAAAACGCGAAAACTTTAAACTTATATCATTTAGTATAAAGGGCTTAATTAATTGTAGACGTATGTTTGAACTGTGTTCATATTACTCGTGGACGTATGTGAGATGATAAATATGTTGGTTGGATACATTCGCTGTCTTTTTTGACATGTTCATTTCTAACGCTTAGATTGTATTTTCTGTTTGTATTTGTAATAACGTGTCTCATTACTGAATTGTATAATTGTTCATAAATTGGTTGACACGCAGATCTTTTTCTTTTTCTTTTTCTATATACTGTCAACTTTTTAAGATTCCCTTCCTATTAATTCTTACTTTCTCTCTTTCTCTCTTTAACTATATCTCATCATTCTTTCTTTTCCCTTCTAGTCCTTATTCTCTTTATAATAACCATTTATATCTTTTTTCTTTTTTTTTTCTTCTCCATAATATATATATATATTTTTCTCTCTATTTTCTTTCTCTATTTATTTTCTTTCTCTATTTCTTTTTTTCTCTTCTTAATCACTCTCTCTCCATTATAATCTTTTAACTTTATTTAAATTGCCCCTCCCTCTCTACATCTTATAATTAAAGTTCTGTGTTTTAAGTTTTTTAACTCCAACTTTTAAAGAGTTCCTACCTAAAATAAAAATCCATTATTCATTGAACTTTTGAATAGTCAAGTCGCTGCCTGATGATATCTGTTGTTTGATTGAAACAAGTGGCTATTTGTAGCAGCGGGATGTGAGCATGTTTATATAACAATAAACAAGTATTATCAGCTCTTTTTATTGAGCACTATCTAACAACCTCGTTGAATTCATTAATCCATTACTTTTGAATAAAAACACCCGAGTATATATATATATATATATATATATATATATATATATATATATATATATATATATTTGTAGTCATCACATACAGTACTGTTTCGTTGTATCACAACTCATCAGTGCGACTAGACTAGCACCTCTCTTCAGCCAAGGACTGAACCTAAAACCATCGCGTTGACAGTCAGCAGTTGACAATCGATCTAGTGCTCAAATTGCTTGTTTACAAATAAACAGCGAGTCTAGCATTTTTCAGCCAATTAAGTAACAGATGAGATTATTTACGACAATGCTCCACCCAAAGAGGAGTTAGGCTTAAAATATATTTCTAGGTTAAGAATATTCAAACATAAATTTAATGAGGTTTATATAATAGTGCTCAATAATAAATACAGCCAGATATACGTTTTTATTTCTATTTAAGTAAACATTTTCCAAAGATTAAATTCTCAATCTTGAGAATTTTACTTTTTAAAGAAAGGACTGGTATCACCTGACGAGAACTCTAATTATTCATAACTATATGATCTAAACATTGTCATGATTGTGGTATATATGTAGGAAGTAAACACACCAAAACAAAAGATGTATTTACATCGCATTCATGTTTTTTATTAGTTGTATTGTATTAGGGATAAGTTACTCAACAAAAGATTAGAAACCTCCATAAATTGCAGACATTACAAAGAACATCTTCTTAGTAATCCCAATATTACCCATTAAGTTTACCCCATCCACCTATGAATATATATATATATATATATATATATATATATATATATATATATATATATATATATATGAATATAT
Source organism: Euprymna scolopes (assembly GCF_053919585.1). Classification (NCBI taxonomy): domain Eukaryota; kingdom Metazoa; phylum Mollusca; class Cephalopoda; order Sepiida; family Sepiolidae; genus Euprymna; species Euprymna scolopes. The sequence continues at coordinate 48,274,892 of NC_136519.1, read as the reverse complement.
ATATATATATATATATATATATATATATATATATATATATACACACTAGCAGAAGTACCCGTCGTTGACTGGTTTAAAAACAGCATACAGAAATGGACTGTGATTGATGAAAGTATGATAGGTTATGAAAAGGAGGGGATTGTAAACAGATAGGTTTTCATAATCAAAGATTTTACCCTAGGCAAAATATGATGAAAGTAAAGATAGTTTTCGCGAAAATATATTTTTTTTATATCAACTTTGTTTCCATTCGTAGCCAAGAGTGACCAACAAAATGATGTTTCCTTATAAAGAGAAAATATTATATATATAATAATATAAATATACAAGAAATAAATGTTACCATAGTCAATAAAAGTTACTTTTATGGTAGAAAAGTTCATTGGTTTGTATTTTTAACTAGTTTGTAAAAAAAATTTTTTTTTTAATTCACGAACCGGTTTTAAAAAAATCAAAATGGCAGCGACTTTGAAATGGAGAGCCCAATTTTCAATTTGAAAAAGGGGCACATGAGCATTCTGTGTTAACAATTTAAGAGAGTTCCGTCAACGTAAGGAATATTTATAAACATATTTTAATGTTTTCCGTTATTTTGTGCTTGAGGAATATTGGATTATGGCATGTGTAGTTTATATAAACATTCATTTAAGTAGTTATCGCCTTAAATTTCGTTTTAATTTCGGTTCGCTGGAATTATTTCAAATAAAGAGCATTAAAACCTATTTCAAAACAAAAAAAAACATGCACTGAACTTTTATTGACTATGGTAACATTTATTTCTTGTATATTTATTTTTTCGGGTAGTCATTTGTTGGCTTTTCTGCTAAACACTTTTACTAAATAATATCGACGAAATATCGAAAAACAAAGAAACAAAAACAGTTTTTAAAAATAATGAAGCTTCACTTACTTTAGTAAAATAATCCGAAACAGCAAAATGGGATATTAAAAAAGTAAACACGGAATTATTTTAGTTTTTTAAAGCAAAGAAGCGATATAAATATGAATAAGAAGAAAATATCGCCCTTTTCAAGCAGAACAGCTTCGTTTCAGTTTTACAGTATTGAACAGTGTAGTAATGCGCTGTCAGATTCAGGGTTGTACTATTGTAATGTGCAGAACACGCAGAAAGGGTTGTAATCAACTGAATTCCTTCTAGTACACTGACAAAAAAAAGCTTAAATAGATATATATATAAAACAAAATAAAAAGGTTATGTAAATGTTTTTAAAAAGACACGTAATCACGTGATCAGGATTTTTTCCTTCTTTTGACACGATAACAAGTAACGTTCTTATTTTTTATTATTTATCTATTTATCTATTTTCGAAAGAGTGCCACGTGCAAGTGGAGAAGGGGAAAAACAGAGTTATGCAAAATTTGTGTCGAGAATTGTCTAAAGTTCCGCCTTTTTTTTTTTTGCTTTCACTTTAATAAGAACGTGAATTTATTCGACACAATATGATTCAACTCAAAAAAATAAATAAAAGCTAACGTGAATTAAGATTAAAGTTAAGGTGTTATTATGGACCCTCACCCCTTTTAAAAACCTTGTTAAACTTTGTGACATATTTCCATTCTATGGAGGTCAGGCGCGAGCGAACACCCAATAATTTTATTATATCATATTTCTTCAAACTGAAACATAATTATCAAAGTATACTTCCGCAAATAGATATGAAAAGTCTTTGTTAAAATTTGTGCCATATTTCCATGGAGTACAGGCGCGAACGCAGACCCCACAATTTTATTATACCATCCCTATTTAAGTTGAAGCATACTTATCAAAGCATTCTTATGTACATCTATATCAAAAACCCTTGTAAACGTTTTTTTTTTTTCATTTTTTATTTCCATACTTTGGGGGCCAGGTGCAAACACAGACCTCACAATTTTTATGAACCACCGTTCTGCTAGATCAAACATACCCATTCCTGATCCTCGATACATCTTCTATCATTATATGTAATCAGTTTTTTAAAATAATCAACCATATAGGAGCCTAATCGTGACCACACACACACACAGACGTTCAGCTTTATATTATAGATATATTATGAAAGATAAGAGAGAGCCTCGGTTTAATTATAACTGTTTTATTTATTTTGATTTTTCTTATTATCTTTTTTTCTTGTGTGAAAATCAGAAATGTTAATACATCTCCCATATGTATCTCAAACGTTTTTGCTTCATTCTGGAAGCATCTTGGAGTGAACATGTTTGTGGTACATATCGAGCTATTCTCGGCATTTGTTCCTAGTCATCCTACACATGCATTTCACTTGTCACTAGTATTTAACAATGTCGACTCAGGAGAGGTGTGGTTGGAGATTGCGCAACTCTTGCCACAAAAATTTCACATTCAGGTACCACTTCCTGGGTATCCATAGTCTGTCAAAGACTGAAGGAGCTCTTGCATATGGAGCATATATTAACATTTTTGATTTTCACGCAAAAAAGACGAGAAAAGTCGAAAAAATGAAAAAGATAGAATTAAACAGAAGTTATCTTTAATAATGTTTTTTGAATGAAAAAATGCTGCACACACACGCAAATATATTTTTTATTACCGTTTTCTCTGCTTAGTTACACATGTTTTGGTTACCGATAAAACAGTAATAAAAATATATATTTGCTCTGCAATATTATTGAGTATTTTCTTCAGGTTTTTACTAATTACCATTTTTGAGATATATATATATATATATATATACTAGCGGGGGTACTCGGCGATGCCCGGGTGTCTTGAGGTAAATCAAAACTCCGGGGTGGGAGGGAGTGTTAAATAATAATAAAAAAAATGTTTTGGTAGGTGAGTATGAGGATCGAACACCTGTACCCTTTTATAGCTTCATGGCCGGGTTTGAATCTCATGACTGGTGGTCATCATGATACTCCACAATAATGATTGCTGAATAGGATGAGACACTAGTGTCTGTAGGTATTTAAAAATAATTACAGTAATAATTATGTCAGCCCCGTTAAGGATTCGGTTCTTATTGTTGAGCACTTTAAAGTTGAAATGTAAGTCGGTCACTTATGCTCACATGTGCATATCATGATGTTTAGATCGCTCTGGACGGATGTCTCGACATCTATATATATAAAAGACAAAATGTGTGTGTGTGTGTGTGTGTGTGTGTGTGTGTGTGTGTGCACTTTTTGTTTATGTCCGGCAAAAGGGCGCTCGGTCGGGTCACTCCTTCTTAAAACTTTTTATATACTGTCTAAATCATAATATCCACATGTTATGAACGGAGGTTCTGTCTATCTTTAATTTACCCAACTTTTACGTGCTATTTTCAACATTTTTTTTCATTGTTGCATCTTTGTTTTGCTTTTCAGTATAAAAAGGTGAAACTGAATCTGCACCATCAGTTCCTTGGCATTCGTGTCTGCTTGACCTTTCGGCCAAGATCAGAGTATAGTATCTGTTCTGGCAGATACTGCAATCAGAGACCACTGTCCTTGTGGCAATGAGCTCCTGGTCCATCTAGGGGCAACCCTATATACCAAGAGAGGCCCTCACTACTAGCTCCTATTTCCCACCTTTCGGGAACTGGTTCTCTTTCCCCTTCGCACATTAAAAAACAGCCTCATGCCTAATTTCCCTGGCATTCGTGGCAGGAGCGTCCACAAAGCAAATCGACTTTGATCAATGTGGAAAAAAAACGTCATATCAGACAATTGCTTTTCAAATGGAGAACCCCCATGTTTTATCTTGGGGAAAGAAACAGCCAAAGTTGGGGAAAGAAAAACTGCCTCGCAGCAAAACTTAACTGCCGAATATGTTTGACCTCATTATCATTAAATTCGCGCACCTGTCAACTTTATAAGCCTTAAATTAACACAATTTTCACTTCCTCTCCCCTCTTAGCTGAGCAGGTTAGATATAACCTTTTTTAGCCTTTCTTTTCCACCAACGCTTCAGGTTCGAGCCTACCTTCCTACCAACACTTTTTTTTCTTTTACACCTCCAAGCAACAGGGTTTTTGTTTTTGATCTACCCAACACACACACATCTACAAAAACCCGGGTAAAGCCGGGTACCCCCACTAGTTTAATAATAAATGTTTAAAATTCAACTGTATTTCTCGCAGTTAATGTTTGCCGTGTGGTTTGTTCCATGCTAATGGAGTCAGAGATGGTTTCGTTGCTGGGTTCAAATCTCCTGATGAGCTGTAATCATGACACCCTGAACTGATGATGCCCGAAAGGATGAAACACTAGTGTCTGTAGATATTTAAATTATTATACTAATTATATGTCTTTCTGTTTCACTCTATTATTATAATCAACGGTGGCCACATCGTACATTCTATACCAAGTCTACTTATTCATTGATTGTCGCTGAGCTTATGTGCTGCTTCTTTGAGTCGTCTTACTCTACACTGTTTTTCTTTGTTTAGAATTTTACTTCGTCCTATAATGGTAGATGGTTTCATTTTGCCTTTCAAATAAGGTTAGCCAAACTGGACTTTTTAATCTATCCACATATTAGAGCTTTCCAATGATTTTCTAACCATACTTTCAGTGGACGACATGTCACACCTTTGTATAGTTTTCCACATTTACATGGGATATCATACACACAGTTCTTACTTCTATCCAGTCATGGCTGACGGAACGAGAAGTAAATAAAGGGTTCCGTTCAAAATTCTGTCCAGATTTGAGTTTAACAGAAACATTCCTGAGTTCAACAAGATTTTCTACAAGTATTTTAATGGTGAATGCTCTGACGAACTGCAAGCACTTGTGCCCCCATGACGTAAACACCCTCGACAAACCCGACAGGCAGCTAAATCCCACCCCCACACAGTAGAGATCCCTAGATGTAAAAGATCTTTCTACTCCATTAATTTCTTCCCCAGAACCGCTAGACTTTGGAATTCCATTCCAGGTCCCTGCTTCCCCAACTGTACTGACGTGCAGAAGTTCAAGTGTAACGTGAACCGACATCTTGCTACCCAAATCCCTACATAGTACCCCAGTACTTGTTTCCCCTTATAGTAGCCCTCTACACCAAAGTGGTAATGTGCCTTGTTTGGGGTGAAAATGTAATAAAAAAAAAAAAAAAAGATACACCTGAAAAAGGTCGAAAGTTAGATCGACCGAAACGTTGTGAAAATGGCACTCAAGAAAATATAAACAACCCATCCTCATCTAAAAGTTCAGAAACGTAATTCGTGGTTGTTCTTTCAACTGAATAATTTATTTGACTGAAATGGAAATATCTTTCACAGACTCAAAATTTCCTGCATTATCCTCAGTTTTTCATTGGTCAAAATAATTTTGGTTTTCTTACCACTGCATTTTAACTTGTATTTTCACTCGGCATTTCATTGGCGCTAATTCAAAGGATGTCATTATAATTTGCCGCATTAACCAATCACTTGGCTTAAATACAACATGAATACAAACAAAACATAAATATTATCAAAATTGTACTTACCGATCAAGCTGAACGACTTGACCATCTTCGACATTGCATAAAATTTTTGATATGGGTTCATCTGTGTACCCCTGCCAAAAACAAACAAAAAATGATTAAGAAAACTAGAGACATGTAAAATAAAAGCCCATACTCAAATTATCTACAACTGGCACGCTCTCCCGTTCCCCATGAGACTACCCTCCCCCACCGCCGCCGCCAGCAGATTCACTGACCCTCATTCACACCTTAGCTCGCAACCCAACTGTTATTTAAATAAATCTACCCATAGTAATTCCCACCGATCCTCTCACACGAGATGTGTAAATGAGTACACGAAAAGTTAAAAATTAAAAAAAAAAAAAAAACAAGTTAAAAAACTGCGGACATTTTGAGATGAAAAAATGCTTGGATCATACATCCATAACTTCGATGTATATACAAAAAAGATAATATCAAAAATTGGAAAAATAAAAAAAAAAGTATTACAAAACAAAAGCGTTCTGGTGTCTGTTGATTATATATATATATATATATATATATATATATATATATATATATATATATATATATATATACACACACACTAGCATTTCAGCCCAGCATTGCCCGGGTGTTTGGAGGTGTATGTTGAGCAAAAAAAAAAAAAGTGATAGTAGGAAGGCAGGCTCGAACTCGTACCGCGAAGGAGGAAAAGAACGGGGGGGGGGGGAACGTGACGTCTTTGCTGTTACGACCACCAGCAAACCGGAAGTGACGTAGGTTTAAATTAAGGCTGGACAATCGAAAAGAGGGGATGACTTTCGAAAATATCGGCGAAAAAAGCGAACCCCTTCCTGTAGAAAAGTGCCCAGTTGAGGGTGAAGAAATTAATGTTTTAGTCACTTTTTCGGTATTTGTCGTCTGAAGGATCGAGCTACAAAACGATACTGATCTTGTGAATATCCCTTGCCTCTGTCGAAAGTTTTAGGCAGACATGCAAACATACATACATACATTTATATATTGGTAGCTCAAATTTTCGACCCAAACCGATTAAAAAGCTTGCCCTATCTCTGAATACCCTTTATGTAAAATTTCAAATGTTTAGACCAGAAATTGTCTGAGTAATTTGGTAACGACCGCAGAGGTCATGTTTTTAAATTTGCCCCTTATTATGACCCCTTAAGATTTATTGTTTTGGGCTCAAATCAAGTTATTAAGTTAGATCCATGTCCAAGGAACTTATATCTAAAATTTCAATTGTTTATGCCCAAACTTGGCAGAGGAGTTTGGTAGATTTCTCAAAGGTCAAATCGTTGAACTTTAACTCCTTAACAGCCAAATTTCTGGCTGAACATGGATTACAAAAATTTTCCCAAATCTCCATATCCTGTATATCAAATTTCGATTCTGTAGACTGAAAATTGACAGAGATATTGTGTAGGGAAATATAGGCAGACACACACACTTTCACTTCTCTATTCTATTCAATAGAGGAAAAATAAATGAACAAATTATTATTATAGCAGAGCTAAAATTTGCTAGTTAAGGCATTAAATGAAACACTAATTTATGATAGTCATAAATTGCAAAAAAAAATGTGTTCGTGTCTGTTAAAAACGTGTGAAAAAAAAAAAATGAAGGAAATTGGGGAAAAGAAGAAAATCAAACCACTTGGATTATTATTATTTTTTTTTTCACTCACTTTAACTCACTTGTGCATTCACTGACCTTTAAATTCTGACTATTAGTTTTTTTTGTTTTTTGTTTTTTTTTTTTCCTTCGCTTTTCGTATTTACCATCGAGTGAATCTTCATGCATGCTGGAATTTTTACTCCCGGTTTGTTTTTGTTCCTTTCCCCATTCCCTTCATCTTTTTTTTTTTTCACATGGTTTAACAGACATGAACGCATAAAAATAACACCAAGAAGAACAAAAATATAACCACTAAAAATAGTAATAATCCAAACCTTAATAGCAATCACTATGGCTATGACAATAGAATATTCTTATTGTTTTGACTCTCGAGTATATATCCGACACAGTTAATCAACTGAAAACCACATCACTCTATATAAAAGCATATAAGATATCAACAGATACACACTCGAGAGTCAAAACAATGAAAAGAATATGCTGTTGTCCTTGCCTTAGTAATCACGCGAATAAAAATAGAAAAGTAAATAATCAAGAGCAAAAGCTGTAACTGTTGATTGAACTCGTGCACTTTTTTTCACGACAAAATAAATGTCTAACCAAAAGCATTATTTATCAAGCCATAATATTTGTTAATGAAAACTCGAATATTAAAAAATACTATGTTTTAGCACCAAATATTTAAAGAAAACACTAAATAAAAACAACACTAGCAACCTATTACTGGGAGTTTATCTAATTTACATCACCATCTAAATTACATATGAGAGTACACATCACATATAAGTACATGGGAAATTAGAGCAAATAGTTAATAAAACACGTTAAAAAATATTTTGAAAAAGAGTTAAAAACATTTAATTTGAAAAGGAAACACTAAATAAGTAGATAGTCCTTAATCCACGAAGTTTGAAAGAAATACTTTATATATATAAATATATATATATATATACATATATATATATATATATACATATATACATATATATATACATATATATATATATATATACAGGCTGACCCAAAAAACGGGCCCGTATACACTTTATATGATATCTCCTTTATTTATTTACCAATTGCCCTTATTTTACAGGATATGGCAGAATCAATGATCGTGAGTACACAAAGATAAAAGACATTTATATAGTTCTGTGATGTTTCTTCTTATAACATATATTAGCGAGGCTTGAGAGATAGAGGATGCACATTCTTGGGAGAGTTACATAAAGTTAATAATAACGATGAGGGAGACAAAGTTCATACAGGGTGACCCAAAAAACGGGCCCCATATACACTTTGTGATATCTCCTTTATATATTCACCGATTGCCCTTATCTTAAAGGACATGGCAGAATCAACGACCGTGAGTACACCAAGATCCCAGTCGGAGCTGGGACAAAGAATACACTGTGTTAAATTTTACTACAAGACAGGCTCGTTTAAGAAAATCCAGGACAGTTTCATGCATCAGTTCGAATGTGAAAAGGCTCCATCCAAAAGCAGAATTTAGAACTGGGTGGACCATTTTGAGAAGTATGGGACCGTGGAGAACCTCAACGAGAGAACCGTCCAAGCCACTTGGGACGTCCCCAGAAGCAAACAGCCGAGCTGGTCGAAAGAGTGAGAGAGTCTCTCCAGCAGAGTCCGAAATGTTCTGTGCGTAAGCGAAGTCAGTCCCTCGGTATGTCCCATGAGACTTGCAGGAGAGTGCTGGTGAATGATATCAGGGCTTACCCATACAGAATACAGAAGCTGCAGACCCTTACAGCCTCAGACAAGAAATAGAAGAGGGCTATGGCAGTCAAGAAGCTCGAAAAGATGGAGGAGACACAAAGTTTCCATAACCTTCTTTGGACCTCAGATGAAGCCCACTTTCATCTTGATGGAAAGGCGAACTCCAAGACAAATGTCTTCTGGGGGTTCTCCAGACTCAATGAAGCCCCCCAGATTTTTTTCTTTGTGGCTATTAAGGACAGAGTCTACGCAGGGCAACCCAGAACCATCACGGAACTCAAGGAAGCCATCAGGGAGAAGATGAGAGCCATTACTAATTCGGTCTGTAAGAACGTCATGGATAACTTTGTGCTGCGCCTCAAGAAATGCACGGAGCTAAATGGAGGCCATCTAGAACATAGGCTGTAGAACGGAGAAAAAAAGACCAAAGATCCTAGTGTTTTGATGTGAAGTTTTGAATGTAATAAACTAGTTATGACCAAAGTTTCATTTCATTCGGACAAAACTCTAAGAAACAGGGCCTAATTAGAGTTGGGGGCCCGTTTTTTTGGGGTCACCCTCTATTCCAAAATACATGATGTTGACAATTTTTATATTTTATTCCTTTACATCAATTGATTCTTGCAATAAAGTTCCTGACAGTGTCTGTTTCGTAGCGCAAAATCAATCGCTTAATAATTATATCAATTAGTGAATCTATTATGCCCTTAACTCATCAGAAGAAATAGCAACAATCAATCCACCAAAAGGAATTAAAATGTGATACGACATGGTGAGAATCCGAAAATTTGGATATAATTATTAAGTGATTGATTTTGCACTACGAAACAGACACTGTCAGGAACTGTAAGGATCAATTGATGTAAAGGAATAAAATATAAAAATTGTCAACATCATGTATTTTGGAATATAAAATTTTTGTCATTTATTCTATATATATATATATATATATATATATATATATATATATACATACACTAATTGTAGATAATAATACGTTTACAGAATAAGAAATTATAATAAAACTTCTACATTTTTTTTTTTTTTTTTACACAGTGATCACCACTTATCAAGGCCCGGAAGTCACTCAGGGATAAGGGTTATTGCAAGTACATTACGTTAGTGAGGAAATTTGATGAAATGTTTACTTAAGGGGGCGGTTCATTAGGAATTTGTTAACATTGGACTTGAAGACATCCAAGTTGTAGTCCGGTGGGAAGCAGGCAGACGGAACAGAGTTCCACAGGCGTGCAGTTCTAAGAAAGAAGCTTTGTTCATGGAATCCGTGTTTTGATTTAGGCACAGATATAGAGTGGAGGAAATTTTTCACAGTGGATTCAGCTAGACGGGTGTTTTTCATGAAAGATTGGCGAGGGGGGACCAGAGATTGGAGTTCAGACGAGCATCTGCCATGGAAATAACGATAAAACAAGGACAGGCTCGCAACGTCTCTTCTGTGGGAGAGAGGTTGCAGGGTAGAGAAAAGGGCGTCCCCCACTAAGCCACGAAGTCTATTTTTGTACTCTGTCATAAGTTATAATAAGAATAAGTTTACATAATAATAGTTAAAATAATAGCAATCATAGTATTTCTACATAATAGTTATAATACCTCTACATAATAATAGTTATACTAACAATAATAATACTTCTACATAATAATAATAACTAGCGTGACCCATGGAAATTCCACAGGGGAATCATTTATATGTAATATATTGATGTTAGCATTCTGAGGATGGTCAGTGTAAATCGAAACGCTCTGAAATCATTGTAACTTTTTTGTTAAAACTGCAAAAGTATTTATCTAAGCTAGCACGAACGCCCGGTAAAGCCCGGTTGTAAAGAACGCTTAAATATGATATTTTAATTCTTGCAGATTTCGTATATATTATTATAGAGTTAATGTTTTATCGATTTTTATATGTTATAAAGTTGCGATTTCAAAAATAAAACAATATATCCATATGACTTGGGTGCATTAACTTGAATCGAAACCGAAATAAAAACTTATGAAAAAAATATATGTAGGTATATATAACTTAAGTTCCTTCAGGCATAATCGAAACCAAAACCAAAACTTATGAAGAATTCTTGATAAAATTATTTATAAAACTAATACATGAATTCAGTGCCATCAGCTATAGTCGAAACTGAAACCAAAACTTATGAAGAATTCTTGGTAAAATTATTTATGACAAGAAATAGAAGAACATAACAATTAAACGACCCAGATGTAAGCGTCACACACAAAATAACGCACATGTTATGGTATTAATATATGGATAATAATAATAGTTATAATAATAGCAATAATAATATTCCTACATAATAGTAATAATAAACTTATACATAAGAATATTAATTCTTTTACGTAATAATAATAAGTATAAATAATAATGACGCCTGATCTAAAAAAAAAAAAAAAGTGGTGCTGCTATTGACTAGCACTACAACAAATAGTCCTGAAAGACCAAGGAGGATGGAAAACTGAGACGGAAAAGCACTAACCAGACCGCTACTGGATGAATGGGAAGAGGACTGGGACCCTGGAGAGGTTTGTTGTTACTCAAATTCCAATGAAGACCAATGGTCTTCGCTAGCGAGAAATCAATGGCAAGCGGCTATTGCGATAATGCAAAGTTATTTACAAAGGTTACCTAAAGAGGTGGGGAGTACTGGAAATCTGAGGAGACTTGTTGTCATCCAGACTCCAGGGAACATCACCGATTGTTGTCAGTGAGTAATCCCTGATGATGGCCTGCATGACAACTTCCAGAGGATAATAATAATAACAACTAGCAGAACCTGTAAAAATTCCACAACAGCATCTTTCATATATAATATACTGCTGCTAGGCATTATGTGGACGTTCTGCGTGAATGAACACCCCATGATATTACTGTAGCCCTTTTCTTTAAACTATAAAAGTACTTATCTAAGTAATCTGTTTAATGTAGTGTCAGAATATATCTGGTTATTACCGTTTATCTTCAATATCCTTTTAGGAGTCTGTAACTTATTTCGATTGTGTGAACGCCCGGTGCGAACGGAAACCCCACGATATCATTATACCATCTTTAGACAGAACAGATACTACTCTTGGATCCTAGTCAGAAGAACAAGAAGGTATATTTTAGTTTTTTTTGTACGGCTCAAAAGCGACATTACTTTTTTATTTATTTATTTAATTTTTTACATTGCGTCTTTTCGAACATTAAAGTAGCGTATCTATATATTAATTTAATGTTTGTAGTATGTTACCAGCTTCTATCCTCCTTTTAAATAAATAGGATCTGCCGATCGAAGAATTTAAAATCTGGAAACCGGCACGTACGTACGTAAAAGGTACTATGATATTAATATATAGATATAGAAATAATTAGACTTAATACATTCACTAAGTAGGTTATGTTTCGGTCAAGTTTGTAACTATGTTCGTGTACAGCCTAGCGGACATATTGCTTCACAAATCTTCAAACTAGGCCACAATATCAGTCATTTTTTAACTTGGAAATTGTTTAACTTTGAAATATCTAGGTTATAGGTCAAGGTCAGGGGAAAGTGAAAGTCATACTTTGGCGATAACTTTGGTTCTATTAACCATAGAGACTCGCTACTGGGCCCATAGGATAATGAAGTCCTGCATCTTATATGGACTTGACAGTGATCATCGACCTTTGATGGAATTTCAACTTCGAAACATTCCAAATTTGATGTTTAAATTTGATAGTATTCGATAAGCAATATGAAAAAGTGAGGCACAGATAAGATTTTGGCTCATCCTTACGCTGTCAGGTGGAGATATACAGTCTTTTTTGTTAAAACTGCAAAAGTATTTATCTAAGCTAGCATGAACGCCTGGTAAAGCCCGGTTGTAAAGAACGCTTAAATATGATATTTTAATTCTTGCAGATTTCGTATATATTATTATAGAGTTAATGTTTTATCGATTTTTATATGTTATAAAGTTGCGATTTCAAAAATAAAACAATATATCCATATGACTTGGGTGCATTAACTTGAATCGAAACCGAAATAAAAACTTATGAAAAAAATATATGTAGGTATATATAACTTAAGTTCCTTCAGGCATAATCAAAACCAAAACTTATGCAATCTCATCTAAATTACATATGAATGTACACGACGTGGAATTAAAGTAGAATTAACAGTGGTTGTGACCGGGCGGACCATAGGTATAACTAGTATAAATATATAGATATGGTGGAACAATTAAAGATAAACAATATATTCAATAAAAAATTGTGACCTGACGGAGCACAGGTATAACTAGTATAAATATATAGATATGGTGGAAAAATTAAAGATAAATATATTCAATTAAAAACAAAATAGATAAAAGACATCTTTACACACACACACACACACACACACACACACACACACACACACACACACGAAACTATTTGTTTATTTTAATTATTTGCAGACAACTCGTTTTGATTTGAATAATAAAAAAAACTCAACTTTATTAGAAAAAGAATAGTTGGTCTTTTTCATTTAGTTTTTCATTCATACTATATTTTAAAATAAATTTTGATATATATATATATATTTTTTTTTTTTTTTCATATTTTGCATTCAGTTTTATACGTGCCATCTTAATTTTCCAACTTCCTGTGTTCAGTGATTCAATTTGCAATTACAAATGCGAAAAAACTGGGTCAACATTGATATCGACATTTTTTTAAAATTTATATTTTGTTTTTCTTACGGAACATTTGTTGTTGTTGTTGACACTCTTCTTGAAAGAGAATCAGTTTTTATGGAAGGAGAGTATTGCATCAATTATCAGATGCAGAAACGCTTTTCTTTTCCTTTTTGCAGATATGCTTTATGGACACAAATACATATGCAATGTACACACACACACACACACACACACACACACACACACACACACACACACTAAAACAAATATTAATAATAACATTTCTTGTTCTTTAGTAAGCAAGATTTCGTTTGAAAAGATTAAATCTGAAATTCTTTAAATCAAAACAAAATTCTATGTGCGTGTGTTTTCGGACTAAAACAAAGACATTCACCTTTTTGGCTGGGAGCAAAGTGAGCACTCCAGCATTTTAGCTTTCTTTGGTATTCAATTTTTGGAAGAGTTCGAATCGGGTCAAGGCAGATAACTACGAAAAATTGTCGAGAAGTCATTTGAGTAACACAGCAGAAAGCATTAATTATCGCGTAATAAATTAAAACAATAAATAGTTTATATGCAAGGAGTTGTGTCTAGGGCTCTGATAACAGAATATTCTGATCATTGTTTTGATTCTCGAGTATGTATCCGACAGAATTAGACACAGTTAATCAACGGAGAACCATATCACTCTATATAAAAGCACATAAGATATCAACGGATACACACTCGAGAGTCATAACAAAGAAAAGAATATGCTGTTGTCATAGTGCTAGTTATGTCCATTTGCAGAGAAAATTGTGTGGTTGTCTCCACTTGTCCCGAATTAAACTCTTCGAAAATAAAAACCAAATATAGCTAAAATGCAGGAGTGCTGCAAAGTGTACAATTTGTCTATTGTTTAGAAAAGGTTGGAAGGGTCTTCCAGGTTTTTTGTTGTTTGTTGTTCAACTCCCAATGAATTTGTGAAAAGTTAGATTTATAAATAAACTAGCAGGGTTGCTCGGTGTTGCCCGGGTGTTTAGGTGGTGTATAGTAAAGACCCCTGGGCGAGGGGGGGGGGTTTTAAAAACAACAGTAACGGGGTGCTCGGGTGTGTGTAGGTGGTGTAGTAAGGAGCCCCGGGGTGTGATAGTAGGGGGGGGGTAATCAAAACAACATTAGGCAGAGGTGTTAAAAAAGGGGTAGTAGGCAGGCAGGCTCGAACCCAAACCCGTAAAGCGAAGGAGGAACAAAAAAAAAAAAAAAAGAAAAAAAAGAAAGACCTGACCTCTTAGTCGATGTCTCCATCGCGCGACCGGAAGTCAATCTAACGGTAACAATCACTTGCTAAAATGTCGGCGAAAAAAACTATCCCTCCTTGTACAAAACTGCCCAGTTTAGGGTGAAGGAATCAATGTTTTTGGCCAATTTTTTATATTTGTTGTCCAAAACGTCCCTCTTCAAAATGATACCGATCTCGTCAGGATCTGTCGCCTCTGTCGAAAGTGTTTGTGAGACATACAAACGCACACATTTTGCCCTTTATATATATAGATTTTAAATTTTCTAAAACATTTTGGCGGAATTTTTTGTGTAAAGAGTAAATGTGATTCATATTATATGATTATCTTTATAATCATAAAACTCAGATCAGCTTGCTTGCTTGCTTGCTTGGGCGTTTAAATCGTTCGTCCGGTTTCTGACTTCCGGTTTCAAAAAATTCATCTGCTTACCAATTTCATGACCGCCCTGTCTTTAGTCGTATATTGAAAGCCACTGCTGTTATTTAAAGCATACACAAGGTCAACAATATTTTTTAGTTTTTAATTCATTTTAACGTGTTTCCCTTACAGATAAATGTAAGTTTAAAAAAAAAAACTGATTTAAATATAAATATACAATATATAAATATAATCATATTTATAACCATATTTACTGCTTTTAGTAGCGCTCCTGTGGATTCTGATGATTTTTTTTTTCGGTCATTACTTAAAAAAATATTTTCTCTTCAAGGAGGGAAGGAGGTAGAAACTTGCTTTTAGTAGGGCCTCCTTAATCTTAATTAGTGCTTGCAGTAGTGCTCTGGAGGTTTCTTGGGTTTTATTTTTTCATTCATCATTTAAAAAAATGTTTTTTCAAGACAATAAGAGACAATATAATCTCAAAATCACTTTATTTTTGAACATTTTTCATTTTACCCTTTAAGAGCTAACGGGTAACCAAGTTCAGATTATAGATGTCATAATCACGTTGACACACTGGTTCCCATTAGATCACTAAAGTTAAGCAACGTTGAGCCTGGTCAGTACCAGATGGGTAATTAATTTGGAAATTCCAGGCACTTTATTTATTTATTTTTTAAATTTTTTATTACATTTTCACCCCAAACAAGGCACATTGACACTTTGGTGTAGGGGGCTACTATCAGGGGCAGCAACTACTGGGGCACTATGTTGGGATTTGGGCAGCAAGATGTCGGTTCACGTTACACTTGAACTTCTTCAGTACAGTTGGGGAAGCAGGGATCTGGAATGGAATTCCAGAGTCTAGCGGTTCTGGGGAAGAAACTACTGGAGTAGAAAGATCTTTTACATCTAGGGATCTCTACTGTGTGGGGGTGGGATTTAGCTGCCTGTCGGGTTTGTTGAGAGTGTCTACGTCGTGGGGGCACAAGTGTCTGCAGTTCATCAGAGCATTCACCATTAAAATACTTGTAGAACAAGCAGAGGGATGCAACGTTTCGTCGATAGGACAGAGGCTGAAGCTTAGATGCCAGTTCAGGGCCCATCAGATTGGCGACTCTCTTTTGAACCTTGTCTAGGAGCGAGAGACTAGCAGCAGATGCACCATCCCAAATGTGACAACAATACTCCATACATGGGCGAATGGTGGCCTTATACAGGTACAGGTTACTTTCAGGTGTCAGTAGTTTTCTAGCACGGTAGAGAGAGCCTACCTTTTTCGCAGTGACCCTGGCAATGTTTTCAATATAATTGTTCCAACTCATGTTTCCTGTGAATGTTAGGCCCAGCAGTTTGAAAGATGTACTCTCAGACAGGGAGTCACTGGCCATTGCTATTGGTGGCAGAAAAGGTTTCTTGTAATTATTGAAGGAAACCAGTTTAGTCTTGGCAGCATTGAATGTGACCATCCATTTATGTCCCCATTCCACTACAGATTTGAGGTCATCCTCTAGTGTTTTTGCCATTTCTTTAGAAATGTGTTCATTTGTTTTCCTGTCATGCCTATTATAGAGTGTGGTATCATCAGCATATATACCCATCTCAGAGGCAGTTTTGTCGGGGAGGTCATTAATAAATATTAAGAACAATAGAGGTCCAAGGATAGACCCCTGAGGCACTCCCGCATTTATATCACACTGTTTAGATGTACGACCGTCGAGGACAACCTGGATTTTTCTCTTATCTAAGAAGGATTTAATTATGTTAAGTATTCTACCAGTGGTACCGTATGATTTAATTTTCCTGAGGAGACCCTCATGCTATGCCCTGTCAAAAGCCTTAGATATATCTAGAGCTACCGTTCTGCCCTCCCCCGCTTTGTCCAGTGAATGGTATATACCTTCAGAGATTACAGTGAGTATGTCAGCTGTGGAACGGGCTTGTCTAAATCCATATTGTTTGTCAGTCAGAAGTTTAGCATCTGTAAGGTGTCGGACTAGAGCATGGTTAATTATGGTCTCAAATATTTTGGCGAAAAGTAACTCCCTGCAAGAGTTGCAAAAACCTAACATCGTCATCTCCCCTGACAGGGATAAACATGCGACTGGGGACCGCTTGTGAATTTCATACTCGCATGGAAGTTCCTGCATTGGAGGAAGCCTGTTAAACCCGCATACGGTTAGTGCCGTTTCCATTTCCATCATTCAAACTACTGTTCTCATCTGGAGTGTTAGTTTCACAATTTTTCTACCGATGCAACCTCTTACCTTCTTCTGGTATATCTTGTTGAATGTGCAAATCTTTCTGTAGAGCTTGGCAATCTGCAGGAAAGTTCAAGCAAAACACTTTATTTTATCCACGAGGGTAACATGGTATGATTCTATCAGCCATGAGCTAGTAGAAGTCCTAACTAATTCCCAATTGTATTCTGAGTACCGCTTACACTGAGGATTGAACCTTCAACCTTCATACAACTGAATTTTACCAAGTACTTTATCCACTATGTCACAGGTTCGCGTTCGTCAGAAAAATTCTAAAGTTCAACAAGATAGCACTGGAAAAGGTCAGAGGTTACATCAACAGAAACATTGTGCTAATAACACTTAAGATGAGAGCAGTAGTCTGGATAATTTAAATATGATTTATCAATCATCTAAAAAAATCAAAAGCAATAAATGTGATATTGATGGATCTATATATCAATACCGCAGTACCTTTAATGTGTGTCTTGGTTTCTAGATTATAAATTATTCGATTGGGAGATCTTATTAATTCAAAAAGAGGATAGAGGGTGGTAACATACTACGAACATTAAATTAGTATATAGATACGCTAATTTAATATCCATAGTAGGTTATCAGTTTCTATCTTCCTTTTTAATAAACAGGATCTCCCGATCACTGAAGACACAATGTAAAAAAAAACAAAAATTAAAATATAAAAAATGATGTTGCTTTTGGACAGTACGTGAAACTAAAATATACCTTCTTGGTCTTCTGGCTAGGATCCAAGCGTAGTATATGTTCTTTCTACAGATGGTATAATTATATCATGGAGTTTTCATTCACGCAGTGCATTTATATGATGAAAACATATCACACTCATATAAGGATATTGGGGATAAACCGCAATAACCAGATATATTCCGACACTACATTTAACAGATTATTTAGATAAATACTTTTATAGTTTTAACAAAAGGGAGACAATAATATCGTGGGGTTTCCATTCACGCTGAATGTCCACAAAATGCTCAGCAGCAATATAATACATATGAAATATGCCGCTGTGGAATTTACATAGGTCCTACTAGTTTGGGTGATTTTAACAAGTAATAGGATTGGATAGTCAATTTTGTTACATTAGACCAAGGATGACGAATGACCACCATTGTTTGCTCCCCATCTGATAGCCTTTTGCCTAATTTGTTACATTGTATATTTTTACCTCATAGCAAATAAATAATACCGTGTATCGTATCTGTTCTGTTACGGTATAATTATATTAATACACCAGTCGCCATTAGATCACCAAATTAAGTGACGTTGAGCCTGGTCAATACTAAAATGGGTGACCATTTGGGAATAGTAGGTGCTGTATGTGTTCTCTGCTCATCTCAACATTATATCCAATCATTCTGGATTTCTCCTTATGATTGGAATCAAGCAGAAGATTTTTGGTTGGTGATTGCACAACCCTTGCTTTACAATCACATGGGGGTATTAATTTTCTCTCAAAACTGAACAGAGGCCATTAATAGTATCTGTTCTGATAAAGCACTTCACCTTTTCTGTCCCTATTACAATCCAGAGTGCCATTTTTTCGGGAGCTGGATTTTTTTTTCAGATTAAAAACTGATCCTTTGTCTCCCGTTCTCATTTTCCTACTCTTACTTCTCCCCCTTCTTATTTTCCTACTCTTACTTCTTCCCCTTCTCATTTTCCTACTCTTACTTCTTCCCCTTCTCATTTTTCTACTCTTACTTCTTCCCCTTCTCATTTTTCTACTCTTACTTCTCCTCCTTCTTATTTTCCTACTCTTACTTCTCCTCCTTCTCATTTTCTACTCTTCCTTTTCCTCCTCATTTTTCTACTCACAGGGAGGCAAGGAAATCTGAACATTTAGAGTGAGAACTCATCTTATTACCACACTAGCTGGCAGCCAGCGTCGCCCGGTCATACAATACGCTTAAACATGATATTTTGATTTATGCAGATTGCGTATGTATTATTACAGAATCAATCTCCTATTGATTTGTATATATTACGAGGAATAATTTGCCCGGTGGACTAATTAACAAAAAAATAAATGAATAAATAAATAAAATAAAATAATAATGATAAATGTCGTTCATCAAATTCCGTCTGTGTTTGTTTACAATATCACGTCAGCTGATATTTAGGCTTGACGATGAATGCTCTGGAAAAGTTACTTCTAATTAATGTTTAGTTTTAAAATATGCAAACAAAGAAATGATTTATATATATATTATTCCTTAATTGGAATTCATTTTTTGAGATGAGCATTATATGTTAATTTTTATTTTTATATTCTGTTAATTTTTATTTTTTATGACGAAGGCCAGAGGAAGTTGGCCGAAACGTTGTGAACCAATAAAAAAAAAAAAAATCCAAAAACAACAAATAATAAAGATGAGATTAATAGTCCGAAATAAAAATAAAAATTAAAGAAATGATGTGTGACGATTTTGAATGGTGTATCTTCTTTTATCGTAAATTGAACTCAGTAATAAGAAAAAATTAAAATAAAATGGTCAGCTACACCGGGGCTTGAACAGGGGATCATTTGATCTGTAGTCGAATGCTCTATGACTTTTCAAAGTATTTGATTATTTAAAATGACGTTGTGACATGTATTTGTTTGTATTTGAATTGAAAACGACCAACAAGTCGAAAGTAGTCCTGCAATATTGTGTTCCATATATATGGAGCTTTTGGAAAGAAACTCTGTTCATGGAAGTTCTGTTCTGTTTTAGGCCCACACAGGAAGAAAGAAAAGTTCTAGGTACTGGTTGTGTTGAGAAAATGTTTTGCTGTGAATGCTTTACCGGCAGAATCAGAGATTGGAGATCAGTTAAACACACACTAAGTCACTCATTTCAATACAGACTATGTTAAATGTTGCTTAACTGTGTTGTAACTAAGACCTAAGTAACAGTAGTAATGCATATATTGGTAATTAACCAAAAGTTTTTGGAACGAATCTGGTTTTTGTTTTTATTATTAAAAAAAAAAAAAAAGCAGATGAAAAGTTTCCAGCACATCTGCCAAAGAACTGAAGGGTTTATATTTATACGAGTTCTTTTTATAATGCCTTTGTTCATAACCGAAGCCAAAAAGTCGTCCATCATCGTTCGAGTTCAATTGTGTCCGGTAACTTTTTTTATTGGTTGAGAGTCTATTAGACAAGAACAAAGGATATGATATCGTTATCAAACGGTATAACCACTCTTCTTTCTCCTCCTTTTCATTTTTCTATTCTCCTACTTCTCATCTTCCTACTCTTTCTTCTCCCTCTTCTCATTTTCCTTTTCCTCCTCCTCATTTTTCTACTCTTCTTCCCCTTCTCATTTTCCTACTCTTCCTTCACCCAATTCTTATTTTCCTTCTCTCTCTTCTCCCCTTCTCATTTTTCCTACTCTTCCTTTTCCCTTCTCATTTTCCTACTCTTACTTTCCCCCTTCTCATTTTTCTACTTTTCCTACTCTTTCTCATTTTTCTACTCTTCCTACTCTTTCTCATTTTCTACTCTTCCTACTCCTTCTCATTTTCTACTCTTCCTACTCCTTCTCATTTTTCTACTCTCCCTT
Organism: Euprymna scolopes; assembly: GCF_053919585.1. Taxonomy (NCBI): domain Eukaryota; kingdom Metazoa; phylum Mollusca; class Cephalopoda; order Sepiida; family Sepiolidae; genus Euprymna; species Euprymna scolopes. Next base: position 48,253,924 of record NC_136519.1, on the reverse strand, counting down.
CTCCTCCTCATTTTTCCACTCTTCCTTCTCCCCTTTTTATTTTCCTACTCTTCCATTTCCCCTTCTCATTTTCCCACTCTTCCTCTTCTCATTTTCCTACTCTTCCTTCTCCCCTTTTCATTTTCCTACTCCTCTTTCTCCATTTTCAACTCTTCCACCTTCTTTTCCTACTCTTCCTACTCCTCCTCAAGAGTAAAAAATAGAAATACTGCAAGACTGAAAATGCAACGAAGAATTTGACACTCAACACATTTAACAATTTATTTTATAAAAGATGGAATTGAAATAAGATATCAAATTCTTCAGAAAATGATATGAGAATTTGACATTTTTGAATAATTGGAAAAAGTAGTCACAGTATGCACCAATCCATAGCAAGAACGAGCTTGCGATGTTTAATGCGTCAACTGAAATTTAATCTGTACTGTCTTCTATAGAATGTATTTTTAGAGGCTGCGAATTGTAAATTGAATACCCTATTTTCTTTAATTGCAGATTTAGCAACTATCAGTTATTTTTAGTTCAGCTAGGTTTTACCATATATTATGACATCCGAGCAGTGTTTTCACATTTTTTTAATTTATTCTGAAAATCATTTTGAAACATTTGATGCACGAATAATATCACAAAATGGACCTGTCAGCTGGCCATCTTGTTCTTGCGATTTAACCTTATTAAATTATTTTCTTTGTGGATATGTAAAGTTCCATGTCCATGTTGATACACTAGACACAATAAACCACTTGGAAGATAATGTATGACGTGTTATTGCCGAAAATACAGACTAATTTAATGCATAAAGTTTGTGAAAATTAGATCTTTAGACGTGAGACATATACCAGAAATCATATTTAATTATAAATGCCAAGATTTAATCTTTCGAATAAACCATATGTCTGTATGATAAAATAAATCACAGAAAATATTTTTAATTCAAAGTTCGGTGTCTCTAAAAAATACTTTAGAACACTTCCTGTTAATTTCAGCGTTATGTGACGAGTAGTTTAAAGGTTTATCAGTTAAATATTTTCACATACATGCATACATACACACATCTACTGTTTTATTTATATAGACTAATAAAAAGCAAACAAACTACACTGTGTGCCTAGTTTTAGTTCACTTTCTATGTAGATATAAGAAAGAGCGTTATTATTATTGGGAATTGTTTTGTTAGATTGTAATGTATTCTTCTTCTGTACCATCAGATAAGGAGAAGAAGGAAGAGTACGAAAATGAGGAGGAGGAAGAGTAGGAAAATGAGGAGGAGGAGAAGGAAGAGTAGGAAAATGAGGATGAGGAGGAAGAGTAGGAAAATGAGGAGGAGGAGGAAGAGTAGGAAAATGAGGAGGAGGAGGAAGAGTAGGAAAATGAGGAGGAGGATGAGGAAGAGTAGGAAATGAAGAGGAGGACTAGGAAAATGAGAAGCAGGAATATGGAGAGTAGGAAAATAAGGAGCAGGAGTAGGGAGAGTACAAAAATGAGAAGGGAGAAAAGAAGAGTAGGAAAATAAGAAGCGGAGAAGGAAGAGTGGGAAAATAAGGAGGGGAAAAGGAAGAGGAAGACAGTAAGGAGGGGAAAAGGAAGAGGAAGACAGTAAGGAGGGAAAAAGGAAGAGGAAGACAGTAAGGAGGGGAAAAGGAAGAGGAAGACAGTAAGGAGGGGAAAAGGAAGAGGAAGACAGTAAGGAGGGGAAAAGGAAGAGGAGGAAAATAAGGAAGGGAAAGGGAGAGTAGGAAAATAAGAAGGAGGAGAAGGAAGAGTATGAAACTTAGAAGAAAGAGTAGAAAAATAAGGGGAGAAGGAACAAAAAAATGAGAACGGAGAGAAAGAGGAGTAAAAAAAAAATGAGAAGTGGGAGAAGGAAGAGTAGGAAAATAAGAATTGGAAGAAGGAGAAGTAGGCAAAAATAAGAATTGCCTTAGTATATATAGAAGGGTTTCCCCTACGTTGACTAAGGACAAATTAATTTCAGCGTAGCATAAGAACAGGTCCTACATTGTGAAAAATTTATTTATTTCTGAAAACTACAAAAAAAAAAAAAAAAAAAAATTAGGCACAAGGCCATTGTGTTAAGGAAAGAGGTCTATGGTCATCATTGTCACTGTACCTTATATATGTCTATCATTTTCCTAGCTGGAATCTTCAATCACCATAATACCACATTTACTGCAGAGGTTATTTTACTTAAGATTCCTAAATCGATTTTTTTTTAATATTAGGTTAGTGCAAAAATAATGTCGTTTTTGATGTTCAACTTATATATAAAAACGATATTATTTTTGCACCATCCTAATAAATAGGAGCATAAAGAAATCGTTTTTATTAACCATTTAATGCTAAATTGTACTTTCAATCGCCTTTCAAAAACAAAACAAAAAATTATTTCTCATTCAGTCAGCCCAACTGGTCTTCAAAGTCCATGAATGGTTCGACAAGTGAATGAGGGGGTTGTTTATGTTCGTGTGTCAGTTGCATACTAACTTCAGTCACGTGTGGGCTTCATGATTGAAAAAGATTATTTATTGCATAAAAAATTCTGGCGGTAAAGGGTTAAAATAATTTCATTGGCGGAGGAGGGGGGGAATTACACTGTGATTTTAGACCGAAAGCCAGACCTACTTTTTCTATTCTATTTTTCTGCTGTCTGTCTGTCATACTTTGAGTGATAAAAGCGTTTAATTTTAGATAAATACATTCGTCACAATAAGAGGAAGTGTATGTCTGTCACGCATAATTTTAAATTTTTATACATTATCTTTATTGCTAAATGTGCAGATTAAGCGAACATATCTTCAGAATATCTGTCCCCGTCCGTACTGGCTCAGACAGTGTAAAAGAAAAACTAAGCCTATAAAAACCGTGTCTCCAGCGAATGACATTATTATTGGCAACGCAAAGAGATGATTAGGAGAGACATTATCGATCTGACATTTTGTTGTTCCTTCGATTGATTAATTGACAGACATAATTCTTTCTTAAGATGAGGCGATATTATTGTGAACATAGACTTTTAAAAGCAGACGATAGAAAAACAAGAGCAAAAAATACCCCAGACATATTAAATTTAAAGTTTCTCATATTTATCTATATTATTTCATCTGTATTAAATTTAAAGTATATATATATACTAAAATTTCAGCCCGGCGTTGCCCGGGTGTTTGGATGTGTATGTTGAGCAAAAAAAAAAAAAAAAGAAAAGAAAAAAAAGCGGTCAATTTTTTAACTTTGACCCCTATTATGACCCTTTAACATTTATTGTTTGGGGCTAAAATCAAGTTATTAAGTTAGATCCATGTCCAAGGAACCTATATCTAAAGTTTCAAGTGTTTAGACCCAAAATTGGTGGAGGAGTTTGGTAGAGTTCTCAAAGGTAAAATTGTTAAAATTTGACCTCTTAACAGCCAAATTTCTGGCCGAAAACGGATTACAAAAATTTTCCCAATATATATATATATATATATATATATATATATATATATATATATATCAAATTTCGAGTCTGTAGACTTAAAATTGACAGTTATTGCGTAGGGAAATGTAGACACACAGACACGTTCACTTTTATAGACATATAGATATAGCAAAATCTTACTAAATTATATATATATATATATATATATATATATATATATATAAAGCAAAAATGGTAATTAGTAAAAACCTGGAAAAAAGTGCTCAATACTATTGCAGAGTAAATATATATTGTTTTATTACTGTTTCATCTGCTTAGTCACACATGTTTTGCTTACCGAATCGTATCAACGACCCAGTAACTTCATCAGACTTTACAGAAATGGTTATTATGATTAGAAAAAAACGGTATTAGAAGAGGCATATAAAAGAAAAAAGAAGCGAAGGAATAATTTAAATTCTAATTCGACAATATTTAAGTTTTAAGATTCAATAAATATTGGAAGGCTGGTAAGGGTCGAGGGAGAGTTTAAAATATTCAACTAGACACGAATAGGAATAGAAGACAGAAGGAGGTGGAGGAAAGAAAAAAGGGTGAATGCGGAGGTAGGAAGAGAGAAAGATTACTTAACTTTTAAACCTTCAGGCCCTCAATATCGGTCCAATCGGTTTTAAACTCCTAAATATTCTACTAACCTCCGCATTCAAAGTTTTACCCACCTTACACCCTTCTTTTCCCTCTCCCCCACTCCTTCTATCTTTTATTCCTATCCGTGTCTAGTTGAATATTTTAAACTCCCTCTCGCCCCTTACCACGTTCCAATGTTTATTAAATCTTAAACTTAAATGTTGTCGAATTAGAATTGAAATTCTCCCCCTCCTTTTTTCCTTTTTTGTGCTTCCTCGAATATCGTTTTTCTAATCATAACAATTTCTGTAAATTTTGATGAAGGTACCGGATCGTTGATATAAATCGGTAACCGAAACATGTGTAACTAAGCAGATAAAACAGTAATAACAATATATATATATATATATATATATATATATATATATATATATATATACTAGCAATTCAATCCGGCTTTGCTCAGGCCCTATGTACTGTTCATAACTTTATATATATATATATATATATATATATATATATATATATATTAAAAAGTTTGACTCATGTCTAGGTAACCGAAATCTAAAATTTACAGTCTTTAGGCCAAAGATTGGCAGAGGAGTTTGGTAGAGTCTGCAAATAACAACTCTTTCAACTTTAACCCCCTTGGTAACCAATTTTTCGCCCAAAAACTGATTAAAAAGCTTGCTGCATGTCTGAATACCTTTATGTAAAATTTTAAATGTTTAGACCTAAAACTGGCTGAAAAGTTTGCTAGAGACCGCAAAGGATAAATCATTTGAAATTTGACCCCTTGGCAGCAAATTTTTCGGTCAAAAACAGATTAAAAAGCCCGCACCATGTCTGAATACACTATATGTAAAATTTTAAATGTTTAGACCAAAAATTGGCTGAGTAATTTGGTAGAGACCGCAGACGTAAAATATTTTAAAAATTTGACCCTAATTTTGTCCCTTCAACATTTATTGTTTTGGGATCAAATCAAATTAAAAAGTTTGATCCCTGTTTAAGTAACCTACATCTAAAATTTCAAGTGTTTAGACACAAAAATTGATTGAGCAATTTGGTAGTGACTGCAAAGATCAATCTTTTTTTTTAACTTTGACCCCAATTATGACCCCTTAACATTTAGAGTTTTGGACTCAAATCAAATTTTAAAGTTAGATACATGTCCAAGTAACTTATATCTAAAATTTCAAGTGTTTAGACCCAAAATTGGCGGAGGAGTTTGGTAGAGTTCTTAAAGGTCAAATCGTTGAACTTTGACACCTTAACAGCCAAATTTCTGGCCAAAAAACAATTAAAAAGATTTTCTTAAATCTCAATACCCCTTATGTCAAATGTTGAGTCTGTAGATCGAAAATTGGCAGAGTTATTTGGTTAGGAAATGTACACACACGGACAAACACACACACACTTTCACTTTTATAGAAATATAGATATATATGATTTTATGTGTATTAAATTTAAAGTTAATTATATCTATGTTTACATATGTGTATAAACACTATATAAAAACAATAGTTTTTTTTAAATAATAGGCACATTAAATTGTGGAGAAAGGGACGGATGACAGAGGTACAAAATACATTTTAAATGACATGAATTGGTTACCCTAATTTATCTGGAGGAAAAACTAGATTCAGTATCAAAAGTATTTTTGTTTGTGTATTTTAAGGGAGATGGTGTTTGATCAACACTGCTGGGGAGTCATGATTTAATATATTGTTTTGTTTTTGAATCCTCGAATGTGTTGCATAGCAAACAGCTGGTGAACCCTCTAAGAACATTGGTAATATTATTTGTTCATGTAAGTTAAACGATTCACCGACCCAGGAAATTAATTAACTTACTGACAAAATGATTTTTAAGAACATTGGTAATATTATTTGTTCATGTAAGTTAAACGATTCACCGCCCAGGAAATTAATTAACTTACTGACAAAATAATTTTTAAGAACATTGGTAATATTATTTGTCCATGTAAGTTAAACGATTCACCGACCCAGGAAATTAATTAACTTACTGACAAAATGATTTTTAAGAACATTGGTAATATTATTTGTTCATGTAAGTTAAACGATTCACCGACCCAGGAAATTAATTAACTTACTGACAAAATGATTTTTAAGAACATTGGTAATATTATTTGTTCATGTAAGTTAAACGATTCACCGACCCAGGAAATTAATTAACTTACTGACAAAATAATTTTTAAGAACATTGGTAATATTATTTGTTCATGTAAGTTAAACGATTCACCGACCCAGGAAATTAATTAACTTACTGACAAAATAATTTTTAAGAACATTGGTAATATTATTTGTTCATGTAAGTTAAACGATTCACCGACCCAGGAAATTAATTAACTTACTGACAAAATAATTAAGAACATTGGTAATATTATTTGTTCATGTAAGTTAAACGATTCACCGACCCAGGAAATTAATTAACTTACTGACAAAATAATTTTCCGACAAATGCCAATTTTTTTTTTTTTTTAATGGTTTTAAAAAAACTTCTATATTATTTCATATTCCCCATAAAACATTACGAGAATATAGAATATTTTATGTATCAATTTTTAATATTTACTTAAACAGTGCTCAATATGTGAGTATAGCTATGTAGTAAGTCATGAACATAGATGGCAATTAAGCTATACAAAATATTCTGTGTTTTATCCCCGTGCAGAATCGTCAGGCTAAAATGCATAGAATGCGTATTACATCTTGTTTTTATACATCCACGTGATGTTTAGTTTAGCTAATCAATCTGATTCATTTTTATTCCTGCTTGGCTGTTGAAGTGTCTAATGGCTGAGCTTCATCCAGACAAAGGTTTGGTTGATGTTTATTTCCTATTCCATTGTTCTGTTTTCTATAGGGTGACTCACCTTTTTCTTTTGTGAATGCGTTGAGTTAATAGTTAAGCTTATCTTAACATGTTCTTATTTAAAGTACTTTTTAAAATAATAATTTTATTTTATTTTTCTTATGTTTTGTTAGACTAAAGTAAAGTTTTTTTTCTGTGTATACAGTTGTTTGCTGTTTCATTTCTACAGTTTAAGAAATTCTATGTTAGAATTTTAAATTTCTCATTTAGACATAATCTGCATGTATTGACCTGTCTAATTATTTTCTATTCGACTATTGGCGAGCGTCCACTTTTTTTTTTTTTTTACTTTGAGGGTTATTCGCACTGTTTTATTCTGCTTTTTTTTTCATTGAATGTGTTTTATGGTCGTACTATCTGATTTTAAAATCTGGGGAGGTATTCCTGTTGCATACTGGGTGTTATTTTAGAAGGGATGGCGTATGTATTTGTTGTTCATATTAGAGAGAGAGAGAGAGTCTTAGAGTGTTCATGTTGGTGTGCAGATATATCACATATATATAAAGAGAGAGACAGTTCTGTATATATAAAGAGACAGGGTACATGTTGATACAGGGGAGCCGATGGCATGTAATACACAATGAGAGAAGATTTATGATATATAGATAGATAGACCGAGAGATTGATAGTGATATTGACATTTATACTGTTTGACAGTTCTGTGAATGGGAGTGTTTCTATAACATTGACACATATATTTCTTTACCTATTTTTGAGATGATGATTTTCACAAAGTTCTTATAATATAAATTCACAATACCTTTCTGTTGTTGAATAACATAACACGAAGATACAGATACAAAATTATGATGATATTCGTTTATTCCATTTCGACCGGTCAATGGCTTTGCATCAAGGAATTCAAAGTCTACATGATTTCTTTCTTTTCCCCTTCGCTTCCAAGGTTCCATGTCAGCTCTGTCTCTGACTCACTGACTTCTCTCTTCTCCCCTGATTAACTGACTGACTGACTCACCCTTTGCCAAGCTCCAACTATATTGAAAACTGATGACGTCATTGCATGACCAACACGTGCACATCAGACACGTGGCTTGACATGCTTCCGTGTTTAAGCATGCGTTGTTACTCACATGTTTCAACCCGATTTCTCTAACCTTGTTTTTGATTAACCCACTTTACAAACATTTTCCATTGTCCGTTTTTAAATTCCTTATTTTAATTTACTTTTTTTTTTAACAGAAACAAAATTACATAATTACATTCCTTTTTCAATAAACAGATATCTAACTATTTTATGTGAACTAAACAATGGTAATTCTACATTCCATTTGCAATAACATTCTGTATTATTTATTTTAACTTATGATCGGAATTCTCACTTCCAAATCTTGCTTCGCAAGTTCGAATTCTTGGCTATCCTATCTCATATGCACAAGAACTTTAACATTCCTATGTAATAAATTTTGTTATTTGAGATTTCTTTAGAAATATTGTGGTTTAGTAAACAATGTTTTTGGTTAGACATTTATTTTATAATGGACAGATTACAGTTACAACTTTTCCCGTCATTATTAATTTTCTTATTTCTATTTGGGTGATTGCTATTTTTATTGGTTATATTTTTGCTATTTTTAGTGTTAGTTTTATTGTTGCTATACTGGTCAAGTTTTCTGTGCATTTTCTTATTGTTATTTTTTCTATGGTTCCCGTTTAATATTTTGTTATCTATTTTATTTATCATATCTAAACTTTTGCAGCAACTACAAAACAGTTCTATTATTTTTTATTGAAAAGTCTGTGCAAAGGACTTGGTTATGGAGAAGTGTTTTTGGATGAGATTTAGTAATTTCTTGACGATTTTTATTTTTTAGCATCTGATTATAGGGAGGTGTATACCAAATTATATTCCTTTTTCTTTTATTCTTAATTTTATTGTAGCAATTAGAGTCATTTTGCTTATATCTAATTTCGATGTTATGGCATCCTCTATGCATTATAAAGACATCTGGGAAATGAATGCCAACAATAATCATCGGATTAATTCAAAATAAATGAATGATGTACAGCAGCAGCACCACCACCACCAGCCTAAAATCAAACTCTTCCTTACTTTGTAGAATTTCCATTCCTAACAGAACCACAGCCTGATACTAAGATTAACCAAAATTTTATTAAAAGTCCAATGGTTGGATCCATTTTTTATTATTATTTTATTAATTACAATACTAGCAGGCTGCTCGACGTGGCTCAGTCATAAAATACGCATAAATATTATAATTCAATTCATACAGAAATTGAGACATGTGCATGCGAGTATTATGTTTTTTTTTTTTAAACAGTTCTCTCCTTATAAGTAAAAAAAAAGTAGCAAATACTCTAGCTGAGATCGGAACTAAAACCTAAAGATAATGAGTCAATACGATAACCATTAGGCCAGCTTGACACGTTCTTTAAAAAGTGTTTTCAAACCTACTTATTTTTAACACAATGAATCTGTCATGTGAACCATTCACACATGCGCAGTTGTGGAACAGTTAGCGAAAATAAAATTCCAATGTTCCCACACTTATCAATGTTTCAATATTGACCCCTTAGCAGACCATTTTATCCGGATGAGAATCGATTAAAAAGTTTTCCACATGTCTGATTATCCTATATTCCAAATTTCAAGTCTGTAGATCAAAAATCCGTTGAGTATATAGGTTGAGAAGTGTCCTCACACATTCTCACTTTTATAGATAATCATTGGGTCGTGGTAGACATCCATAAACAATAAAGCGTTTGCATTATTTAGATTGTTTGGACTCTTGTTTTCATCTTTAGTATTATTTACGCAACGGTCGTAAAAAAAAAAAAAAAAAAAGACAAAAAAAAAAAAGAAAACAATTGCAAATCCTTAACGTGATTTTGTTATCCATCTCAGTGTTCCTTCCCCTGCAAAGAGTTTGCTTCTCTGTGACACTTATCGGGTGGATTTTTTTTTTTTTTTTTTTTTTTTACACAGTGATCACCACTTATCAAGGCCCGGAAGCCACTCAGGGATAAGGGTTATTGCAAGTACATTACGTTAGTGTGGAGATTTGATGAAGTGTTTACTTAAGGGGCGGTTCATTAGGAATTTGTTAAAGTTGGACTTGAACACATCCAAGTTGTAGTCCGGTGGGAAGCAGGCAGACGGAACAGAGTTCCACAGGCGTGCAGTTCTAAGAAAGAAGCTTTGTTCATGGAATCCGCGTTTTGATTTAAGCACAGATAAAGAGTGGGGGAAACTTTTGACAGTGGATTCAGCTAGACGGGTGTTTTTCGTGAAAGATTGGCGAGGGGGGACCAGAGATTGGAGTTCAGACGAGCACCTGCCATGGAAATAACGATAAAACAAGGATAGGCTCGCAACGTCTCTTCTGTGGGAGAGAGGTTGCAGGGTAGAGAAAAGGGCATCCTCCACTAAGTCACGAAGTCTATTTTGTACTCTGTCAAGGCAGGCTGTTTTTAGCAGCTCCTACCCAGATATGGCAAGAGTATTCCATCCTTGGACGTACTTGGCTTTTATATAGAAGGATTCCTATCAGTATATTTATTTTATAATAAAAGCTTTAAAATACGTTAAAACACACAAAACTTATCAAAGTAGGCAGAAGAGTAACTTATCCTGCATTTGGTAACATTTATTTACTAAACATTTGAATTTTTGACCACCTTTTTCGTTGTTTGTTGACTTCTCTGCTAAATCCTTAGGAATTCTAAGTAGAAAGATATCAGGGAAATGAATGCCAACAATAATCATCAGATTCATTCGAAATTAATTTTTTCCCCCTGGCAGACAGTTTGCTCACCTTAATTTACCCTGACTTGGGTATTTCACTTCCGTTATCCAAACTCTACTCACAAGATTTGCAGAAAAGACTATACGTGTGGAACAACGTCGCCTCATCATCATCTTCGGAAATAATTAAACGAGGCAGTTCCTTTGACGTTTGTCGATTAACTAATTGAGACAATGACAAAAGAAAGTCGTATTCTCCCGCCGACAGATCGATAATGTCTCTCCTAATCATCCACATTTGGTTATCAATGTTATCAGTCGACAAATCGAATTAAAAAAATGAGTCTATAAAATTTTTCTGACATTTTAAGAAAGAATCTATAATATAAATCTCACTTGTCTGTTTAAATATATGTATGTACGTATGTATGACTCGCAAAAACTTTTTACAGAGGCAACGGATTTTTACGAGATTGGTATCATTGTAAAGCTCGACCCTTTGGGCGCCAAATATCGAAAAAATTGGCCCAAACCATTAACTCCTTCACCTTCAACTGGACACTTTTCTACATGGATGAGCGCTTTTTTTGCAGATATTTTCGAAAGTCGTCGCCTCTTTTCGATTGTCTAGCCTTAATTTAAACCTACGTCACTTCCGGTTTGGCGATGGGCGCAACAGCTAACGCATCACGTTTTGTTTTTATTTTAATTTTCTTTTCCTCCTTCAATCGAGCCTGCCTGACTACTACCACTTTTTTTTTTTTTTTTTTTTTTGCTCAATACACCTCCAAACACCCGGGAAACGCCGGGCACCAAGGCTAATATAAAATTAAGGAAAACAATCCAATTATTATTTGGATTGTTTGAGGAGTATTAATCATTCATATTATTTGGATTCTTCGGACTACTATTTCATCTTGAGTGTGATTTGCACAATGTTTTGGTCGATGTAACCATTATTTATAAACAATAGATCATACATACATTATATATATATATATATATATATATATATATATATATATATATATGCATGAATGGAAATGTATAAAAAGAATACGAAAACTATAAAAGCTTATAACTTTTCTTTATTCGTTTTCAATTGGTGACGTGCAGGAATACAAAATAATATTATGAAAAAAAATTAAAAATTTTTTTACAGGTACATAATTTCGACCGATCCCTCAGTCTTCATCGGTGTAGTGAAAGTATGAGCATACACGGGGAATGGAAAAGGAAGGAGGAGGTATAGCCAATGAGAAGGTGCCACGTCAGTTTTAAATATATACACATATAAGTACGCACATACACACAGTACATGTACACATATAAACGAAAAATTAAAAATTAAGCAGTAAATAAAAATGGAGAAACGCGCCTTTAACTGTCCAATCTTTTGAATTCTAACGATATTATTTATTCGAAGAGAGAATAAGAATTCAAAGGATATAAGATGTTATGAGGAGAAACGCTATGATGCTCATTTGTAAATCAACGGCTATTTCTTGTTCGAAAAAGAAAGAAAACGTCGTTTCAAAATTCAACCGTTTAAAGACAGAAACGAAACGCTATTTTTATTAATTTATATATTAATATGTACATACACATAGGTATAGGCACCGCCAAAAATGGCCGCAAAATCAAGTTGTTGTTGTTTTTTAAAACGAAATTACATTTATTAAAATCCATTATTTCTGAGTAACTTTTTTTTTTCCATAAAGATAAAACCCTGAATTTTATCATATAGAAAACAGAATAATGTAAAACTTTTTCTACTATTTTTAATTAAATTTTAAATGTTAAATTTTCCCAAAAAGTTAACAATTGACATTTTTTGTCTTGCACAAAAAACGTACATAAATATTTAAAAAAAAAAAGGTTTTTGAAATAATTAATTTATTTATTTATTGTCTAAGATTTAGGATGATTTTCTGAGAGAATATGCAAAAATATTATAATATAAGTACCTGAATTTCAAATAATTCCACTTATTCATATAGGTAACCAGATATTTCGCGTCGATCTAGAGTCTATATCGACACTGTTTACGTTTGCGTTTGATAAGAAGAAAACTATGGAAGACCAAACAGGCCAAAAAAACTTATTTTTCAGTGACGAAAATTTCAATGTATTATTAACGCTGAGGCTGGCCAGTACCAGATGGGTGACCATTTGTATGAGTTTGGTTTTTAATGTGTATGTGTGTGGGGGCCAGGCTCCCCAAAATGGGGGGGGGGCAATTTAAAGCAGAATAAATAAAATTATTTCAGCGCGTTTGGTCCACCGTAGTCGAAAGGCGGCAAACGTTTTCAAACGGGATCGAAAAAATGATGCTATTTTTAACACAAAGGGCACAATATTTATCGAATTTTTTTTTTTGTATCGATTATTCAAAGCATGCCCCGTTTAATAATGGTCATGCATTATTCGGCTCGCTAAAAAAAAATTGTTAATTTATTTATCAAAAATTTTAAAATGGCTTTTTTCGTATAAATATTAAAAAAAAAAATTTTTTGTTTTGCTTAACTTAAATTAAGAAAGATTAAAATGAAGCGAAATTTAAGTTTCCGTTCCATTTTTACAACAACCCTAAAACAGTGCATACTCAGCAAGTTTTATCGTAATTTATAAGCATATTGAAACACTAAATCAACATTTTATTTATTTTTTTGCATAATTAATGATGGAAGTATTTTTCTGTTTATTTTCTTAACATCTGTTATTAAAAAATAAATAATTCGTACATTCTCTTGAAAAAAAGAATCATACTTTTCTCCACTTTCACATGTGTTCCATTTTAACAAACTGAGCCACAGCAACGCGTGGCCGGGTACAGCTAGTATATATATATATATGAGTTGTGATACAACAAAACAGGACTGTATGTTGATGACTACAAATATTTTAAGCCCCTCTCTTTGGGTAGAACACTGTCGTAAATAATCTCACCTGCTACTTAATTGGCTGAAGTATTTGACACTCACTGTTTATTTATAAACAAGCGGTTAGAGCACTGTAAGAGTGGTGGACAAATGTTTGTATAAATAGACATTTGGTGAGATAATTTATGGGCGCCGCTCCCATGGGGATCGATCAGTAGAACTACTGACTGTCAACACGATGGGTCTAGGTTCAATCCTTGGCTTGGGAGAGGTGCTAGTCTAGCAGCACTGATGAGTTGTGATACAATGAAACAGGGCTGTATTTCGATGACTACAAATATATATATATATATTAGTGACACCCCAAATATATATATATATATATATATTAGTGACACCCCGAAATCTTCCGATTTTTCCAATTCCCGATTCCGATTAATCGTCCCAACACTAATACATATATATATGTTACAAGAAAAGGGTCCCCTTTTCCTGGAAGTAAGAAGAACATTAGATAAGTGGAAAATGAGATTAGGATAGACCGAGATTCGAACCTTGTAAGCAAGTTTCAGAATAGATTCAGAGTAGGAATGTTAGAATTTGGCTATTGTTAAATTTCATATAAAATAGTTTAGATATGTTTGTTTGTAAAAAGAATTAATTGCTCATTCTTTTAAGGAAATTGAATTAAAAAAGGTCAGCTAAAAAAAAGAATGAACAATATAATTTTAAAATATATTGAAAAATAGGTTAGTTAGAATTCTTTGTCTGCAGAAGTGTGTTTTGGGAACATGTGCTGAGCCACGTATGTTTAAGTCACGTGAGTCGATCACGTTTAGTGTCATACATATGACGTCATAGCAGAAAGGGAGATTCTCAATAATAGAAGCTAGGATTAGCAGAGAGAGAGTCGAAAATTAGAAGCAGTCGTCCAAATCAAACAGTCAGCAGAGTTGGTCGGACAGAGCTGACATGATCAGAGGAGGGTCCCTTTAGAAGCAAAGGGAGAATACTTAATCATGTAGAACGACTTTGAATTCCTTGACGTCATCATCATTCAACCGGTCGATACGATAATAAAGAAGTTATGTTTTTGTAAAACTGTGTTGTGTCATCATTCAACAGCAAAAGGTAATGTGTGAAACATCCTTAATACGGGGTGACCAAAAAAAAACGGGCCCCAATTCTAATTAGGCCCCGTTTCTTAGTGTGTGTTTTGTCCAAATGAAATGAAACTTTGGTCATAACTAGTTTATTATATTCAAAACATCACATCAAAACACTAGGATCTTTGGTCTTTTTTTCTCCGTTCTACAGCATATGTTCTAGATGGCCTCCATTTAGCTCTGTGCATTTCTTGAGGCACAGCACGAAGTTGTCCATGACGTTCTTACAGACCGAATTAGTAATGGCTCTCATCTCCTCCCTGATGGCTTCCTTGAGTTCTGTGATGGTTCTGGGTTTTCCTGCGTAGACTCTGTCCTTAAGATAGCCCCAAAGAAAAAAATCTGAGGGCTTAGGTCCGGGTTATGGGGTGCCCACTCAAAATCAGTCTTGAGACTGAGCGCTTGGCCTCCGAAGTTCTCTTTCAGCCAATCTTGGGACAGGTTTGCGGTGTGAGAACTTGCTCCGTCCTGCTGGAACCAGAACTTGCTCATGAGCGACGGGTAGATGGTCTGGAGCTCACTCTTGAAGGTTTTGAGGACCTCCACATACCGCTCCTTGGTGACTTTCACTGCTGCGCCAGATTCTTCGATGAAGATTGGTCCAATGATGCCTATGGCCGAGATTGCAGGCAACACTGTGCACTTAGGAGAGTGCAGGGGCTTAGTGGCTACTTCATTGGGTCTGGAGGACCTCCAGAAGATATTTATCTTGGAGTTCGCCTTTCCATCCAGATGGAAGTGGGCTTCATCGGAGGTCCAAAGGAGGTTAAGGAAACTTGGTGTCTCCTCGATCTTCTCGAGCATCTTGACTGCCATAGCCCTCCTCTGCTTCTTCTCTGAGGCTGTAAGGGTCTGCAGCGTCTGTATTCTGTATGGGTAAGCCCTGATATCATTCACCAGCATTCTCCTGCAAGTCTCACGGGACATACCGAGGGACTGACTTCGCTTACGCACAGAGCGTTTCAGACTCTGCTGGAAAGACTCTTTCACTCTTTCAACCAGCTTGGCTGTTCGCTTCTTGGGACGTCCCAAGTGGCTTGGACGGTTCTCTCTGGCAGCGTTGAGGTTCTCCATGGTCCCGTACTTCTCAAAATGGTCCAAGCAGTTCTCAATTCTGCTTTTGTATAGAGCCTTTTCACATTCGAACTGACACATGAAACTGTTCTGGGTTTTCTTAAACAAGCCTGTCTTGTAGTAAAATTTAACACAGTGTATTCTTTGTCCCAGCTCCGACTGGGATCTTGGTGTACTCACGGTCATTGATTCTGCCATGTCCTGTAAAATAAGGGCAATCGGTGAATATATAAAGGAGATATCACAAAGTGTATATGGGGCCCGTTTTTTTGGGTCACCCTGTATGAACTTTGTCTCCCTCATCGTTATTATGAACTTTATGTAACTCTCCCAAGAATGTGCATCCCCTATCTCTCAAGCCTCGCTAATATATGTTATAAGAAACATCACAGAACTGTATAAATGTCTTTTATCTCTGAATCTTTCTCAGCATCTCAACCGGTTATAAATGTTTCCCTCAGTATTGTCACTAACGTTACCGTTAATATGATATCCAATATGGACCCCTATGCAACATATATATATATATATATATATATATATATATATGTGTGTGTGTGTGTGTGTGTGTGTGTGTAACAGAGCGTAGACTCGGATATGTCAACAGGAGAAGCAGTAACAGACAATGTATGCAAATACCGAGGTGCGTGCGAGATAACACCATGGCGAGGAAGAAGGAAAGAGAAATATTGTAAAAGAGAAAAACGTAGACGCTTGATGTTAGAAAAGGAAAGAGAAACATATGTAACACAGAGGGGGGGGGCAAGAGCGATATCAATAGATGCGTCCCAAATATCTTCGACGCAACTCATAGTCTTGTAAAGCACACTGGAGTACAGGAAAACTTTTGAACAAGAGATAAAGTTTATTTATTTATTGCGGACTATTATCGCCATCTTTTTAGTTATTATTTCACAACGTTTCGGCCAACTATTCATCTGGCCTTCGTCAGGTGGCAACCGCAACAGGATAGGAATTCTGAATCTCTTAACTGCATTCTCAGCAATTACTGCCTTCTGTAGTTGTTTTTCGTCTCACCAACTCTGGCCGGTTTTGGGTAGGATTGAAATCGCTATCTTCAGACAATGATCACCTGGAAACGTAGAGATTCAATGTCTCTATCCATTGCGCCATGGGCCCCGAAGGGCATCAAGGTTGGATTTTTTTGTTTTATAAATCCATGTTTATTTATTATTGATCTCCCATTGTCGGGTTGTGGTATATTTTATTTCATTATTTATTTATTGCAGACTATTATACTCATCTTTTTAGTTGTTGTTTCACGAACATATATATATATACATATATATATATATATATATATATATACATATATATATACATATATATATATGTATATATATATATATATATATATATTTATATATTTCCTTACAATGGTAAGATGAAAAACAACCATGTAATTGCTTAGAATGCAGCTAGGAGATTCGGAATTCCTTTCCCATCGCGGTTACCACCTGACGAAGGCCCGAGAAATATTTGGTCGAAACGTCATGAAAAACAACGAACAAAAGATGAGGATAATAGTCCGCAATAAACAAATAAATAAATAAACAAATAAATAAATGATAAAGAAATAAATAAATAATACTCATCTCAATAATGAATTCCAATTGATTAAATAAGAGATAAAGTGTTATTTTGTAAAGAACCTGTAAACAAAAGTCTGTTGTTCCACTGAAAAAAAGAGTGAGTTGAATTCTTTTCTTGAGACGTGTTAACATATTAACGACAACTAAACTCTGTTGACTTTGCTTGCATGCATCTCCTCTTCGCCGATCATGAGATCCCATCTTTTAAAAAAAGAATGACAGGTGAATTTATATGTGTGTGTGTGTGTGTGTGTGTGTGTGTGTGTGGATAAGAGGTTAAGAAATGAGGGGGGAGAGTTGTATGTTTTGGTTTTGAGTCTATCTGATGGCAGCCATATATATATATATATATATATATATATATATATATAGGCAGCAAAAAGAAAGTCTACACTTGTCATTTTTTCAAAAACTGAAAATTTAAGCTAAATTTGATACAACTGTTTAAACAAACTATACCTCATTTGATTCGCCTTTTATTCTTCTATAATTTTACCTGTTCATGTTTGGCTTTTAATTGAAATATTCTAGTGTTAACGTCAATTTAAAAAATAACTTCAAATTGAGGAGACAAAAAGAAAGTTCACACAATGGAAAATTATTATTTAAATGTAACTTTAGGACATTAATGTAACACAAATACAACAGGAACACATTGAACTAGTTATTATTTAGTAGCATAGCCCTTCTGCAATTTCACAGCCTACAATCTTTTGGGAATTTCTTGAATTAGACTGCAGCAATACTCTGGGGAAAGGGTATCCCACTTTTCTTTAATTTTTGTCTAAAGTTCTTCCAAATTTGAAATTCTATCATTGCGTAGCTTTTGCTTGATGTAATGCCATACATTTTCGATAGAATTGAGGTCTGGAGATTGTGCAGGCTAATCAAAACACGGAATATCATGCTCTTCAGAGAACCTCTTGACATTTCCAGCTGTGTGAATGGGAGCATTATCCTGCATGAAGATGGGATTATCATCCAAATTCCGACCAAAGTAGGATAGAAAATGCTCAGTCAACATAATATACTTGGTCGAATTAATTTTACCTTGCAAGCGAACTATAGGCCCTGGACCATTCGTACTAATAATGCCCCACACCAAAACTGAACCTCCACCACCTTGCAGCATTGAAAATGAGCACCTAGGATTAATTTCTTTGTCTTTCCTTTGACGGACGTACTGCCTACCATCACTGTCTAGCCTCTTAAACTTGCTTTCGTCGCTAAAAAGCACTTTTGACCAATATGAAGAGTCATGATCCTCATTGCATCTGACGAAGTCCAAACGGCGCTTTCTGTTCTTTACAGAAATCATTGGCTTGCGTCTTGCAACATATCCTCGCAAATAAAATTCCTTTAATCTGTTCTTGACAGTAGAAAGAGAGCACTTTTTAACAAGATTGCACTGTTGTTAGATTTGGGGAGCCATTTCAAATCTGTTTCTTAGGCTGCAGATCTTGATAGCATGTCTTCCCTGTTAGATCAGATTTAGGGTCATCACGAACACTGCCGGTGTTTTGGTGCTTTTGCACAGTATTTTGTACCGTTTTCTCATCACATTTCAATCTGCGGCTGATTTCTTGATTGGATAAACCAGAAAGGTGGAGATTAATGAGCTCCTGACGATCACTAAGAGAAAGTCGTGGCATATGGACTAAATGTTACGTTGTAAAACCTGGAACAACAATAATTAAGATTAGACATGTTTTGTTGCCCGTTGGTAGATATTTTAAACTGATTGAGGGGCGATAATTTAAGCTGGTTTTAAACGAATTTGCTGCTGCGGACTTTCTTTTTGCCGCCTCAATTTGAAGTTATTTTTTTTAATTGCCCTGAACACTAGAATATTTCAATTAAAAGTCAAATATGAACAGATAAAATTATAGAGGAATAAAAGGCACATCAAATAAGTTATAGGTTGTTTAAACAGTTACATTAAATTTAGCTTAAATGTGCAGTTTTTGAAAAATTACAAGTGCGGACTTTCTTTTTGCCGGCACTATATATATATATTTTTTTTTTTAAAGGAGATTAGAACAATAGTCTAAAGAGCAGAGTGTATTTTAATGTAATAGTAAAATTACTAGTTTTATTAAAATACAGGGAAAGAAAAAGTGCTCGTTGTAATTTAGATATATAATAAGCTCGATAGGTAAATATCCTAGAGCTAATTTAATATTCAGTAATGTGATTAATAATTTAAAAATCAAATTATAATTAAATTAAAAATCCGTTTCATAGGAAGGAACAACAACAAAATCAATAATTTGTACGATCGTTTCGGAAAACAGTGTTTTTATTGTGGTAGACATCAAGTTACGGACAATAATTTTTACATATAGTGTTTTTAACAAACAAAGTTTCCTCATCAGCAAATATTGGGAAGGGTTTTTATTATATGTAAAATACACCATAAATAAACCTAGCATTAAAAGTAAGGCAGATGTATCTGGAAAAAATTAAAATAAAGGTTGTGATTTAACTTGATAAGAAAATTAATATGGGTTAAAGATAGAAATAAAATAGAGTAAAATTATAAATATAAATTTGGTTTAAGTACAATATTATAATAGTATTTTTCGCTAAAACTCATAGACACATACACATATATATACATATATGTATACACACATATATATATACATATACACACATATATATATAAATACACACATATATACATATACATACATACACATATATATACATAAAAATATACATACAAATATTTACCTTTTAATTTTTAAATGCTGCCTAAATATACCAATTTTATATATATATATATATATATATTTGAAATTGGTATATTTAGGCAGCATTTTTTTTATTCCAGTAAATATTATTATCCAAATCAAAACTATTAATAAAATTAATTGAAGTAAAAGTCAGAAAGAGCGAAAATGAGAATTAAAAGTGAAAACTAAAATATACAGTAAACGGCGATAAGTTAAAATATATAGTCGATGAAAAGTCGATTAAAAATATAGGTCGATTAAAAGTGGACGAATTGAAAAGCGCTCGTGACAGCAACAACGATGGAACTTTTATTAATATTTTTTGATTTTGTACTTATTGATTAAGATTATACGAAAAATCGAAAAAGTAAAAAAAGAATCATAAAGCAAAGTGTCTCCATTGCATTTAATAATATTTGCTTGAATATATATATATATATATATATATATATATATATAGTCATCCACATACAGTACTGTTTCGCTGTTTCACAGCTCATCAGTCGGCTAGACAAGCAACTACCTCAAGCCAGGATCGAAACCTGAACTTAAAGTGATCCACAGGCATATCAACCTTTTTCAGCATGAAACCCCAGGTCGAGTGGGAGAACTGCCAACTGTCAACACGACGGTTCTAGGTTCAATCCTTGGCTTGGGAAAGATGCTAGTCTAGCGGCACTGATGAGTTGTGATACAACGAAACAGGACTGTATGTCGATGACTATATATATATATATATATATATATATATATATATATATATATATGTGGGGGGCGGGTATGTACGTAGTAATAATATGTAAAAAAGAACAAAGCTCCTTTTCTAAAGCTGCCCTCCTATGGAACTCTGTCCCGCCGGACTGCCACTTGATTGTTTTAAAGTTCGTTGTAAACAAGTTCTTGATGAGCTGCCCCTTAAATGATCAAACTCTACCGAATTTCCACTACTAACATTCACTATGCTGCTCTCTTAGTGACCACCATACACTCATCAATTCTCATCCTTGAGTGGCTTTTGAGTCTTGATAAGAGGTGACTCTCTTATAATATGATATATAGATATACATAGTAATAATATGTAGTAACAAACAAAAATATATAGTGATAAGTAATACGGTTGTACATCTAAAAATAGATTAGGTTTAAGGTTTTAAAAGTTCATACTCAAATTGTCCACATAGTGGATACAGTATTTGTGTAAAATTGAGTTGTAAGTTCGGAAGGGTTTAGGTTCAATCCTCAGTACGGACAACATTAAAAATTGAAATGCAAATTCCTTAGAACTTCTATCCAGTCACAATTGTCGAATTAAACAACGTGTTCCATTTGAAATTCCATGCAGATTCCCACGGTTGAAGGAAAGATTGTCGAGTTCCACAAGATACACTTGAAGGTCGGAGGTTACATCGGCTGAAATGTTATGAAAATACTCAAGATGAGAACAATAATCCGAAGAATCAAAATGATACGAGTTTTTGTTTTGTCTTATTGTTCTATCTATATGCATTAATAAATCTTAGAATGTTGTTTTTTTTTTGCTTTGTTTTACGGCATATCAACCCTTTCCAAGTTATTTAATGCCGAATCCAGTTATTTTGTAAATAGTATTCATGTATGATCCAGTTATTTTGTAGAAGGTTTTTTATTCTTCAAGCTTTTTGTATCTCCAATCGATAGTTTGTAGTGTTTGGTTTGATTGTTTTATAGTGGATTTCATCGTTTTTGTTCTCTGCCCTGCAGAACATGAATGAGTTTTGCAATGGGAGAGGGAAAAAGGGTTACAGTATTAATGTTTGGTACATTTTAAGTTAGGAAACCAGTCAATAAGTGAGAGAGATAGAAAGAGAAAAGGGGAAATGAGAAGAAGGAAAAAGGAGGTGTAGTTTTTGTTTTTTGGTTTTGCACAACATAATTAAATTTGACAAAAAGAAGTAGAAAAAGCAAAAAAAAAAAAAACCTCACCAACTATTATACTCGAATGTTTCAATTAAAGCTGATGCACCCAAGTCATATGGATATATATTTTTTTGACATCGCAACTTTATAATATGTAAAAATCGATAGAACATTAACTCTATAATAATACATACGGAATCTGCAAGAATTAAAATATGATATTTAGGCAGACTTTACGGCCCGGGCGTCCATAGATAGGTGTAGATAAATACTTTTGCAGTTTTAACAAAAGAGCTACAATAATATCAGAGCTTCTCTATTTACACTGAACATCTACAGGATGTTAACATCAATATATTATATATGAATGAGCCCGCTGTGGAATTTCCACAGGTCCCGCTAGTTAAGATTATGAAGAAACTCATACACTAATTACTTTGTTAAGTCGTCGTTTCCTCTTGGCAGAACATCCCTGTTGTACTGAGAGATCCAGTCTTGGATTAATCAAATAATTGACACATCTGGACAGTTTTCAACAAATTGAATTTTAACAAGATTTACCTAAAGTCATTTCAAAAACAGAATAATACTTAATATTTTGCTTCTTTTTTTTTTTTTTTTAACCCTTTTCTGCTATCTAATGCCCAAATAACACGTGAAAACAATTCATTGATTTGTGTGAGTGTTTTACGGCATATCAACCCTTTTCAGGATTATTTAATAGTAAAACAATATAACTTTGGTCTGTCCTATAACCTATTAACCCTTCTTGTGTTAATGTAAACACACAATAACAAAGTTTCTTTACTGAAACATCTCGACTGTGAAACAAAATACTATGAGGCTGCTTCTCAACTGACTACAACATGGTCACTTTCAAGTCCAATGTAAACAAATATTTGTGCAGTCGTTCTCTTAAATAATTAAATTTTTTCAATCCCATCCATCGTTTCCAATCCTCTCATGATTCTGTTCATCAGCTGCTGACAATCTCTTTAACCCTTATCCTCAAGTGGCCTCCATGCCTTGGTAAGCAGTGACCCATTTGTATAAATTAAAACCAAAAACAAAACATCAAAGCTTGAAGCTTAGTCGAGCACCTACTATTGAATGGTTTGAATCTAGTGTTCAAGGCCTGTATTAAAAGACTAACCTGGATGCCCGGCGTTGTCTAGGTGTTTGGAGGTGTAATAAAAAAAAGAGGTAGTAGGCAGGCAGGCTCGAACCTGTGATGCAAAGGCAGAAAAGAAAGTGAAAAAAAAACCTTCCGTTTGCGTCATGGTGTAGCGGTCAAACAAAGCAGTAAAATCAACAGTATTGAGATGATTTGCTTTCTGTTTCTTGAGGTATGGATTCAGTCATTTTTGCAATTCTAGGAGGTATATCTTCCCAAGCTTTATCTATCTCACTTTGACGTGACCGGAAGTGTAAAGCGTTCAAATTATACTTAGTCAATCAAAAAGATGACTTGCAGAAATGGCGTTGCTTTTTAAACCTCCCATGAAGGTCATTTTTACCAGCTCCCTCAAAAAGGGGCACTCTAGCAGTATCCAAATAAATAGTAATTGTCTCAGATTGAAGAGTTTTTCCTACATTAACCAAGGACCAATTACAGCACATGCCACCCAGCCTGAAGGTCAGGCGGTTGCATTCCAATAGTTTTGCTTTATTTATACGAGAAAGACAAACAAACACTGGAGACGACAGAACGGTAGGAATTTTTCTTAACTCGATCAAAAATAGAGATAATGTCCGTTTGTGAATGCGAGATATTACGATCAGGGAAGTATAAGAAAACTTCTCCCAGAATCTAACTAACATGAGAAGCCCGATGCAAAACATCTTTAGTGGACATACACAAATGTGCATGCCACTTTTGCTTTTTATATAGTAGACTAGTGGGGTGACCATCGTTGCCCGAGTGTGGTGAGGTGTACGGGGGGGGGGGGGGAAATCAAAACAAAATGGAAAATAGAGAATAAGCGAAAGTAATAACCCTGTTAAAATATAACTTTTTTTTTAATCGGAAAAACAAAAACAAAGCAAAAAAAACAGCGAACATGATGCAAAATAAAGAATAAGCGAACGAAAAAAATGGCATAAATAAAATAACCCTGTTTAAATGTTAAAACTTCTTAAAAAAAAGTCGGAAAAACACAAAAACAAAAAAAAAACATTGAATGTGATGGAAAAAATAAAAAAATACAAACGTAAAAATGGCATAAATAACCTCTGTTTCAATATTAAAACTTTAAAAATCGAAAAAAAAATATATCTTGGATATCTCGGCTCAAACGTGCAATCTTAAGATAACAATGCTGCCACTATAACGATTGGTCTATGATCGCGTGAGCGAAGTTGGTTCTTTTTTTTATTTTTAAACTAATTCAAGAAAGAACGTTTTTTGCGCATTCGCGTTTGGCTAAATTATCATGAAGGAACGATTTTTTGCTACCCCTCCCTGTAGAAAAGTGCTTAGTTGAAAGTGAAGGAATTAATGTTTGTCGAGCTTCAAAACAATACCAATTTTATGAAAATCCGTCGCCTCTGAGAAAAGTTTTAGGCAGACATACAAACATATGTACATATATTTAAACAGATTTTTGCCTTTTATATTATAGATGAATGTTTTTTTGTTATAGCGAACAAAGAAGAAAAAAATTCTAAATAAAGAAAGTAAGAGTTATCACCCTTTATAGATCCTTAAAAACACTAGAGAGTTCTAGAGAGGAGAGAAAAGCATCATGGTGGCATCGCCGGATATTCAATATCGTTCTGTAAATAATTTCATGTTTCTGTCGTGAATAAATAGTGTTTAAAATACAATGAGCTAGTTTACTTGTTATTAGAATATCCAATTATCCTGACATCCCATTTCCCCGAACACAACATTTTCCAAAGAAAATAGAGATACGGGAAAAAGAAGGATAAGTATCCAAAGAAACGTTCTTCAGGTTGATAGCATCAGAAGCAAAGCGGTACAAACCATTGTTTCAATGACTTTTGTAACAAATCGTATGTTCCATTTTAATTTTTTTCATGTTTTCCATTCAAGGAGAGTAAAAAGTGGTCGCTGGGCTTACTTTTGGCAGCCTCGTAACTCTCGCTTCTCTCATTTAGTCCTTTAGTCCTCACATTCCATGAGCAATGTTTCTTACAAAGAGGGAAGAATTGCTGTTTTCTGGATCAGAATCTATTCCATCTAATACTTATTGTTTATGAGTTTTTAACCTTGAAATACTATTTTCTTTGACTCCTCGCATCAAGTGGCTTTATGCTTTGTCTGGAGCGATTTCCATAAAAAAATATGTTACTATTTTACACATGGATTTGGAAGGGTGCACCGTTAGTTCATATAGTTAGATTGTAAATGACGATGATTCCATAGTCTGTGATAACATGGATTAGGCCAATCATGCACCGATTGTATCATCCTTGAGAGATACGTTGGTATAATAGATGATCAGGATCTTTGTCAAGAGGTCAAGGTTACAAGAGTTCCAAACCTGTATGACAAGATAGGTGACTTTCTTTAGAAAACAAAGCCAAGGGAAAAGGGCGGCTGAATATGTAACTAGAAAAAGAAAGGAAAAGATATTTTCAAGGTGAGTTTAACAAGACATTTATCTCCCTCCCACGGCGAGATGATGTGACATAAGGGTCGGAAACTGGGATTGAAGAGCCAACACTCTAGATGAAGATCACTCTGTTCTGCAATAAATGCCTGGCCAGCTATGTTAGCATTTCTCGGTAGAGACGCCTCAGGTGATTAGCAATGAAATAATCACGTCTTAAAGAGAGAAGGTAAAGCTTGGGATGATATACCTCCTACAATTGCAAAAATGATCGAATCCATACCTCAAGAAACAGAAAACAAATCATCTCAATACTGTTGACTTTAGCGCCTTGTTTTATTTACAAAAGAGTCACCATTTATAAAGACCTGAAGGCCATGCGAGGATAAGGGTTAATGAGTGCACATTGGGACAACGTAGTAATTATTAGTGGTGAAAATCTGATATAATTTGATTATATAAACGGACGGTTCAACAAGAACTGCTTTGCATTGGTCTTGAACATGACCACGTTTTAGTCAACTGGAAGGCAGGTTAGCAAAACAGACTTCCACAGGCATGTAGTTCTAGGAAAGAAACTTTGTTCATGAAATCTGTGTTTAGATTTAGGCACAGATAGAGAGTAGGGGAAATTGTTGATAGTGGTCGTAGCTAGACAAGTGCTTTTTTTGTAAAAGTTTGGAAAATGGGTACGATAGATTGTAGCTCAGACGAGCATATACTATGAAAATAACGATAGAGCAGAGACAGGCTCGTAATGTTTCTTCTGTGTAAAAGAAGTTGCAGAAATGAGAAAAGGGAGTCATCTATCAGGTCTTGAAGCTGGTTTTGAACTCTGTCAAGGCAGGATAGGAGCGCCAAGCCTTTCCTGCCCAGATGTGGCAACAGTGTATCATTTATATTTTGGAATTTTTTAAATGGGAATTGACAATCTGTAGTATTTGGACTACTATTCTTATTTTGAGTGTTATTCTCTCAGTATTTTAGACAATGTAACCTCTGACGTTCAGGCGCCACTTATTAAATTGAGAAATGAACCCAAGCATTGATATGTGGGGCAATGGATGCATTTGATAAGTTATAACCAGTTCCAGTCTTCACTGTAGGCGATATGAACTCAGAATAAAATAAAAATATTACTTCTACCTAGTTGCGACTGATAGAACGAGAACAATATAACACCATAAATTAAATAGTCCTCATAGATATGTGATACAACAGGTAAAGAGCTGAATAATAATTTGTTCTTATTACTTGGATTCATCAGATGACTGTTCCTATCTGGAGTGTCATTTCCACAACGTTTTGGCTTCTTCAGGTGTATTTTGTCGAACTCAGAAATTTATTCACAAGGATCTGTAGTGCAGTGGTTAGAGTACTTGGATAAAATCAATTATAAGAGTGATATTCCCTTGCAGGTTGAAGGTTCGATTCCCAGTGTGGGCGATCGAAAAATACAATTGGGAATTACTTAGGACCTCTATCTAGTCATGGTTGACAATAAGAGCATGCTACCCCCATGAAGTAAATAAAGGGTTCCGCTCAAAATTCCATCCAAATTCCCCGAGTTCAACAGAAACATTTCCGAGTTTGAAAAGATACACATGAAGAAAGTCAGCAGTTACATCAACTGAAACGTTGTGAAAATCAAGATGAGAACAGTAGTCCGATGAATCCAAATAACCTGAATAACAAATCCTCATCTCAGAAATGTAATAATTTGTTTTGAATGGAGGTAGACTATCATTTATTGCTGTTGGCTGAGCTGATGGAATGAGGACAATCTACCTCTGTGAAATAAATAAAGGATTCAGTTCGAAAATTCCATATAGTTTCGACAATAATTCCAGAGTTTCAGAAGATGCATCTGAAGAAAATCGGAGGTTACATTGTGAAAATAGCATCTAAGATGAGAATAGAATATTTAATTTTTGTGTTCATTGGATGGAATATGGGCAGATGCCATGATTTCTTTTAGCAAAATGAATTTTATAAGCAGTTGGTATTATAAGAAACATTTCTGAACAGCCAATGAAATTGTCAGGAAATTAAGATTCCAAGCAGAAAGGAGTAGTGATTATTTACTTAAAGTGATTATTTGTTTGAAAGTACTAAGTGATGAAGTGATTATTTATTTGTACTAAGTGATGAAGGGATGAAGTGATTATTTATTTGTATTAAGTGATGAAGTGATTATTTGAAAATACTAATGAGTAAATGAAACACTGACGTATATTTTTTTTGAGAAGTGGATTCAATGAAGTTGGTTGGTTGGTTGTTTTTGTTTTACGGCATATCAACCCTTTTTGGGTTATTTAATGCAGAATCCAAAGATTTTGAAGAAAAATTTTTTTTAATAGAATATATTTGTTGTTTTCACGTCTGTTTCTATTTAACCCATAGTTGGGACCCTAACAGGTACTACCACTCCGGGTCAGAGTGGACCTGGGAGCAATGGTAATTAAAGGGTGGCTCCACACTCCCCAAAGCCCACAAGCTGGGGCCTCACCACTGAATATAGTTTAAGGTCATATCCAGGACCCCCATTGAGGGACTTTTACCCTCTGCAGGGGGCAGTCGGCGTATTCTAATGCCCCACCGTCAGGGCCGATTCAATGAAGTCCATTGATTATTTGTGGATTCAATGAAGTACAGTAATTATTTACTTGAAGTGATTATTTATTTGAACGTACCAAGTGATTAAGTGATGAAGTGATTATTTATTTGAAAGGTCTAATTAGTAAATGAAACAGTGATGTTTATTTTTTTGAGAAGTGGATACAATGAAGTACAGATCTCAGTGAACAATGGGAGAGTGTAGAATTTTTTAGACTCAGTGAAATATCCTCCTACCCCCTTGTTTGAGAGAGTCAGTTTGGTCGGAATTAATGTAAGAAATTACTAAACTGAATGAAACCGACTGATAATGTCTGCAAACATTCACCAAATAACGTCAGGAAGCGTGATCATATTAATATTATATGTGGTACATGTGTTTATAGTTCTGTGATGTCTGACTGAGGAAGGGAAAACAAGTTTGCTTTATTAACGCAGTAAATAGAAGACACAAAAAAAAATCTTCCACGTTTATTCTGATTTTGATAATTTTGATACACATTTCATCTATCTTTTAAATGTGACCGAAAATAAAAAAAAGAAATCGATTAGTCTGGGTGATGGTGTGTACAGGGGATTTTTTTTTTTTTTTTTTTTTACATATAATTTAGAAATAGATAACAACTTATTGAAATCAAATCAGAACGTTTACTGAACACGGTCGAAAAAGAATAGAAATGCTAACCATTTGTCAACAAAATTGTAAACATATTTCTTTAAAATCAAAATAACCATTTTATTAAAAAAAACAACAACAAAGAATAGTTAAATGATGTAACGTCCTTTTGTAAACCAATATGCAAATTAGATCACATATACATAAATAATATATAAAAGGATACGTTACTTCTATTATAATGAAGTTGGATCAACTTGTACTAGGTCGTTTTGACCTGACCATCAATGCAAGAATACATTCGACTGTCATATTCATTCATTTAGATTTAAATTGCATGGATAATTGAATCATTTGTGTGGAAGGAAATGTTTTTTAAAACATCATTTTAAAAAAATAATAATAGTAACTTTATCTCCGATGATGACAAAAGGGATCATTTTTGTTTGAGGCTAATTGTTTTAAAGAGAGAGAGAGAGAGAGAGAGTAAGAGAAAGGGGGGAGAAGCGAAAGGGAAAGTGGGAGAGCTAGAAAGTGAGCGGCAGAGAAAGATAAAAGAAAAGAGAGACAGAGGGACAAATGAAAAGAAAAAGGGAGCAGATAGAAAGATGGAGGGATGCATACAAATAGAAAGAGGGAGACAGAAGAGCGAGAGAGACAACGAGAAAGAAGAAAAAAAGGAAAGCAGACAGAAAGAAATTTATAGAAAGAAAATAAAAAGGGGGACAGACAGACGGAAGAACGAGGTAGATAAAGAGAAAGAAAGGAACAACGAAAGTGAGAGAAAAAGATCGAAAGAGCAAATGACAGATAAAGAGAACTGAAGAGAGAGAAAGGAAGAGGGAGAAAGAGAAAGAAAGACGAAGAGAAAAAGGAGAGAAAAAAAAGAAAAGGGAAGAAACTGAGAGAAAGGAAGAGAGGGTCAGAGAGAGAGAGAGAGAGAAAGAGAGAGAGAGAAAGAGGTAGAAAAATAGTGAGAGTGGGGTTGAGTTAGCAATAGAAAATGAGAAACAGTGAAATGGGAATTTAAAAACAAAGAAAAGTAAAGCAAAAACATTTTTTTTTTGTTTTTATCTACTTACCCCTCCCCAGTTAAGTGTTCTTGCTAAGTCATTGCCAGTTCCCAATGGTAGAATGGCAACAGGGGGCGAAGGATTAATACCCAAAATGTCCAAAATGGATAAGATCCAGCCCACTGTGCCATCGCCACCGCAAGCAAGCACCCGTAAGTTAGGCACTTTTTTGTACAACTCCAGCCTACAAAGAAAGGAAGAAAATATATTAACATGGGATATACGTTGAAATTTAACAACAACAAAAAAATTGTTCATATAAAAAAATTTATGTTCTCTCTGTCAGTCGAGGAGAAATCCTTCACGACTGAGACGATTTTTATTTTTGCTCCTTTTCTCCACATTAAAAAAAGCACCCTTGTGTCTAACTCTGTCCTGTGGAGAGACATTGTAAATAAGAACAATCTACATACGGGATAATCATATTTGACACATCGGTTCCCATTAGATAACCAGAATAAAGCAACGTCGAACCCATTCAGTACTAAAATAGACTTAAAACAAGTGTTGGGACGATTAATCGGAATCGGAAAAATCAGAATATACGAGGGTATCGGGATCGGAAAAATTTGTACCGATTTTCCAATGCCAAAACGCTTCTTTTTATTGTCTTTTTTTATTTGATTTTGTTTAAAGCAAAATCTTTCAGTGGTGGTAATAATGATAAAATAATAAATATTTATTGATTTGAAAACACCAGTGAAACTAAAATCAATAGATCGTCCCCCACACGTATATTCTTACGCTTAGGAAAATATTTGCACATTTAACATGTGTATTTTTACGGTAATCAGAGAAAAATACAACTATATAGTTAAATATTTAGAGATTTATAAAGACTCGGAATCAGTAATTGTATCGGAATCGGGAATTTAGTACAGAATCGGGAAAAATATTGAAATAGTACTATCACTACTTAAAACAATATATATATATATATATATATATATATATATATATATATATATTAAAGTTCTGAATGTTTTAGATGGAGGCTGATTGTTTGTATTACTTGCATTGATTGGACTATTGTTCTCATCTTGAGTGTTATTTGTGCAACGTTTCGGTTGGTTTGGCCTTCGACCGTCTTTAGACATGGTCGTTGTTGTTTAGAAGAGAAAAGTTACTGACTAGATATTTTCGTATTCTTTGAGTTAATCTCTGTTTTATTGATGTAAAGCTAGAAGAATACTGTGACACGGGGAGAGTTGGAAAAGTCAGGACTAACTGATCACATATGAAAAGAAAAAGGTACATTCTTCCCTTTGTGGAATGAGGTCAAAATAATTGACAGGGATGCAAGGTGGAGGGTCAAGCGACTCAAGGAGGCAGCACATATGCTAAAATAATTACTAAGCAGATCAAGCCTAGAGATTAATAGCATTTAGGAGCCTTTAATTTTAGGAAAAAAAAATTGTACACACTTAAAATTTCTGCGATGAAAGGGAGATAATCACCTGTCGATCTTTATTATAGTTGCCTTTCCATTGTCAACCAATTTTTTCACACATACAAAACTACAGCCATAAAACAGACTAACTCAAAATATCTACGGAGCTAGTAAATTTTCTTTTCCAAACAACAACCAATATGCCTGAGGACGGTCAAAGGCTAAACCGACCGAAACGTTGCACAAATAAAACTTAAGATGAGAGCAATAGTTCGAGCAATGCAAGTAAAGTAGAACCCCAGGATACGGCATTAGAAATTAGTAACAAAGTACCGTACAGTATATACTACACATGTATATAATCAAATAACATTATAAATAACACCGTAAGGTGAGGCAAATACCATAACTAGGGGCCTGAGAAACATCGTATCTCACATTGTAACCTGAAAAAACGTATCCTATGGTCACCGCATCCCGGGGTTCTGCTGTAATATAAATATATATGTATATTACTTTTATCTTATATTTGTATTCGTATGTGTTTTGAGATTTCTCTGTAAGGCCAATTATTAAATGATGTGTTTCCATTATCTTTTCATTTTGAAAGCAGATTAAAACAAGAAAATGGCTAAAATCTGATAACAAACTATAAAATTTTTTAAAAAAGTCATTTATCGAAGTTGTTTAGAGAAAAAGATTTTTTTTTTTTAAATTCAGAATGAAAAATGAAAAATGAAAAGAATGATCTTGCGTTGTTCCAGTACAACGTTTGAAATGAATTATTTTCATTTGTTTTATGTTCGATTAAATTTTAAGCTTAATTTTCAATTCATAAAAGAGGAAATACATTTCATTTGAATTTTAAAATCACCTTAAGCGTATCAATCAATTTTTGTACATTTTTTAAAATTTTTATTCATTGCATTGTTAGGATCGCGTCGCTTTTCTTCTTTTTTTTTTAAATTAATTTTCTCTTTTTCTAAATACATTCTTTTTGCTTTATTTTCCCAGTTTTCTTCTTTAATTTCACCTTTCGCTTATTTTATTCCTTGTTTTTCTTTATTTCTACTTCCTTTTCCCAGTTTTGTTTTTCTGGGCGGATTTTCCTTTTCTTGTTTCTTGATTTATTTCCCTTTTTCTTCTTTCTTTACGTTTTTCCCCTTTTTATTTCATTTCCCATCTTTCTTGTTTAAACATGTTTTCGCATTTTTGTATTTTATCCCCCCCTCCTTTTCCTCTTTTCCTTATTCTATTCCCTTTTCTTCTTTTTCTTATTTTATTCCCCTTTCTAAACACGTTTTTCTTTCTCATCATTTTATCCTTTTTTCTTCTTTCTTAATATTTTATTCCCTTTTCTTTTTTTTATTAATTCTTTCTTTTTCTAAACACGTTTTTCTTTCTTCTTATTTTTATTCTTTTTTCTTTATTTTTCTTATTTTGTTCCATTTTCTTCTTTTTTTATTTCATTCCATTTGTAAGAGAACAGGCCGTCTGTTCCTGTAAGTAAGTAAAAATGAGATAGGATAGTCCGAGAATTCGAACCTGGGAAGCTAGGTTTGGAATCAAAATTCAGGAGAATTCCGATCGAGAGTTTAAAATAAATAAGCAGATATATGTTGAGAGGGAATTCGTTGTTTAGTAATGTTATTGAAAAAGGAATTTGATGATTCAATTCTGTTTATTGAAAAAGGAATTTGAAACGAAATAGGAAAACGTTAAACATATTTGAAAGTATGTTAGGCCGAAATAAGTTAGAATACTCTTGTTGTAGACATGTGAGGAACAGTGCATGTCAGGCCACGGGATCGGTATGCACGTTGTTGGCCATGCAATGACGTCATGGCTAAGAGATGAGTTGTCAGTATAGTTAGAGCTTTAGTGAGACAAACGGTCAGTGCCGAGTCAGTGTCGAGAGAGGGTCGGACAGGGCTGACATCCCTCTTGGAAGCGAAGATTTAGAAGAAGGAAATCATGTAACACTTTGAACTCCTTGATGCGAAATCATTGACCGGTCAAGAAATAAAGGACGTCATCATATTTTGTAACAGCTGTCTTGTGTTGTGTCATTCAAAAAACAAAGGTAATTATAAGAACTTGTGTTACACTCATCAGTATAAAGAACTTTGTGTATAAAATTCATATAAGTAATGTGTCTATCATCTTTAGAATGTTTCTCACCTCAGCTATTATAAGTAATGACTGGTTCCTTCTTTATGGTAAAAGATCTGAGAATCATCACCTCAAAAATATGTGTTAAAGAAATATAATGTTTATAGAAACACTCCCATCAAACTGTATAAATGTCAATCTCTCTTCTATCTATATATCTATCACCCTCTCATTGTGTATTACATGTTCCGTCTCTCCTTTAAAATGTACCCTGTCTCTATCTCACTAATATGAACACTCTAAGACGAACAGAAATATATAATTCGTCATCTTAATAAGACTACTATATAACACATTTTCTTCGTTTTATTTTATTCTTTTCTTTCTTTTCTCAAACACTTTTTTTTCTTACTTTATTCTCTTTTTTCTTTATTTTTCTTATTTTGTTCTCTTTTCTTCTTTGTATTTTATTCCCTTTTCTTTCTTTTCCTAAACTCGTTTTTCTTTCTTATTCTTTTTTTTTATTATTCCTCTCAAAATTTTTGGCACATTTTTTTTTTTTTTTTTTTTTCACTTTTTCCTATTATTTTTATTTCGTTTCTAAACTCATTTTCTTTGTATTTTATTCTTTTTGGTCCTTTCTTTTCCTTACTTTTTTTTCATTCTCGATTACCTTTATTGGTTTCTCAAAACCCGTTTATTTTTATTTCATTCCCTTTGCTTTTCTTTCTTTTTCATAATACAACTTTTCTTTCTTTTTAATTGCAATTTTTTTCTTAAACACAAATTCTTTTTGTTATTTCATTCTATTTTTCCCCTTATTTTATTCCTTTTTCTCTTATCTTTTTATGAAAACATTTTCCCTTAAAAATTTTCCTTCATTTCAGATTTTCTTTCTCTTTCTTATTTAATTCCTTTTTCTTTTTTTGTTTTCTAAATAAAGTTTTTCCTTTCTTTTATTTTATCCAATTAACCTTTCTTTTTTATTTTTTTTTCCTGTCATTCTAAATTAATTTATTTTCTTTAATTTACCCATTCGCTCTTTTTCCCTTCCCTAATTTCATTTGTTCAAACACTTTTCTTTTTTATTCCATTCTTTCTTTCTTTATTTTCATTTTATCCCATGTATTGTTTGTTTTCCTAAATGCATTTTTGGTTCCCTGAAACTATCATCAATGGACCTGAAGTAATCTCATCAGCATCAGACAAAGCCAAACTCTTTGCCAAGAACTTTGCAGCTAATTCTACCCTTTGCAACCAAGGCTGCCAACCTCCAATATTTCCTTCTGTATCAGAAAACACGCTATGTGATATACATATATATGTACGTGATGTTGCCAAGCTAATCAAAAACCTTGATTCCAGCAAAGCAACCGGCCCTGACGGTATTCCAATTATAGTACTCAAAAAACTTCAACCAGAACTAGTACCCATACTTACAAAACTGTTTAAACGTTGTCTTAAGGAGAATTGCTTCTCATCACCCTGGAAAATCTCATCAGTATGCCCTGTATTTAAGAATTCAGGTGATCGCTCATCCCCCTCTCAGTACAGGCCAATAAATCTCCTGTGCGTCATGAGTAAGTTGCTGGAATCTGTGTTAAATCAACCATCTCAGCAAAAATAACCTTCTTAGTGACACTCAATATGATTTCCGTTCTGCTAGATCTACAGCAGATGTGCTTACAGTTATATCTCATAGGATTAGCGAATCTCTCGATGGAGGCAACCTTACTAGGGCAATTGCTCTTGATATATCTAAGGCCTTGGATAGGGTATGGCATGAAGGTTTACTTCACAAGATCTCTAGCTATGGTATAGCTGAAAATGTCTTCAGAATTATTAAATCATTTCTGACGGGTTCATAACTCTCTTCCTGATTTACATTAATGATCTTCCAAATCACATCCTTACATCATTTGTAGACATTTATGCTGATGACACTACCATCTATGGTAGCACATCTAAGTCAGTAAACGACCAAGTTCTCTCCGATTCTCTCTCCTCTGATCTTGAGCACGTGTTACTGGTTACTTTTAATGCATCTAAAACCAAGCTTCTCTCTTTACATCACCAACGTTCTGATCCCCATCTGGCATCAGTTGAAATGAATGGCTCTCGTCTTGAAGAGACCTCAAGTTTTGACAGGCTTCTGGGCTTGACCTTTACTCCTGATCTTAAATGGAACAGGTATATCAAACCAGTTGCCAGGGCCACTGGAAAAATGGTGGGATCCTTCTATCGATCCAGTAGATATCTCACTGCTGATGCAATTCTCTATCTATATAAGAGCCAGGTACGTCCAAGAATGGAGTACTGTTTCCACATCTGGACAGGAGCTGCTAGAAAGGACTTGTCCTGCTTTGATAGAGTTCAAAATAGACTTCGTAGTCTCGTAGGAGATATCCTTTTCTCTTCCCTGCAACCTCTAGCTCACAGAAGAGATGTTGTGAGTTTGTCTCTGCTGTATCGTTATTTTCATGGTAAAATATTCCCCTGTAAAAATTCTTCTTTTTATCTTTAAGAGAAGAAATTTATGTTTAAGATCGTGAAGCCCAAATATCAGCTGACGTGATATTGTAAACAAACACAGACGGAATTTAATGAACGACATTCTCATTATTATTTTTTTAATTTTTTGTGAATTAGACTACCGGGCAAATTATTCCTCATAAAATATAATAATCAATAGAGGATTGATTCTATACATACACAATCTGCATGAATTAAAATGTTTAAGTGTATTTTACGACTGGGCAACGCCGGGCTGCCAGCTAGGAATGAAATATTGTCAGCCTTATAGATTCTCAATGTAAATACTACAACTCAAAATATACAACAGAAAAGACAGGATAATCTGAAAAAATAATGAAAGTGAATTGCATGAGCTGTGGGCAACAGAGGGATAAGCAAATTTGGCACTTCCGCTTTTTTGCTTTTTTTGCTTTCATTTTTTGAAGAGTTCGACTTTTTAAATGAACATTTCTTTTAATTACAATCTCGAAATAAATTAAAATAATCAGTTTGGGATATTTTTTGTTAAAATTTAAAAAAATGAATTAAAATTTTTTTTTTCTTTTTTTTTTACACAGTGATCACCACTTATCAAGGCCCGGAAGCCAGTCAGGGATAAGGGTTATTGCAAGTACAT
The DNA here is from genome assembly GCF_053919585.1 of Euprymna scolopes. Taxonomy (NCBI): domain Eukaryota; kingdom Metazoa; phylum Mollusca; class Cephalopoda; order Sepiida; family Sepiolidae; genus Euprymna; species Euprymna scolopes. The sequence continues at coordinate 48,217,358 of NC_136519.1, read as the reverse complement.
TACGTTAGTGTGGAGATTTGATGAAGTGTTTACTTAAGGCGGCGGTTCATTAGGAATTTCTTAACATTGGACTTGAAGACATCCAAGTTGTAGTCGGGTGGGAAGCAGGCAGACGGAACAGAGTTCCACAGGCGTGCAGTTCTAAGAAAGAAGCTTTGTTCATGGAATCCGCGTTTTGATTTAGGCACAGATATAGAGTAGGGGAAATTTTTCACAATGGATTCAGCTAGATGGGTGTTTTTCGTGAAAGATTGGCGAGGGGGGACCAGAGATTGGAGTTCAGACGAGCACCTGCCATGAAAATAAGTATAAAACAAGGATAGGCTCGCAACGTCTCTTCTGTGGGAGAGAGGTTGCAGGGTAGAGAAAAGGGCATCCACCACTAAGCCACGAAGTCTATTTTGTACTCTATCAAGGCAGGATCGGCTGTTTTTAGCAGCTCCTGCCCAGATATGGCAACAGTATTCCATCCTTGGGCGTACTTGGCTTTTATATAGATAGAGAATTGCATCAGTAGTGAGATACCTTCTGGAGCGGTAGAAGGATCCCACCATCTTTCCAGCGACCTTGGCAACAGACTTGATGTACGTGTTCCATTTCAGATCAGGAGTAAAGGTCAAACCCAAAAAACTTGTCAAAACATGGGGCCTCACCCAGACGAGACCTATCCATCACAATTGATGCCAGATGGGGATCAGAGCGTTGATGATGTAAGGATAGGAGTTTGGTTTTGGATGCATTAAAGGTAACCAGCCACATCTTCCCCCACTGAACCACGCGCTCAAGATCAGAGGAGAGAGAATCAGAGAGAACTTTGTCATTTACAGCCTTTGAAGTGTTGCCGTAGATGGTCGTGTCATCAGCATAGATGTCAACGAATGATTTAAGTATGTGTTTAGGGAGGTCAATTTGGAACATTTTGAAGTGTATGATATATCCATTACTTGAAAATGTGTGATAAAAAAAAAAGATAAAACGAACAGTTTATTGAAGAAATTAAAAGTCTGCAATGAATGCAGGCATTAATTATTTGAAAAACGTGATTTTTTACAATTTTTTACAGTTTGTTTCAGCACAAAATTCTGAAACTAATGAAATTAATTATTACTTTTAACATGTTTGTTTTTTTTTTTAACGAACACTTTAAGAAAATAAAATTCTGAAATGAATAAAATTAATTATTTGAAAATGCGTTATTCTCTTTTTATTTTGGCTTAGGCGGCTGATTTTTTTCTTTTACAAAGAGTTTTCCAGCTAAAATAGGATTTCTAAATAAAACAGTCCCTAGTGAAAAATATGTGATTTATTTAGACAAGTTTTTGCAATTATTTAAACTTTTAAACAATGAACAATTTCAAGATAAATAGATTTATAAATAATCTTTTTATGATGGTAATAACTATCCACCGAACAATCATTATCCTTGAATGGATGTGGATGTGTGACCTGTAATTTTGACATGTGGATGTGTTTGGTTGGTTGTTTTACGGCATATCAACCCATTTCAGGTTATTTAATGCCGAATCCGAAGATTTTGAAGAAAAATTTTTTTTAATAGAATATATTTGTTGTTTTCAAGTCGGTTTCTATTTAACCCATAGTTGGGACCCTAACAGGTACTACCACTCCGAGTCAGAGTGGACCTGGGAGCAATGGCAATTAAAGAGTGGCTCCACACTCCCCAAAGCCCGCAAGCTGGGGCCTCACCACTGGATATAGTTTAAGGTCATATCCAGGACCATGTGGATGTGTGACCCGTAATTTTGACCTGTAGATTTGTAATGCTAAATTTTGACCTGTGGATTTGGGATGCTGCATTTTGACCTGTGGATTTGTGATAATTCATTTTGATCTATGGATTTGTGATAATTCATTTTGACCTGTGGATTTGTGATACTGCATTTTGATCTATGGATTTGTGATAATTCATTTTGACCTGTGGATTTGTGATACTGCATTTTGATCTATGGATTTGTGATAATTCATTTTGACCTGTGGATTTGTGATACTGCATTTTGATCTATGGATTTGTGATAATTCATTTTGACCTGTGGATTTGTGATACTGCATTTTGATCTATAGATTTGTGATAATTCATTTTGACCTGTGGATTTGTGATACTGCATTTTGATCTGTGGATTTGTGATAATTCATTTTGACCTGTGGATTTGTGATACTTCATTTTGATCTGTGGATTTGTGATAATTCATTTTGACCTGTGGATTTGGGATGCTGCATTTTGATCTGTGGATTTGTGACACATCTGGATTTATGACCCGTTTTATGTAAAAGCTATCTGAGAAATCGAAGAGAACTAACACTTATGAGAATGTTGATCTATTTTCGTGTGATATAATTATAGACAACGATGACGAGCAACATTAAGAAACAGCTTTCTTGCAAATGCCAGGAATGAACTCGTAAGGACTAGACAATAATGGAAACCTCCTAAAAAGGATAAAAAATATAAACATATTTTTAAAATAATTCCTAGAAAATAAATAAACAAAATATTTTAATCACTGCAGTTTAATAGAAAAATTTCTGTTTTGATTTGAACATTTTTGGATTCTTTCTTTTTTTATATATATTTACTTTTTTGTGGATTTTTGCTGTGAGAAAAGACTGTCTTTATGAAGAAAAAAATCCCTCTTTAGCCGTTTTCGATTTAATTTGAAAAGTTTGTGTCCTTGGGGGAAAAAACAATTTGAGTATTATTTGTGGCTGTCAGATAAATTAAAGGATGTCCATAATTAACACATGCAAAAAAATAAATAAATAAAAATAAAATAAAAAAGAATAAAGAAAAACGATTAAATGAGGAAAAGGGAAATTTAGTTTGTTTTTTTTTGTTTTGTTTTTATAAACAAAGCAAAAAAAAAACAAAAAAAAACTAATATGATATGATCCACTTCTAAAGACCATGATTCTGAAGAACCTTCAGTTCCAAACCGACAATCACTATTCTTTATTGCAAGAAATGGGAATGTCCGTTCATTAATGAATAGGGCTAAGACAACAGCATATTCTTTTTATTATTTTGACTCACGAGTGTGCATCCGTTAATATACAGTGATGTGGTTCTACGTTGATTAACTGTGTCTGTGTCGGATATATACTCGAGAGTCGAAACAATGAAAACAATATGTTTTACTGATGAATAAGCACAATAGCCCAAATTACTTATGATCACCACGTAACTTATTAGCACACAATCTACTGCAATAATCATGCCAACACACCCGATAAGCAACGTTGAGCCTGGTCAAAACCAAATGGGTGACCATTCCGGAATACCAGGCGCCGTATGTATAAAGATCTTTACACATCTCTGCAATAAATAAAAAACCTTAACGGATTCATCTGCCATGATAGAAATATGCAAGCAACTGAGGACTGTTTCTGAATTTAATATTCCCATGAAACTTTCTCTCTTGATGGAAGTTGGTTCAAACTATTTAGGGTGATGAAGTATAGAAGTGAAACCTGACCAATGAGGGTTGAAGACATGCATGGAGAGAAATGATATGAGAATGATGTGCTAGATGTGTCAAGTGAGTTTTAAAGACAGGATTAAAGTTGATAATTCATATACGAAGTGGCTTCATGCCTTATCTGACGCGATTTCCATAAAAGAAAACATGTGCATTCAAGATTTATCTGATCAATTTTAGATCGGGTGAATGTGTTAATATTTCATGTCTTTGATTGTGTACTATATATAAGAGGAAATGGTTGCAAATGCAAACATGTGAATCATATTAGAAATAATCGTTGAATGTTTTTTATGTCATATCCGGGTGCTGCCATATGTGTAGATGAACAATGTATATATTAATACCGTAGTACCTTTAACGTACATACATAGTGTATCACAGTTTCCAGATTATAAATTATTTGATTGGGCGATCCTATTTATTAAAAATGAGGATAGGTGATAACATACTACAAAAATCAAATTAATATATAGATACGCTAATTTAATGGTCGTAGTATTTTATCACCTCCTGCCCTCCTTTTTAATAAATAGCATCTCCCGATTACCGAAGACACAATATAAAAAAAAGAAGAAAAATGATGTCGCTTTTGAGCCATAAAAATAAAATAAAAAACAAAATGAAAAAGGGAAAAATAAGAGGAAAAATAAAACCTTAAAATAAAAAAATAAAAATAAAAAAGGGAAATAAAGAAAGGGTTTTCCTTTCTTTGTTTCCCTTTTTTATTTTTATTTATTTTATTATTTAAAAAACAGAAAAAGGAAAAATCAGAGAGAAAATAAAAAAATAAAAATGGATGAAAAGAAAAAAGGGAAAATAAAGAAAGTAAAACAACCAAAAAAGAAAAAAAAAGAAAAAAGAAGAGAGAAAATAAAATAATTAAAATAAAAAAGGGTGAAAATAAAGACGGAAAATAAAACTAAAAATAAAAATGGCGAAAATAAAAAGGAGGAAAGTAAAAAAGAGGAAATGTTAAAAAATATATAGAATAATAAATTTTTAAAATTGGAGAAAGAAAAATTTTAAAACAGCATTCATAACATAATAATTCCTAACACAACATTCACAATTCTTTTTCAATTTTAGAAAAAGAAATGCGTTGCAATTAACAGATTGTTTTCAAATCCAAAGGTTTCCGTATCAAGAATCGAGGCTTCTGAGCAAGAAATGAAATATCTGCTGAAAACTGATATTCCCATAATTATTCTGATTTTGAAGATTAAGCAGATTATAAAAAAATCATCAAGTATCATTTAATTCATTCCGTTTAATTAATTTTTGCCATTTTTATAAAAGTCCTTCTGACTTTTCATATCCAGGCGACATTACAACGTGTTAATCAGTTTTGCATTGCATTTTTAAGGAAGTTTAACCACAGACCACCATCATGGTTAGTCTACTTTCGTCACGTCAGAATCATTATCAGCAATGACATACAGAGGAGGTGGATGCTAGGGATGCGCAAGCACTTGCTCCTTTTACTCCGGGTTTTAAAAGTACCCTATTCAGAGAAATGTATTATAGGCATGTGCCCCACCGTTACAATATTTTTACCGTTTTTTTTTTTTTTTTTCACTTGAGCACCTGCCCAGAAAATGTTCTCTGCACGCCACTGCATTATCGGCAGAGGTTCCTTTGGTAGCCAATGTGGGGGACACAGTCGGCATCCTGCAAATGTTATTCCTTATTTCAAGTAAAAGTCCATATACAAATAAATAAATATAATCAGCATAAATAAAAGATGAAGAAATGAACCACAAAATAAAAATAATGTCGTGCTATTATAAATTAACTTCTCCACACAACGAAGCTCCTTCACACATATAGCACAACATCTTAAAATTATGCCATCGTTTTTTCAAACAGTTGTCTCCCTTGATTAGATTCATATCTGAGATGTACGCTATCACTACATTTTTTTTACAAGGAAGTCACAACTTATCAAGGCCTTGAGGCCACTCGGAGACAAGAGTTATTGTGTGTACAGTAATCAATGGGATAATATCGTAGTAATCGTTAGTAATAGAGATTTGATAAAGTGTCTTACTTAAGGGAGCGGTTTATCAGGAATTTGTTTATGTTGGACATGAAGACATCCAAGTTGTAGTCAGGTGGGAAATAGGCAAACGGAAAAGAGTTCCACAGGCGTGCACTTCTAAGAAAGAAGCTTTGTTCATGGAATCTACATTTTGATTTAGGCACAGATAAAGAGTGGGGAAAATTATTGACAGTGGTTTTAGCTAGACGGGTGTTTTTCATGAAATATTGGCGAGGGGGGACCAGAGATTGGAGCTCAGACGAGCACTTCCCATGGAAATAATGATAAAACAACAACAGGCTCACAACGTCCCTTCTGTGGGAGAGAGGTTGCAGGGAAGAGACAAAGGCATCCCCACGAGGCTACAAAGTCTATTTCGTACTCTGTCAAGGCAGGATAGGCTGTTTTTAGCAGTTCCTGCCCATATATGACAACAGTACTCCATTCTTGGACATACTTGGCTTTTATATAGATAGAGAATTGCATCATCAGTGAGATATCTACTGGAGCGGTAGAAGGATCCTACCATTTTTCCAGCGACCTTGGCAACAGATTTGATGTACATGTTCCATTTCAGATCAGGAGTAAAAGTCAATCCCAGAAGCTAGTGAAAACATGGAGCCTCCCCAAGACGAGAGCCATTCATTTCAATTGATGCCAGATGGGGATCAGAACGTTGATGATGTAAAGATAGAAGCTTTGTTTTAGATGCATTAAAAGTAACCAGCCACCTCTTCTCCCATTGTACCACACGCTCAAGATCAAAGAAGAGAGAATCAGAGAGAACTTTGTCATTTACGGCCTTTGATGTGTTGCCGTAGATGGTCGTGTCATCAGCATATTTCTTTCATGTTGTCTATTATTATTTATTATTATGACGTTTTCACCACAGGGTTTATCTTAGGTCACGGCCCCCAGGTATGACGTCGCAGGATGAGAGAGAGGATACAAAGGAAAAAAAAAAACAGACGACTTGTTATAAATAATAAGTCTAAGTGTATTACAGAAAAAAAGATACAATAAAACACGAATTCCTTGTTACATCAAAGTCGTTTGAGTGCGAACACTGTAAAAGTCCGTGTTTGTGATCGTGTTGGTGGTGGTAGATGCGGTGCGGCAGCTGTGGGACGGCCTACTCGATCGGCACGTCTATCTCTCTCTCTGGCAGACTCTCTTGCTCGCAAAAACCCTGTGTTTTATATATTTTTGGCTAGCCTGTCACATACAGCCTTTGACCTGAGGTGGCTGATACGCATTGAGGTAGATATTAATCTTCCATTCATATGTATCAAGTGCTTCAACTGGTCAATTATCGGGTTGCTCGCCCGACATTCAATACCATATTCATACCTATCAAATGTTGACCCGTTCAACTTTTCTATTGTTTTCTCCAATCTATTTTTAGCAATGATTTTCTGTTTACAAAACTTTGACCTTTTCTCTTGTTTTCTGTTCAACTCTATTATTTATTTTACCAACTAGTATCAGTAATTCTAAAACCCACAAGCCAGGTTCGTTTTCTCGTTCCGCACCTTCCAATCATTTACCTCAGGCACTTTACAGTGTTACATTATTACTATTATTATTACTTTATTTTCATATAATCTCAACTTTTGGATGTTTATAATTGGATGGGTTTTTTTTTCTTGAACATCAGGTCAATTCCTTTGACTTAAGACACTTAAGCTATACCTTAACACTTTCGCTGTTAATAACAGGCAAGCCTTTGCAAAATTGGAAAAGAAATTGTCTCGTCAATCTGATCAAGCCATTTATGGTGGCTTTTTGTTATGGTCCCAAGCGTTCCAATTACAATGGGAATCACGTAGACTTCTTTTTACATTCTCATAGTTTAATTCCTTTTTCAGATCTTGATATTTATTTATTTTTTCATGTTCTTTCTCTTGCACGTTGATGTCGAAAGGACCGGCTTCGTAAATTATTGAAAAAGTTCTCTTGTTTTTGTTTAGAAATATTATGTCAGATTTGGAGCGTTCAAGGACCTTATTATTATTTACTCACTAGGAGTAGTCACATAGACCATCATCAAATATTTCTCTTTGAGAATAACTTGTGGTGTTCCCTGAAGTTTGAGTGACAATAAGTCTCCCCAGATTTCCAGTACTCTCTACTTCTTTCAATAACCTTTGCAGGTGAATTTGCGTTATCGTAACAGCCGCTTACCATTATTATTATTATTATTATTATTATTGTCACCACCACGTTAGTGATTGGTGGAACTAATACTGATTTCGTACATGTACATCTTTTTCAATTCCTGTAAAAAAACCCGATAAGCAGCAAAATCCCACCCCTTCACAGTAGAGATCCCTAGATGCAAGAAAGCCTTCTACTCTAATAGTTTCTTCCCCAGAACTGCTAGGCTTTGGAATTCTCTTCTGAGTTCCTGCTTCCCCAACTGTACCAACATATAAAAGTTCAAATGTAATATGAGAAAACATCTTGCTGTTCAACTCTCTACATAGTATTCCTGCAAGTTATGGCCCCGATATTTGCCCCCTACATCAAAGTGGCACTGTCCCTTGTTTGGGATGAAAATGGAATAAAAAAAAAGGTGTAAGAGGTTGATGTTTTCACTGAACCTCCATTTGTGAACTTGGTGAAAAGACATAATTGAATGCATATATAAAAAAATAAGAATTCAATTCAAATAATTCCAACTAGTTTCTGAAACGATCAGACGCCAATATGTATATGGAACCTTGTAAAACATTTTTGTCAATGTCCGATCAAGACTGTATATAAAAAAATGTCTATTTCTTAGTGTACCAATTGACATGTCACTACATTCACTTACTATGCGGAACATTCAAGATTATCTATAAGCTTTGAGATATTGTTGGATATTAGACGGACAATAGCCAGCGATCTTGCTAAAAATAGTTGATATTAAAAATTATTTTTTACAGAAAAAAAACTGGTCACTGGAATGTAAAAATTTTTGGCTAAAATGTTTAGAATATTAGTTAAATATAAACAAAATATATGGTAGATTGGCCTTGAGCAATTGGCATACATGACCTAGGTCACGTGTTAATAAGACGTGTCGTAGCATGACTTAAGTAACCGGAAATTAATGAAACGTTCCCTTTTGCGGATCACGTAGTGGAACTGACAGGTCAAAGATTAGACTTGAGAGTCAAGAAGTTGTCGGAAAGCCGTGCAGACGTGCATTGGTACAAGCTCCGGAAGCCTGAAAGCAAGGCTAGACGAAGTTAAGTATGTAGACACATAAGGCAACCTCCTGGAGAACCCTGAGACAAATCTGAAATAAATTTATATGTATAAAAAATAAATTGTTGCCCTGTGGTTCCTCAGAATCACGCATGTAAAAGAAAAGTTTCAGATATGTTTCATTGATCTATTGTGTTCATATGATGTAGATTGTTAAAGCACCCAGCGGTTGAAGACAGAGGACCTCCAGACAAGAGTTATGAAACTTCTTCCATACCCCACTCCCCACCAGCTATGTAATATATACACTTATTGGTATTGCAACTATATAACAATATTAGTATTTAGAAATCAACTTTGAAATGCAATATCTAGTGTATATATGAGATGGAAAATGAAACTCAACATGTTTCTTTCCACATGTTGGCTTCATAATTTATACCACTTTTCCTAATTCTTAAGAAGAAATGTGCTTGTAATTTTAATACGATTAATATCAATGTTATAACTTTTTATTTAGATTGACTCTTTGTTTTCTCTTTGCACTAGTAATCTAACGATTGCTTGGAACCTTTTTTAAAACATCTACCCACAAAGTTAAAATTCTCCGGCAGACACTGATTTCTTTAACATGACGTCTAATTATCTACATTAACGCACTGGTGTCTATCAGCTACTAATGCGATTAATAAGATAACCTAATTATTATGACATCATGAACTCATGACTTTTCATCTAATAAATCCGTTAAGCATTGACCAAACTCAACGTTGCTTAACTTTTGTAATCTCACGAGAAAAAATATTGTCAACGTGATTACAGCCATAAATTACATGACGTTTGTAATATGCATCTGTTCAAGTTGACAGACTGCTCAGCTTTATTCCACGCCTAGCCAATGGAATTCTTGGAATTTTTTCAGACGTAAGAACTGGATTGACTAAGTATATAGGAATCAAAGCGGGATAGTCTTGTAAATTTCGTGATTTTATTCCTAGAAAAAAGATTAAAATTAGTCTAATGTACTTATGTTTCTTAAGGCTGGATAAAATAACACCTGTCTAATTAAACTATATAATTAGTTTCAGTTAGCGGTATAATTACCTGGTTAATGAAATGTAGTATGGTCTTATAAAGAGGATGGAGTTTCTTTACAGTTCCTATATAATCTCTTATATATCTTTTACCGATTTATGAGAGAAACGTCTGTATTTCTTTTATCAACTTATCAAGCCGTATTTATCGGGGTCGTGACCGTCGAGTTAATGTCTCTTAGTGTGTGGATGTATGAATTACATATAACACGAATACATACAATAATACATGACGCGAAGACATACCTGGCTCTGCTTGGCTGTGGAAGACTCTTAATCGATCATCTTGAGAGTTGATTTAGCCAACCAAAGACATGCCAAACGAACACAAGACGATGATTGTTGTTTTATATACATTTTATTCCACTCCAGAGGTATTATCTCAGCAGGCTGGAGTGGTCCGGCGATCCAGTCATGCGGTTAAACCGTCGCCCCCTTTTTGAGGAAACCTTGATTCTCAGATCTTGTCTCTTTCTTGTCTGGCAATCAAATCAACGAAAATTGACTAAATTTCTCAAAACCGAAACCCCTGATATGTCAGATCCGCCCCCCCCCATCTACCTAGCTTCGGTGCAGTCGACCGGTTATTCAGTTTGGCATACGTCACAACATTGACATTTTAACCCTCCTGCATCTACAGTGCTCGCTGAACTACCGTTTCCCACGATTCAACTATTGTCATTCTGTCACTTAGAGAAAAATAGATATTAGATAAACAAGATAGATAGATAAATAAATAAACCCAATTCTGAATAATTATTTTCTAACCGCCCGGCAATCACATAACACCTGTTTAAACCTAAGTTAAACATGAATCGCAGAAACATTTTTACATCATACAAATTTGATGGAGATAATGTAAATGGAAACAAAGAACATCATGAATTCTAAGAACAAAACAATAAATCATGTAAAGCTAATTAAATATTAATCACCATTCCTTATTGTTGTGATTGCAAGGTTGAGCAATAATTAGTAAGGAAATACAATGAAGACGCAAACAACAAGATAACGCAATAATAAGTGTATTAAAGAAAAGGTATATTTACAATATGTACAAATGACGGTGTCGAGTCAGAGAGTCTTGGTGGGAGGACATGTACGCTCTTCGGCGTCACTTCCGGTGGCATTTGAGTAAGACACACCAAGGCCAACCTAGGCTTGCCATTTATAGTGTTATGTTATTCGCATATGCAAATACGTGGTTGCCACCACAACACTTATATACATTTAAAACTTTCATCAAATTACTAGATTTATATACTTGCAGGGAGAACCGGCATCGCCTGGGAATGAATGAGGAACAACGCATGTTTCACCCTCCTATATTTTAGTGTCATCGAAATTTTTTCAATCCTCCCCGCAGTTACTTAATCCACAATACATTGTAGTTTACATTGCACTGTAGAGAACCTACTGTTGATTTTATAAAATTATTTTTATATAAAGGCTTAAATTAAACTTTAAAATGCTATATCATGGTGCAATTGTGCTTTAAACAGAAACATTCACTTCAAATGCGCCACTGTCATATCAAAGAATATACTGTTGATTTTATGTCTAGGGCCTTCCTACTTGTGCGGCGATAATGGCTTGAAGTTTAAAATGCAAAAGTCAGGTATCATGGTTCAATTTTCCTCTAAACAGACACATTCATTCTGAATGCACCCCTGTCATATCAAAGAGCCTGCTGTTGATTTCATATGCCGGTCTTGCTGCTTGTGCGGTAATAAAACTCCTCAAATACACTTGTGATATAAGGCTATATAAGGTGTTAACTGGTCAAAATCGCTTGTTCCTTCTTTCATTGGATTTTTTTTAATATCGATACTTCTCGAAGACATTCTGATACAAAACCTATCTAAAATCACTGCCAGGCATATACAGTACATTTGTGTGAAATTTTATAAAAATCGGCCCAGCCGTTTAGGAATCCATATAGAACGAGCTCACGCACCAACATGCACGAATTTCCTTTTATATAATATCATATCAACATCACATCAACAAGAGAAAGATATTTTGCTCTTTGGCTGCAAAATTATAAAATCCGGAACCTGTACAGAACAGCTGCCTACTTAGAATTCGTCATATTCAGTACTTGCATAGAATAATTACCCATCGGAAACTGTTCTGAAACAAACTTTGGCTTCCAACTAAAGAAATATATATATATATATATATATATATATATATATATATATATATATATATATATATATAAACATTGTAAGGAGTCTACGTAGACCAATCAACGTTTCAACATTTCTATGTTACATCAAGACTCCAAATGAACCTCACAGTCTGGAAATAACGTTTAGAAGAAAGATTTCCCAAAAAGCAATTGAAAACAAGCTCTAAACACATATTGAGCACTTTAGAAAACTATCGGTTTTTTTAGTTCACGTTAACAATATACTTGAACACATACGTTTTTACAACATCATACTTAGTTTAATTAAAATCATAATGCAACACTAAAGTTAAACGATGGTTAAAAAATATCTTTACCTACACTTCTATTTTTCTAGAATGTCATGATACTTGCATTTCACTTGTGTGTGTGTGTGTGTGTGTGTGTGTGTGTGTGTGTGTGTGTGAATTGTAAAAACTCAGTTTCAAAGAAGTTCATTTAGAGGTATTGTCTCGATATATTTGCGTTTTTCCATTCCATTTTAAACACGCACTTACACATACGTATATATATATATATATATATATATATATATATATATATATATATCTTATATATATGTATATAAATGTAAATATTATATATATAAGACATATATTTATAAATATATATCTTATATATATATAAGATATATATTTATATATATATATATCTTATATATATAAGATATATATTTATATATATATATATCTTATATATATATATAAGATATATATTTATATATATATATCTTATATATATATAAGATATATATTTATATATATATATCTTATATATATATAAGATATATATTTATATATATATATATCTAATATATATATATATAAGATATATATTTATAAATATATATCTTACTAGCGGGGTTACCCGGCGTTGCCCGAGTGTTTGTTTCCGGGACGGGGGGGGGGGAGTTTTAAAAAATGTTATGGTAGGTAAGTAGGAAGGATCAAACCCGGAGTCATGAGTAAAAGTAGGAAAATAAAGTGTGAAAAAAAAAATAAAAACATCTGCAACGTTAACAGTTCGGCCCCCAAGAAAAGTCCATTCCAGTTGTTTAGGAAAAAAAAAAAAAAAAAAAAAAAAAACGACTACGGTAGGTCGGCACGAACGTGAAAACATAATGTGAATTGTCCAGCACGCTAACCACTACGCCACAGAGCACTGCAGCTTAGTTTAGTGATTTTAAATAACTTCACATGAAAGAACTACGAAGCCAAACCGGTGTTCTCTTCTCAACTGTTCCTTGTGAACAATCCCTAAAAGGTGTTAAGTGGTGGCAGGGGGAGGAGGAATTTATTAGAGAGAAAATATTTTACCACTTCCATTGATCTTAACCAATTTTGGCCGTGACTTCTCAGCAGAAAAAGTATAGAAATCTAAGATTATCGAGGAATTTGAGAAATAATAAGCCTATAACACACCTCAGATATTGTTCTGCCGTTTGTGCATATTATATTTGCATGAAATATCTTGATTTTTAACCCTATTAAGGTCAAAATCAGACGAGAAAAAATGAGTTCATTTTATTTATATAGAGATATATATATATAAGATATATATATATAAGATATATATATATATATAAGATATATATATATAAGATATATATATATATATAAGATATATATATATATATATATATATAAGATATATATATATATAAGATATATATATATATCTTATATATATATATATAATATATATATATATATATCTTATATATATATAATATATATATATATATATATCTTATATATATAATATATATATATATCTTATATATATAATATATATATATATATATATATATCTTATATATATATAATATATATATATATATATCTTATATATATATAATATATATATATATATATCTTATATATATATATAATATATATATATATATATCTTATATATATATATATAAGATATATATATATATCTTATATATATAAGATATATATATATATCTTATATATATAAGATATATATATATATCTTATATATATATATAATATATATACAATATATATATAGAAGATATATATATATATAAGATATATATATCTTATATATATATATAAGATATATATATATCTTATATATATATATAAGATATATACAGTGATGATCATATTTATTGGCACGGTAAAATAAAAGTTAAATTTTGTCTAATAAATTCTAAAAAAGGGATTAAATTAAAGAAAATAACAAAGTATATTATGTATTTTTAACTGGCCTTTCCGATGCAGCAATCGGATTTTAGAAAATTAAATAACAAAGGAACAACAAACATAATTGCAAAAAACCCTTGTTCAAAATTATTGGCACGATTTATTTAATAATCAATTTTATAGCCTTTGGCCTTGATTACCTTCCTCAGTCGCTTTTCATAGTTTACAACCAAGTTGTTGCACTCTTCAGTAGTAATTTTAGCCCACTCTTCCTGACAATAATCCTCCAATTGAATAAGATTCTTAGGCTTCCTTTGCATTACCCTCAATTTTAATGTTCTCCATAAATTTTCAATTGGATTAAGGTCTGGGCTTTGTGATGGCCACTCCAAAACATTAATATGATTGTCCTCAAGCCATTTCTTAGTCAGTTTAGCCGAATGCTTTGGGTCATTATCTTGCATGAACCACCAACGACGACCAAGTGAGAGCTCTTTAGCAAAGTCTTTCAGGTTTTCATCCAATATTTTAACATAATCTTCCTTTTTTATGCTACCTGTGACCTTAACAAGTCGCCCTGGTCCAGAGGCAGCAAAGGATCCCCAAAACATCAAACTGCCTCCACCGTGCTTCACTGTGGGTATGGTGTTCTTAGGCAGGAAAGCTTCGCCAGATTTTCTGTAAATATAAGACACTTTATTATGGCCAAATAACTCTATTTTCGTTTCGTCAGTCCATAGAACACGTTTCCAGAATGCAACATCTTTATCAATATGACGTTTTGCAAAGGCTAGCCTTGCTTTCAGGTGCATAGGCTTCAATAAGGGAGTCTTTCTCGGACGACATGCTTTTAAACCAGCTCTCTTCAAAACTCTACCAACTGTATGTCGAGATACATTCACTCCAGAGGTGCTCTGTTCATCAACAATCTCCCCAACAGAGATCCTTGGGTTTTGTTTTACTTGTCGAACAATTTTCCGTTCATCTCTTGGGGAAAGAATCCTTTTTCTCCCTCTACCCTCTAAACTCATAACGTGGCCTTGCGATTTGAACTTGTTTATTATGGCTCTAACAGTGGATTTGGGAAGGTTTAGCTTCTTTGAAATCTTATCATAGCCCTCCCCATTGGTATGGCATGCTACAACAAGCTTCCTGACGTCTTCGCTGTGTTCCTTAGTTTTAACCATGGCGATTGAAAATTATAATTTAGTCACTTATAATAGTTTAAATAAATCGCTATCTAAAAATTATCTGAAAAAAATTATTCACTGAATTAGCGTTAAACAAGCATAATATGGCTATAAAAAAGTTCAGAAAACACGTAAACCGGAAATTGATTGATATTATACTGATACTAAAAGAAAAACAAAGCCGTGCCAATAATTTTGAACAAGGGTTTTTTGCAATTATGTTTGTTGTTCCTTTGTTATTTATTTTTTTCTAAAATCCGATTGCTGCATCGGAAAGGCCAGTTAAAAATACATAATATACTTTGTTATTTTCTTTAATTTAATCCCTTTTTTAGAATTTATTAGACAAAATTTAACTTTTATTTTACCGTGCCAATAAATATGATCATCACTGTATATAACTTATATATATATAAGATATATATATATATATATATATATATAAGATATATATATATATATATATAAGATATATATATATATAAGATATATATATATATATATTTATAAGATATATATATGTAAGATATATATATTTATAAGATATATATATATGTAAGATATATATATATATATATATATATATATATATATAAGATATATATATATATACTAGCTGTACCCTGCCACGCGTTGCTGTGGCTCAAATTGGCGCAATGGAAAAAGTTCCAAAATGAGAAAAAGCATTTTTCTTATTGTTTTCATTTTCCATTTTGCATTGGTACACAGTTTTTGTTGTTCCATTTTCTTAGCTTATATAGAGATTTTCCGGTTTGGTGACTCTTGAATACGTAATATAAATTTTCCATGTGAAAAAACAGTCAGTGTGTAACTGTAAGGCCCACAATTGTAAAGATTGTTCCCTGTGCTTTGTTGATGGTTATTGCAAATGACAATAAGATTGGAAAGTTCAATTTCCTAAAGTGTAATGATGTATCCGGTGGAATCATAGGAATGCATGGAATGAAGATATATTCATCTGTGAAAGGTCCTGTTAAGATTGTTGTTTCTATGATATTGTTTGTTATTTTTTTTTTACTGCAAGCTATGTGCCATTGCAAAGCTTGGATTGGTTTATATTTCACAACATGATAATTAGTACACCAAATTTCAGTTGCAATACATGCGGTGGTATCCCTGGCAAATATAGCTGTTAGATAATTAACCGCTTTATCTGCTTTCACAACAGTGTCGATGGATTTGTATTTGACTACCTCACTTGGAATTTTACATTGAATAATAGCGTTAAGTTCATGGGCATCTTTGTATTGACCTGCAAGAATAGCTCATTCACTCAGTCAAATGGAATTCTTATAATTTGAATGTCTGCAAAAACCTTTTAAACTAACTACTCTTTTGATGAAATAAAATTACAGAAATTACAGAAGTTAAAAGTCAAAGAATTTTGCCTTTAACTCTGATCAGCTGGCACTTTTTCGTACCCAATTTCCCACAAGTGATGCAAATGTTTTTGTGCGGATCGAACAGTCGGCAACTGGACATGCATATTTTGAGTTAAGTTTAATGTCTTCACATGGAACAAAAAAGTAGAGTATTTGAGGCAAGCATTTATTTCATCTGCTGGTGTTGATTGAAGAATAACAGGTAACATTTGTCTGAAATCACCTGCAAGCAATATTACTGCATTCCCAAATGGTCTTACATTGCCATGCAAATCTTGCAAGGATCGACCAAGAGTCTCAAGTGATTTTTTTGCGTACCATTGTGCATTTATCCTAAACAATAAGTTTGCATTTCTGCAATATTTTTCCCATATTGGATGTTTTGGAGATGTCGAACATGAGATTTTTGAAAAATTGAATGTTTTAAAGTAGAATAAATAATTCTTCTACTTGGCAGCAAGGTCGCAGGTATTCCTCATGCAGCAAGGGCTAAGGCTATATCATTTTGTTACCAAATGGCTGCCAAAATCAATTTAATTAGAAAGGTTTTACCAGTTACTTCTGGTGCTGTTCAAGGTAGCAGTAATTTCCAAATAACTTCTATTCTCACAGTCAGTAACTTAGGTGACTAAAATAGGATTTATCCATGTTTTAACAATGCCTTATTCCCTGTAATTAATTTAGGAGACTAAAATAGGATGAGGGATTAGAGATGGACAAATAGAGAGGAAGATATATAGATAGAAAAGAGAAAGTGAGAGGAAAATAGAGAAAGAGAAGGAGATAGAGAGATAAAGGGATTGATAGATAAACAGAGAGAGGGGGAGAGTTAGAAACAGAGAGGGATAAGACAGAGGAAAGGAGAGAGATAGAGGGAGTTAGAGAGAGAAAGGGGCTCAAAGAGAGATGGAGAGGGTGATATAGAGAGAAAGATAGATTGAGAGAGGGAAAGGGAGAGATGGATAGAGAGAGATATTAAGAGAGGAAGAGAGAGGGGGAGAGAAACAGAAGGTGAACTACATTTCACCGTTTGTTTCCTCGTTCAGTAGAGAAAAAATCTTTCGAGACTGAGGCAATTTTAATGTTTTGTTATTATCCAGAGTACCCCTTTTTTTTGGGGGGGGGGCTAGATTTTCATCACATTAGAAACCTACCGGGTTATCTGTACTTTCACTTAACAAATTAATAAAAGAAAAACATATTGTAAAATTTGAATTTAACATGAAAATACTATTTTTAAAAATAGCACGATAACATAAGTGCATAAGTGCCACTTTAGGTACTCCTTGGGCGTTGAGTTTCATGGCGACCAGCATAATTATTTAATGGTCGCTCCCTTAGCCCCCCCCCCAGTCAAGGCTAATGCATGCGCACGTAACTTTTTTATTTACTGACGTTGGCTTGGTAACTAAACGATTTATTGATAATTTCGTAACCCTTAAACGCATGCCGGAAGATTTAAATTGGTTCATTATTGTTGTAATGAAAAAAAAAAGTTTCATTCAACACAAAACCAAAAACACATATTAATGATAAATGATTTATTATTCTATTCATTGAAATTTACCAAGTTTTAAATAAGAAAGTAAAAAAAAAAGTTAATAAAAATAGTTGCTTATGTGCGCATAAAAAACTTTTTTCTTTTTTTTTTTTAGATAAGGTCCACCTTGGAATCACCCCCCCCCTAACTTCCAAATCTTAAGAACAGCTTCCGGAATAAACATCACTTTTGGAGGGGGGGGGCTAATAAACACCATTTGGGGGGGGATATTTAAAAAAAAAAAAGTCGATAAAAGTCGTCATTTAAAAAGAAATTTAAAATCAAATGTTTGTAAAAGTGAGAAATTATAAATAAATGTTTAGTAGTATCTTTCGGTGCTAATGCATTGAGTGATCCGCGCTATTTTTTAAATTGTGTGTTTTTTATTTATTCAAACCAATCTTATATCGAAAAACAAAAAAAAAAACTCAAAAAGAAAGCAACAAACATTTTTTTGGCCTTATATAGTAAAGAAAAATGTGTAAATTAAAAAATTTGGAAGATAACAAATGAATTATGTTTCTTTTGTTTTTTTATTTACTTACTAAACAGAAAATGAAATCTTTCCTCAATTCGTGGCTGTGAAATGAATAGAACCAGAAGTTCAGTTTTATCAACAGAACAGATTCGCAGTAACGGTTAAAAAAATATATTTATTTTATTTAATATTTTAATAGTTTAATAATTTGCGATGTAAATTTATTTTAATAACATAAAAACATACCTCGACTATAATATGGGTTGTCTGAAAATTTCAAATAAATTGGTAACGTAGAAATATGGTTTTATACGTTTAGAACGAACCAACTTTACATTTATATATATATAGATAAGATATATATTTATATATAAGATATATATATAAGATATATATATATATATATATAAGATATATATATATAAGATATATATTTATATAAGATATATATATATATAACATATATATTTATATATATA
The DNA here is from genome assembly GCF_053919585.1 of Euprymna scolopes. Classification (NCBI taxonomy): domain Eukaryota; kingdom Metazoa; phylum Mollusca; class Cephalopoda; order Sepiida; family Sepiolidae; genus Euprymna; species Euprymna scolopes. Next base: position 48,198,076 of record NC_136519.1, on the reverse strand, counting down.
TAAGATAAATATATGTATAAGACATATATATATAAGATATATATATATATATATAAGATATATATTTATATAATATATATATATCTCATATATATATAAATATATATAAGATATATATTTATATATATATATAAGATATATATTTATATATATATATAAGATATATATAAGATATATATCTTATATATATATATATATATATATATAAGATATATATTTATATATATATATATATATATATATATAAGATATATATTTATATATATATATATATATATATATATATATATATATATATAAGATATATATTTCTATATTTTTTTTTTTTTTTACACAGTGATCACCACTTATCAAGGCCCGGAAGCCACTCAGGGATAAGGGTTATTGCAAGTACATTACGTTAGTGTGGAGATTTGATGAAGTGTTTACTTAAGGGGGCGGTTCATTAGGAATTTGTTAACATTGGACTTGAAGACATCCAAGTTGTAGTCTGGAGGGAAGCAGGCAGACGGAACAGAGTTCCACAGGCGTGCAGTTCTAAGAAAGAAGCTTTGTTCATGGAATCCGTGTTTTGATTTAGGCACAGATATAGAGTGGGGGAAATTTTTCACACTGGATTCAGCTAGACGGGTGTTTTTCGTGAAAGATTGGCGAGGGGGGACCAGAGATTGGAGTTCAGACGAGCACCTGCCATGAAAATAACGATAAAACAGAGAGAGGTTGCAGGGTAGAGAAAAGGGCATCCCCCACTAAGCCACGAAGTCTATTTTGTACTCTGTCAAGGCATGATAGGCTGTTTTTGGCCGCTCCTGCCCAGATATGGCAACAGTATTCCATCCTTGGACGTACTTGGCTTTTATATAGATAGAGAATTGCATCAGTAGTGAGATATCTTCTGGAGCGGTAGAAGGATCCCACCATCTTTCCAGCGACCTTGGCAACAGACTTGATGTACGTGTTCCATTTCAGATCAGGAGTAAAGGTCAAACCCAGAAGCTTGTGAAAACACGGAGCCTCAGCCAGACGAGAGCCATCCATCACAATTGATGCCAGCTGGGGATCAGAGTGTTGATGATGTAAGGATAGGAGTTTGGTTTTGGATGCATTAAAGGTAACCAGCCACATCTTCCCCCACTGAACCACGCGCTCGAGATCAGAGGAGAGAGAATCCGAGAGAACTTTGTCATTTACAGCCCTTGATGTATAAGATATATATTTATATATATATATAAGATATAGATTTTTATATATATATATCATTAAATAATAACTATAGACATTTGTGTCTCATGCTTATGCAATCATCAGTGTAGGGGTAACAATTTCTGCCGGTTGGGAGATTCGAACCCAGTCATGAAGCCATCTTTAACTCCATTTGCTAAGCCTTTACCTCTGGGCCAGTCAACAATTGCCACGAGAATGGGGGGAATTAATCTTCTTCTATTATATGAAAGTCAAAATGTGTGTGTGTATGTGTGTGCGTGTGTGTGTGTTTGTATGGTCCGCAAAAACTTCTGACAGACACGTTGGATCGTGACGAAATCGGTACTGTTTTAAAGATTGGTCTTTCAGACGACAAATATTGGAAAATTGGCCAAAAACATTAATTCCATCACCGTCAACTGAACCGTTTTTTACAATGAGGGATCGTTCTTTTTTTTTTTGACATTTTCGCAAGTCATCGTCTCCTTTCAATTGACTACCCTTAATTTGAACGCTCGCAACTTCTGGTTTCGCCATAGACGCATCAGCTAAGACGTTACGTTTTGTTTGTTTTTTTTTCAACTTCTTTTCCTCCTTCACGTTATGTGTTCGAGCCTGCCTGCCTACTACCACTTCAAATTTTTATTTTTTAGCACCTCTCTCGACCCGGGCTGCCTACTGTTGTTTTGCCCCCCCCCTCTCTCCCACCACCACTTTTTTTTCAACACCTTTGTTTTTTCGGTGTTCCTTACTACACCACCTCGACATACCCGGGCAATGCTGGGTATCCCCGCTAGTAATTAATAAACGCACAATTCGGGCGCGGACATTAGACAATCCATAGTGTTTTAACGATGTATAGATTACAAAAGTTACAACTTAATAGTTTGTAATTATGCTCCCAAAGTCAACACTCAACAACACTTGTCTCCGGTAAAAAAACTTTTTCATATATCAGTTTCAAAATTCAGTTCAAGTTTTTTGGTTTTTTGGGGTTTTTTTTACCGGATTGATATAATTAAAGATTTGCCGGATAGAGAAAAGGGCATCCCCCACTAAGCCACGAAGAACTAAACTAAATCAAACTAAAGAAAAACTTTAAAAACATTTAATTTAATTTCTATATTTATTACCTTTAGCAAATCAAATACAAAACTTTTATAATATTTGCTAATATTTTCCTCAGAGGAGATGTATAAACATCGAAAACTCATGGATTAAGGAAATATATTTTACTATACTGTATTCTTTGTCTTGATAACGATAAAATTTCTATATTTGAAATTTAAGTTTTTCAAATCACAAATTTTAAATTCCTAAATCATGTTTTATTTGCTCTATCTAGTATATTGAGCAATTTTATTTAACTGGGATTGTCTTATATAAAACATTATATCCAATAATATTTTGTAAGGTGGATAATCACTGGATTTGCACATCAGTAGATTTATTGTATTTCATTATTCTGAATAAAATATATATATAATAATATAAAAAAAAATAAAAGTTACAATAAGTTTACCAAGGTAATCAAAATGGTCAACTTAAAATATATTATAAATATCAAAGAGTTAATATTTACAAGTAAAATAAACTCAGCCAGATGTAAAAAGCTCAATAAAACCGAAAAGGAAATAGAGCTTATAATATGAACAAATGATTAATAAAATATGTTAAAAGACATCTTGAAAAAGAGTTAAAAACATATTACATTTTAAAAAAGGAAGCACAAGATAAGTGGATAGTCCTTAATCCGCGGAGTTTCGAAAAAATACTCTCCTTTTCATCAGAGGGTAGGAATTAGCAAAATGCAGGATCGGATTTTGCATATAAAAGTATTTAATGAAACTACAAGTAAGTCAAAGATCTTGCTTGGTTAAAAAAAAAGAGTGAGGTAAGGGGAATAGGAGGTAAAAGAAAAATGATAAAAAGATTTCACATGAATGGATAGTCCGGTGAAGGGTAAAAGTCCAAGAATGGTAAAATCCAAAACGGTCGAATTTAAAATTTCAATCCAATGGGTAAATTCCAAATGGTCCAAAATCATCCAAAAGGCAGAGTTCCTTGGAAAAAAGCGCAAATGGAATGAATTGCAAATCATTAAAAGAAAAGCACTAGAGATAATATTTAAAACACATCTATCAAGGCTGGATGAATTAAAAAAATTAAGGCTTGAAAAAAAAAACCCGAAAAACGGTGACAATTTAAATTTGAAAAGCAAGGTCAAACTGACCCAGACAAAAAGCACGAAAGTTAGCGTTAATAATTAGGTCAGCTTAGATATGCACGTGAAAGTCTCAGAATTAAATTAAGAAAACTGATCAGAAGAACAAATAAATGGCCAATTCTCCCATAATAGACAATAACATTTTGCCACCAAATTATCCTTTCTCCGACCCTCCCTCTGATATAATTATTAATCCAACAAACGATTCAACCAGCCCCTTTATTTTCAATCATACAACCAGCTATAATAATAATAATAATAATAATAATATTTTTCATAGCAGCCATCCTTACACTGATAACACTAATTATCCCCTCCAAACCAATCCTGATACAATTACTGTCCTACCCTCTGTTCATCAAAATGAACAAAATTTAAATTCTCTTCCCAGTATAAATCAATAAATTAATATTAATTCTCGACCCCGAACTATTAATAAAACATATACATATATAGGTGCTACTTCAACTTTAATAAAGAAAAGAATTTCAAACCACACTTCTTCTTTCAATAACCAAAATTCAAATAATAACCAGGGAACTTCTCTAACTACACTGGTTAAAAAGCTTAACTCTGCCAATACCCACTTTTCAATTAAATGGACCATCCTAAAAAAAGCTAAGTCTTATACTCCAGGATCTAAGTCTTGTCACCTGTGTACATCTGAAGCTATAACTATTATAACCTCCCCACAAAGTAGTAATATAATAAACTCTAAAAACGAACTGATCTCCTATTGTAAACATATGTCCAAGTTTAAATATGGTAAATTTGACATCACATAGCTATTAATTTAACCCTTCAAATATATATCTTTTCTCATAATTTTTTTTTTTTTTATAATCTTACCTTCTAAGCTTTTTATATTTTTAATTTTATTGTATTTCTTTATTTCTTTGGCCGGTTTTCCATCTGCTGTCTCCGTTTTATGGTATAAGTATACCGATTAATTAAATATATACATCAATCTACTCATTATCATTTTCATTTTTATTCTATGTATTTGTTTACTTATATTTCACTATATGCATTTACATACACATTTATTTACCTTATTCCGGAGTTTGCAGATACCGGCCTCTCCTCTTATTTTGTATGTAAGTATGTATGTTTTTGTTTAACTTGTATATGTTTTTGGATATGTGTATATGTTTATGCATGCGTGTGTGTTTGTATATATATGTATATATATGTGTGTGTGTGTTATTGTATATGTATTCATATATGTATATATATTATATGCGTGTTTGTATGTATATACATATATGTGTGCATTTGTGTGTCTGTATGTATGTATGTATATGTGTATATATATGTATGTATGTGACTGTATATATATAATTTTCTATTTTTTATTTATTTATATATATATATATATATAACAGACGCCCCATTTCTTAAACTTGGCCATTTATTTGTTCTTCTGATCAGTTTTCTTAATTTAATTCTGAGACTTTCACGTGCATATCTAAGCTGACCTAATTATTAACGCTAACTTTCACGCTTTTTGTCTGGGTCAGTTTGACCTTGCTTTTCAAATTTAAATTGTCACCGTTTTTCGGTTTTTTTTCAAGCCTTAACTTTTTTGATTCATCCAGCCTTGACAGATGTGTTTTAAATATTATCTCTAGTGCTTTTCTTTTAATGATTTGCAATTCATTCCATTTGCGCTTTTTTCCAAGGAACTCTGCCTTTTGGATGATTTTGGACCATTTGGAATTTACCCATTGGATTGAAATTTTAAATTCGACCGTTTTGGATTTTACCATTTTTGGATTTTTACCCTTCAACAGACTATCCATTCATGTGAAATCTTTTTATTATTTTTCTTTTGCCTCCTGTTCCCCTTACCTCACCCTTTTTCTAACCAAGCAAGATCTTTGACTTACTTGTAGTTTCATTAAATACTTTTATATGCAAAATCCGATCCTGCATTTTGCTAATTCCTACCCTCTGATGATAAGGAGAGTATTTTTTCGAAACTCCGCGGATTAAGGACTATCCACTTATCTTGTGCTTCCTTTTTTTCAAATGTAATATGTTTTTAACTCTTTTTCAAGATGTCTTTTAACATATTTTATTAATCATTTGTTCATATATAAAAATATATATATACACGTATGGGCGTGGCTCAGCAGCTAAGGAATAAGGGTGGAGAGTTAAATGTTTGGGTTTTGATTCTAGCTGATGGCATCTTATGATAAATATGGCGATTACATCAGCCAGTTCCTGCCAGAAGTGAAGAACGTTATTCAGAATCGGCAAGTATCAATAACAGAATTAATAGATAAAAACATTTATTTTATTTAATGATTATATATATATATATATATATATATATATATATATATATATATATATATATAATTACTTTGAATACCTACAGACGCTAGTGTTTCATCCTTTCGAAAATTATCAGTACAGGGAGTCACAATTACCGCCGGTTGGGAGATTCAAACCCGGCCACAAAAACATCTCTGACTCCATTAGCAAGGGACAAGCCGCTCAGCCAGTATTAATCGTGGTGAGAATATAGTTGAAGTTAACATTTATATAAATTGTAAATATCATTCAAGGCGGCCGAGAGTGATCATGTGATTTTAACATCACGATCTGTGCACGTGGGCTTAAATGACCGACTTATTTCATTTCAACGTAAAGTGCTCGACAGTAAAAACAGAGTTCTTAAAGGGGAAGACATAATTATTATTACTATGATTATTTTTAATACCTTTTCGAATGTAGCATTCGACTCTTAAAGGTTATGATATATACACACACAAGTATATATATATGTCGGTGTGTGTGTGTGTGTGTATGTGATAACCTTTTAAGAGCCAAGTGCTATATTCGAAAATGGTTCCATTCAAAAGAAAAAAAAAACTACTCGAAAATATCTTTTACATTTTCATATCGAATTATTGATTCCACAAAAAGGGAAATAACAATTTCTATACAAAAGTGTGTGAGAAAATGAAAAACAAAAAACAAAAAAATGAAAAATATAGAAGTTCAATCTTTTTGTCAACACTGATATGAACTTGTATGAAATTCTCCCATGTATTCAAACATTCCAAGACTTTTGATAGGAATGATAAAGTCTATGAGATTGCAAAATGGGAGAAAAAAAAAAAACAGAAATGATATCAACACAATTCCTTTTGTAAGATTTTTTTATTTATTTATACTTGTAATTGTTGTTTTTGAACAAAAGATAAACATCGTTTTTTTTTATATTATTTACACTTTATATCGAACAGATTGTGTTTGACGATAACTTCTTTTTAACCTCGGTTTATCAACAGAAAAAAAGTAAGAAGAAAAATAGTTACAACGGCATTCTGCACTCAAGTTTAACAGCCCCATTTAAGCCAGTCAATCTCAATTCAAAATCATAGCTACGTAACTATCATTTAATAAAAACAACCAAATACTCACGTTAGATGTTGACCGGACAACGCCGGAAGGAATACTGATCGACAGTTACTATGATTATTCAAACAAAAAAGTTTTCTCAGCTAAAATATGTTTAAGAATAATCCAAATATTTAGATATTACATTTAACAGTTATCAGGAATTTGAACTCAAAAATGTTATAACATAGTTGACAACTTAGAAATAATGACATGTAAAAACATCAAGTGATTATTTTAGTGGCGTATACTAATGACGTCATTTAGAGGAAGAGATGGGTTTTTTTTTTTAAATACGTGGAAATTAGTGTTTAGAACTCCTAGGAGACAGACAGAGAGTTGAGGAGCCAACCAGTCATAATGGCTCAAAGCACCCGGGAAGCAAGGGGCCCAACGCCTATCAAATGTAGGAATCAACAACGCAACTTTCCACAAGAGGAAAAACACTCCAGAATTAAAAGTTGCCGAAATTAAAACCCGAGGCTCTGTCGTCCTTGGGGAGAATTTTCATTGCAGTTTTCCTCCAAACAAGATCAAATATGGACCAGATATGTCTCTGATTGGTCAGATGTTGAAACCCCAAATAAGCGTTATTCGTCCTTTGTGTTGTAAAGATATTTCTATATATTCTTGTCCCATCACGAGCTGTAATTAAATGTACATACACACACAACGAACTAGATGGTCATAACGATAGATAGTCATAGACAGGTCACAGGTATATGCAAACGTCATATATATGACTGTGAATTACAGTTACACTCGTTATACACAATACAACGATTTTTTAACCAGTATTTTTAGAATCTGAAAATTTAGTTTGGTTTACGACATATCATATGGATTATTCAATGCTGAATAAAGTTGTCGAATGGAATCCTATGGATAGAATAATCATTTTATATTATTAAAAATATAATACTCCTTAAAATACATCATTCCTAAAAATACATACTCCTTAAAATACATTACACCTAAAAAATACATTGATTCTTAAAAATACATTATGTCTAAAAATATATTACTCCTAAAAATACATTACTTCTTATCAATATTGTACTCTTAAACAAATACATTACTCTTAAAAATACATTACTCCTAAACAATACATTACTCCTAAAAAATACATTACTCCTAAAAAATACATCACTCCTAAAAAATACATTACTTCTTAACAATATTTTACTCTTAAAAAAATACATTACTCCAAAAAAAATACATGACCCTTAAAAATACATTACTCTTAAAAAAATACATTACTCCTAAAAAATACATTACTCCTTGAAATACATTACTCTGAAAAAAAAAATACATTACTCTTAAAAATATATTGCTATTAAAAAATACATTAACCTTAAAAAATACATTAATCTAAAAAATACATTATTCCTTAAAGTACATTAATTTTAAAAAACACATTACTTCTAAAAAATACATTACTCCTTGAAATACGTTACTCTTAAAAAATGCATTACTCTTAAAAAATACATTACTCTTAAAAAATACATTACTCCTTAAAATACATTACTCTTAAAAAGGATACTGCTGATTGAGGACAACAGAAAGTGAAGAATAATGAATACGATGTGATTTTATGCTTGTCATTGTAGTCAGCAAATTTGTGACCCTGCCGACTGAGCGGTGAAAATTTTGTGCTTAATCAGTAATCATTTTTAGATATTGGATGAGCCGAAATTAATTGTATACAACTAACTGAACACAAGTTGCTGTTTTTACCCTTATTTGTGAGGAAACGGGGAGTTAATACCTTTCTATAATTGTTATGAATGGCTTAATGCAATTCTTCAGGCAAGGAATTTGAGTTGAAAAAAGTTTTTTTATTTTTTTAATAGTTTTTTTTTTTTTTTTTTTAAATATTTTAGGATGCAGGAAAAATAATTTTCTTATAATAATGACTTGGAGCAATCTAAAGTCTTAACTTGAACGGAAAAAAAAAACATAATCAAACATGCAATATTAAAATAAAATCTTTCTTTTTTTTTTCAATTTTAATTAAAATTTAATAAGTACAAAAGAATAGAATATTACATGAAATAAAAAATCAAGATCAAAGCTGAAGGGAAAGATCAAGAAAGAACTGCAAAGACTATAATCAGGAAGGCAATAATAGCTTGGAACTCGGACATGATTTCAATTTCCATAATTATTCTCAAGAATTCTCTTTCCGGGATCATTAGGAGGAGGAGGAGGAGGAGGAGGAGGAGGAGGAGGAGGAAACAGTAAGATGGGAACCCAATAATCTTAACTTGCATGAAGACAGTGCATCTACAGGGTTAAACGACAAAATTGTCACCCCAGAGAAGACGACATGATCCCATTTCCGTTTGATGAAAACCGGTTTTTATTTTATTGTTGCAAACCATCTACTAATTGACCAGTTGTGTACAAATCCCAAGAGCGATAGGAGCCTTGTATCATGTCTGAAAGTGACACAATGTTCAACGAGCAAGATTGGAGATGCGCCGCTGGATAACACGCTCTCTACTGACAACAGGACCATTGCCAGCACCCTCAAAATGCATTGCTGGATTGCCACGAATAACAGTGACGTGCCCAGGATGATAAAAAGAAAGTTTCCGGTCACGGTTATGATCTTTGGTGTGGTTTCAAGTAAGGGCCACATCATGCCACCTCACATCTTTGAAATCGGCTTGAAAGTCAACACAAAAGTGTACCTGGATGTGCTGAAGAGGGTGCAGATCATCTGGTGCAATCAGATGGCCACTGGTAGACCTTTGGTGTGGCAGCAAAACTCGGTGCCAGCCCACAAGTCGAAAGTGATCAAGGCTTGGCTTCAGAAAGAGTGCTACGACTTTGTACCTCATGCTCACTATCTCCCCCCTCCTCCTTGATCTGAACCCACTGGACTACTTCGTTCGTTCATATGTTGAGAACATCACCAACATGACCTCCCACAACACCAAAGCCAGCCTAATCAGCGATCTCCTGCCAGTGCTTGTGGAAAAGGCATGATCCCCATAACAGAAGTAAATTTCTAAAAGCCGTCAAACACATGCCAGCA
>NC_136519.1:48093189-48183189 GCF_053919585.1 Euprymna scolopes | reverse complement strand
AGATTTTAAAACAATATTTTGGGGAAGTAATGATTAGTATTTACGAGATAAAATATTTTGGAGGAAATACCGTTGGGAAATTCGTCAAAAACAATTTTTTATTTATTTATTAATTTTTTACCAGCTATCGTTAAGAAATTTAATATCCAAAAAGTGAAGCTTGCATGGTCCCCCATGAGTGCACAGTGAACGAGGCATAAAAAAAATGACTAAGTTCAGCATCTGCCCCCCCCCATTTAATCCTAAAAGTCCCCAGGGAATGTCAAATCCTAGTGAAAATAAGCAAACGATGCAGTTTTAAGCCCTAACATATGTAAATTTGAGTTCTGCACCATGCAAAAAAGAAATGACTAAGTCCAGCATTTGCGCCCCCCCCCTCCCGCAAAAAAAAAAATCCCCTAGACCTTAACATATTTAAATTTGAGTTGAGCACCATGCAAAACTGCTAATAAATAGACCTACAGGGAAAATTTTGGATAAATATGGTAAAATAGTCCCCAAAATGAAGTGTTTTTATTAGCCCTAAAATAGCCTCTGGGGCACACCCAAGAGTTATCGCAAAGTATAGACAAACAAATTTATATAGAAATCAGTTAGTTACAACTATTCAGAAAGTTTTATAAAAATCCAAGGCATCAATTTTTTTTAATAAGCACAAAAGTGTCAATTTTAGCCATTTTAACCTGAATGGCACCCCTAGGGGGCAAGCAGACTTTTCCGGAAAATCCGTTCTGTTACTCTTTTACTCATATCATGTTTAATGTTTGTGCAAAATTTCCAAAATTTCCAAGGCGTAGCTATTGAGAAATGTGCAAACTGACAAGGGTGGATTTACAGGTTTACCCTCCTTTTGTCGGGGGACCAACATAGAAGTGCAGAACATTTTACAGTATAATAAGATAATGAGAGTAAAATTATCCGTTTTCAGCCATCTTGATTAATCGATGACTCTATGTGCATTTCTTTATCGTAGCAAAGACTTTTAGAACTTTCAATTCCTAACTTGAAAGGGGAAAACAGAAAATAAGTTTTAATTTGTATCTTTTGGATTCTTCGAACTACTGTTCTCATCTTTAGTGTTATTTTCACAAGGTTTCGATCGATATAACCTCCAACCTTCTTCAGATGTATCTTGTCAAGTTCAGGAATTCTTCTGTCAAACTTTAGAATCTGTACAGAATTTGAAACCTGAACCCTCTATTTAACCCACGGGGGAAGCATGCTCTCGTTCTGGCTGCAAGGACCCATGGAGTAGTAGATAAAGTACTTCGTAAAATTCAGTTGTAAGTTACACTCTTCTGGAGGTTGAAGGTTCAATCCTTGATGTAGGCGACACTTAAAATATAATAATTGCGAATTACTTAAAACTTCTACCCAGTCATGGTTGATTGAACGAGATTACCTCCGTGGATTAATTAAGGGGTTCTGTTTGAAAGTTTGTGCAGATTTCAGAGTCCAACAAAAGAATTCCTGAAGTCGAAAAAATACATCAGAAGAAAATCAGAGGTTACATCGATTAAAACGTTTTCAAAAGAACACTCGAGATGAAAACAATAGTCTGAAGATTCCAAATAATATGAACTATCAAGCATCATCTTAAAAATTCAGAAAAATAAGTTTTAATTTTCCGTTTGACAGTGAGTAAAATAATGCAATAATCAAAATGGCTGAACGTGAAATCTTTTACTCTGTCACTATTTACGGTAAATTTCTTTTTTAAATATTAATTCTTTTTGATGCTGATAAGTCACAAATGCATAGCTAAAGCAATATAAATTGCTTTTAATCAATTTCTTTTGTAAATTTTAATATATATATAAATCGAGCTGTTGTCAAGACCCACGGATTAACACACTCTTTCTTGCAGAATTCCACCATGCAGTTAAGAAAGAAAAAAAAAAGACTCTTCATTTATAAGAATGTGTAGCATCGAAATATCTCTCATACAAGTAAATAAATTTGTTTATTTAAAAAAAAACTGCATTGTTTTTAGCCTTCTAAACGTATCCATTTATATGCATAATTATTTTCAATTTTCAATTAATACACAACACTTCAAGTGCAGGTAAAGAAAATTAGGATTTTCTTTCATTATATATATATACTAGCAGGGGTGCCCGGCGTTGCTCGGGTGTTTGGAGGTGTATGCTGTGCAAAAAAAGCAAAAAAACAAAAAAAAATGGTTAATTTTTTAAAACTTTGACCCCTATTATGACCCCTTAAAATTTATAGTTTCAGGCTCAAATCACTTTATTAAGTTAGATCCAGGTTCAAGGAACCTTTATCTAAAATTTCAAGTGTCTAGACCCAAAATTGTCGGAGGAGTTTGGTAGAGTTCTTAAAGGTCAAATCGTTGAAATTTGACCCCTAAACAGCCAAATTTCTGGCTGACACCCATCACATCGATTTTCCCAAATCTCAGTACTCGGTATTTCAAATTTCGAGTCTATAGACTAAAAATTGACAGAGTTATTGCGTAGGGAAATGTACACAGACAGACAGACACACAGACAGACAGACACGTTCACTTTTATATATATATATATATATATATATATATATATATATATAATTGTATGTATATCAGAACTCCTTCTCACCAATGCTGCAATTTGTAGCAACTCCTCTCAACTTAAACGATAATTCCCAACACCAACTGTGAATGTCTATGCTCTCTCTCAGCCATCACACACTTGACGCTCTATTCTCTCCAATTCACCCTTCTTATAGTTGCTATTCCCCTAGTATGCAAATTAATGCTACATATACATAAAAAATATTTACAAATATCTTAATGGAATGGGCTCTGGTGAACTTGTTGCACTTGTGCCCCTTCGACATACATATCCCTGACAAACTCGCTTAGCAACAAAATCACACTTCTTCAATGTTGAGGTCCCTGAAAGTTAGAAAGCTTTCTACTCTAATAGTTTCTTCCCTCGAACACCTAGACATTGGAATTCCCTTCCTGCTACCTGCTTCCCTGGCTGTACTGATATGCAGAAGTTTAAATGTAATGTAAACCAACATCTTGTTAATCTTTCTTAGGCATGGTCCCAAATAGTAGCTCCTGACGTTCAAGTCGTGAGGATATGCCTTGTTACAATTGGACATGAGTAAAAAAAAAAAAAAAAAAAAAAAAAAAAATGAATCTATCTACAAACGTAATTTTTTCTTTTCTTCTTTTTCCTTCGCTGATCCTGTCACCTGACAGGCTAAACAGACGCACTGATGCTTGTGTGAGTGGTATCTTCTGTTACACTTTAAAATAATTTATGTCGCTAATAGTGATAATTATGTTTTTGATCGCTCAACAAAAGAAGAATGGACCTGTAAATTCACGTTCGTCCGTTTGCACTTTCCTCAATAGCTACGCCTTGGAATTTTTGGAAATTTTGCACAAACATTAAATATGATACGAGTAAAAAAAAAGTAACATAATAAATTTTCCGGGAAAATTCCGGTTGCTTCCCTAGGGTTGCCATTCAGGTTAAAATGGCTAAAAATGACACTTTTGTGCTTATTAAAAAAAAAAACTGATGCCTTGGATTTTTATAAAACTTTCTGAAAAGTTGTAACTAACTGATTTCTATATAATTTTGTTTGTCTATACTTCGCGATAACTCTTGGGTGTGCCCCAGGGTCTCTTTTAGGGCTAATAAAAACACTTCATTTTTGGGACTATTTTACCATATTTGTCCCAAATTTTCATTTTATGTCTATTTAATAGCAGTTTTGCATGGTGCTCAACTCAAATTTAAATATGTTAAGGCTTTAGGGACTTTTGGGGCTAAATGGGAGTGGGGTGGGGGTGAAATGGTGAACTTAGTTACGTTTTTTATGCCTCGCTCACTGTGTACTCGTGGGGGGACCATGCATGCTTCACTTGTTTTTTTTTTGTTGTTGTTGTATTTTTTATTTATTTTTTTTTTTGGCGTTACTTACCCAAATGTTGGACCACCTTGACTCAGGTCAAAGACTTGCCGAGGATTAAGTAACCAACAGAACTTGTGCATTATTTTGGCCCCTTGGTTTCCACCACTCTTTGGATTGATAAACACCAAAAGAGGTTTTGTGCTAGGTGATGGAATGGCTTTCACAATGAACGTCTTTTGTTCGTCTTTGTTCTTCTTTTTCTTCAGTGAAGCTTTTTTTCGTTTTCTTAAAGAAGATTTGAATGAGCCCTGAAAAACAAAAGAAAAAATACATGTCTATTTATATAAAGTTATGTGGGTGCATTTTGTAGCCCTGCAAGCAGGTAATGTCCAAGAAAAACACCGTGGTATTTATTAACAACAAAAAAACAAGTGTATTAGAAAATTTATGTTACAGAAGTACATGTCATAGTTCTAAGGCCATAACTGCCACAAATTGTTAGCAAATAACATGTTAAATATAGTTATATTTATAGTATCTAGCTAAGTCCATTATTTCTAACATAAGTAGATCAGCTTGTTGCTGTGATGTTAGTGTTTGAATAATTGACAAGGAAGACACAGTAACAATTAAATAAATATGTATTAACAAAATACATAAAAGAGGTAATTGAGCAATATCTTTGCTGGACTAGTGGTGACGGCCATCATCTCCTCGTGTCTGTCTCTGACTCCTTTGGTAAACCGTTTCTTGTTACCCGAAAGTGACGTCATGGAATAGTTCATTATTCAAAGTAGTAGGAGTGTGTTCCCAACACTTATCCATGTGTATATGTTTATATATTTGTATTGATAGAATCCAACCCTTTCACTATGATTATGAATTTTGGTACATAACTGCTAGACATAAACTTTGGTACATAACTGCTAGACATTAAAGATGGTAATGTAGGGTACATTAGGTTTAATACAAACAAAGAGGGTTAGAAGTCCTTTGTGAAAATTCTAATACCTGTGAATTTTGATAAAAATTGTTACCCGGAAGTGACGTCATGAACGAAAGTGACATCATGAAATAGTTCATTTTCACAGCAGTAGGAGTGCGTCCCCAACACTTATCCATAACAGTGTATATGTTTATATATTTCTATTGATAGAATCGACTCTGAAACTAATTAACCGATCATCATAAATGTTGGTACTATACACAAAAGGTTGCAGTGTACGATAGATTTAGTTTAATACAAACAAAGAGGGTTAGAAGTGCTTTGTGAAAATTGTAATACCTATGATTTTTGTTATAATGCAACAATAAATATTCCTTAAATTTCAGTTTCTTTACAGCATTTTAAAAAGATTTTTATGGGGGTTATTATATGGGCACAACCTCTCACTTGGAAATTCAAATATTTCAGATTTGAACTGAATTCAGACGATAGTGATTAGACACTATTTAAAAAACACTTTTTTATGGAAATCGTTCGAGACAAGACATGAAGCAGGTTGAAGTAAGGAGCTAAAAAAAAATACCACTTCAAGGTAAAAAATTTGCCAACGATAAGTATTAGATGGAATCGATTCGTACTCAGAAAATAGCAATTCTTCCCTCTTTGTCAGAAACATTGCTCCTAGAATGTGAAAACTTGTCATGGGATGTATTTACTACACCGGCCATTTGTAAACGATCTCATATATGCTGCCTGGCGGCAGACAACCGCCATTACTGCCATGTGTTAAAAATAATAACAACCCTTTTCTCGTTTTGAACAGAAAAGAAAAAACACACAAATTCAATCTGTTCTCCATGAAACAAAAACAGAAAAAAAAAACTTCAATTTCGAACTGAAATGATTGTAAATAACAACTAACGCCCAATACACCATTGACAATTATTAATACCAGCTTAAATTAATTTTAGTCATTTATTCATGTATTGGGTGCGCTGCTGTTGAGTGAACAGTTTTTTATAAATGCCAAAGACATCGGCCCCAAATTCACCTTCAGCGGGGGAGCAAAGTGTCTTCCCAGACGTGACTTTGATGCACTCAGTCAAAGCTCTCAACAGCAGTTGTTCAAACAGCCCTTATCAGGGCTTCCTCGGAAAGTTTTTTCATAACAAACAAACAACCCTTTTCAGGGCTAACTTCTGAAAGTTTTTTTTCCACAGCAACAAATCACTGCCTGCATTCTAAGACGCCTGCCTTTTCCTCTAGATGCTTCCAGCACCTCCTGCAGCCTTTCAGTGACCCTCGGTGCCTTCTGCAACTTTTCAGCAGTCCTTGGTGCCTCTCACAGCTTTTCCAGCGACTCCTGAATCCTTCAGCAGCATTCCAGTGCCTGCAGCCTTCAAGCTACTCTTGCCAGTCTTATTCGCTGTCAGGCTACCCACTTCATAGCATGTCAATGTCCGGTTACCCGTTCCAGTGCCTGTAGCCATCAAGCTATCCTTGTCAGTGCTAGTCAACATCGGGCTACCCACTCCAGAGCATGTCAATGTCCAGTTACCGTTCTGATGCCTGTAACCATCAAATTATCCTTTCCAGTACTAGTCAATATTAGGCTACCTACTCCAGAGTCCACTGACGTTCAGCTCAGCATCAATGTCCAGCTCCCGATCTTGATGCTCTATCTTGACTTTTTTTTTTTTTTGCCTTACGATCTTTCATCTTTGCTTGTCAATAAAAGAGGACGGTTTCTATTGTCCTTTTCAACCGAACACTCTGTGTTTGTCATTTCTTCTTTGTCTTTGCTGTTACCTTCCTTTGCCTTGAGTCTAATATTCTTAGTTGTATGGTCGATTGGTTATATTAACTTTTGCTCCCCTCTGCAACAAATTAAAGGGCAAAATAAGAGAAATAAAAGAGTTACATGGTTGCCGAAAGTAAACCACTTACTATTCTCCTTAAATTCAATTTCTTCTGATGCGCTGGAAAAATGGTGGGATCTTTCTATCGATCCAGTAGATATCTCACTGCTGATGCTATTCTCTACCTATATAAGAGCCAGGTACGTCCAAGGATGGAATACTGTTGCCACATCTGGGCAGGAGCTGCTAGAAAGGACTTGTCCTGCCTTGATAGAGTTCAAAATAGACTTCGTAGCCTCGTAGGAGATGTCCTTTTCTCCTCCTTGCAACCTCTATCTCACAGAAGAGATGTTGCGAGTTTGTCTCTGATGTATCGTTATTTTCATGGAAAGTGTTCAACTGAGCTTCAATCTATGGTCCCCCCTCGCCAAACTTTCACAAGATACACTCGTCTAGCTGTAAACACTATCAATAATTTCCCCCACTCTTTATCTGTGCCTAAACCTAAACGTAGATTCCATGAACAAAGCTTCTTTCTTAGAACTGCACGCCTGTGGAATTGTCTTCCGTTTTCCTGCTTTCCGGCTGACTACAATATGGTTGTGTTCAAGTCTAAAGTAAATAAGTTCTTGATGAGCCGTTCCATATAAGTTATTAAATTTACCAAATTTTCATTACTAATGATTACTATATTGACCAATTTCTACTGTACACTCTTTAACCCTTATCCTTGAGTGGCCTCTGGGCCTTGATAATGTGATGATGCCTTTGTAAAAAAAAAAAAAAAAATGCCTTAAAATTAGATATTTTCTCTATAATAATAAAAACCATAGAATGGATTTTGATCCAAATTTGAATAAGGATTCTAAACATAAAATTTAGTAGCATTATACCTTGATTTTAACCACTGATTGCCATGACAAATAACACCCTATCTAAGAGTACATCTTTTAAACTCCTTAGCATAACATTCACAGTAAACATGAATTGGAACAAATGCATTGATGATGTTGCCAAGGCTGCTGCAGGGAAGGTGGGCTCCCTCTGTCATGCAAGAAAATTATTCACACCAGAACGCATCCTATATCTTTTACAACGCCACACTCCGGCCATGCATGGAATATTACTGCCATATCTGGGCTGTAGCATCAGCCACTAGTCTTTCACTTTTAGATAGGGTTCAAAAAAGAATCTCACCTCTTATGGGTCCCGTACTATTGGTCAAACTCAAGCTCTTTTTCCATCGCCACAATTTCACATCCCTATACCCGTTTTAAAAGTACTTTAATGGAATGTGCTCTGATGAATTTATAGCACTTGTTGCCCCTTGACATACATATCCCCAACTAATGCAAGGACCAACAAGATTCTCCTCATCACTGTTGAGATTCCTAGATGCTGGAAAGCCTTCTACTTCAATAGTTTATTCCCTCTGACTGCTGGACTTGGTAATTTTCTCCCTGTTTCCTTTCTGCTTCCCTGACTGTACAGAAGTGTAAATGTAATGTGAACAGACATCTTGCTGTTCAACTCCTTTCAGTTTCCTGCTAGACACGATTCCACATAGTAGCCCCATTGCGTTCAAGTGGCAGTAAACCTTGTTTGGTGTGAAAATGAGTGAAAAGAAATCTTCATAGCATAAAATGGTGGACAATATTTGAGATGGAGCATCAAGTTAAAATTTTGAAAATCATGATTAGGAAACATTAGTTGTTCATAAAATAAGAATTACAAGATAAAGTGAATTATTTCCTTATTCATGGAGTTTCAAACATTTGGCTTTTTTTCTTAAAAAAAAAGAGTCCAGAAAAAGAATTTTATTTAACTTTGTTGCTTAATACAAAAATTGAAAGCTCTTCACCAAGACGTAGCATCCCTGTGACAAATTTCAAGCATTAGTACCCCCTCGACGAAAATACCCCCGACAAACCTGACAAGCAGCAAAATCCCACCTCTACACATTAAAGATCCCTTGATGCCGTAAAGCCTTCTACTTGAATAGCTTTTTCTCTTAGACTGCTGCAGTTTGGAATTCCCTCCCAGGCCCCTGCTTCCCTGATTATGCCGACATAATTCAAGTGTAATATAAACAGACATCTCGCTACCCAACTCCCTAAATAGTATCCCTGCAAATCTGGTCCCAAATAGTAGCCACTCAATAAGTGTTTCTGCGCCTTGTTTGGGGTGAAATAACAATAAAAAAACATTGCTGGTTTGCACAAAAACTGAAAGCTTCAAAGTTCTAAAAGAAAATAATGCTTGCAAGATTATATAGAAATCTATACAGATGCGAGAAGAATGTTTATATTAATTGAGATATAGGCCCCAGAACGGTGGGTATTCTTTTCTGATGACTCAACATTATCTCTAAACCGAAATGGATTACCTCACAAGGAAAAAACAAAGATAAACTTTATCCTATACATGTCTACAGGGAGAGGTAGGCTCCGATATGATGCATATTCTCTCCCGATTACCCGACATTATCTGGAGACCGGAATGAAATACCCCTCAAGTAAAAACATCTGATAAGCTTGATTATATACATGTCTGCAAGGAAAGCTGTTGCTTACAAACAACAATATCTTCACTTTATTACGAGTTTCTGTTA
Source organism: Euprymna scolopes (assembly GCF_053919585.1). NCBI lineage: Eukaryota > Metazoa > Mollusca > Cephalopoda > Sepiida > Sepiolidae > Euprymna > Euprymna scolopes. Next base: position 48,173,897 of record NC_136519.1, on the reverse strand, counting down.
TTGTTCCAGAAGCAAATATTATTCTATAGAAATATATACAGATGTGAAAAGGATATTCAAATTGATGTCCGTAGTCAAATAATAAGAAGATCTGATCAATGAAGCTGGTTGATAGTTGGTACAATCTGCAAATCCACTGCTGGTACGTACATCCGTAGACTTGGGTTAAAAATATCCAGATCATAGAGATCTATAATTCTATATGGATATCATAAAAACCTTAGACTCCTCAAAGGTGTATGGATCTGATCTCATCCCTGCTATACTAATTAAAAAATGTTCAGTCAAGCTAGCCCCCATACTTTCCAAGCTCTACAATAAATGCCTTGCTGAATCTTGCTTTCCTAATAGCTGGAAGATAACCTCTGTGGTACCAGTGTACAAGAATTCTGGTGAAAGAACAGACCCTTTCAATTATTGCCCCATTAGTCTCCTCCCACTCTTTGACACCTTAATTAATCAAGCACTAGTTCACAAAAGCAAATTTTCTCTCTGACAAACAGTATGGATTCAGGCAATGTTGTTCTACTGCAGATATTTTAACAGTCATCCCTGAACACATTTACCATGCACTGGATAAGGCGGGCAAAGCCAGGGATGTAGCCCTTGATATATCCAAAGTCTTTGACAAAGTTTGGCATAAAGGGTTGCTAATGAAAATTAAATCCTATAGTATAACTGGACGTATACTAAATATAATTAGATCCTTCTTAGACAATAGAAGCATACAGGTTGTCATTGACGGACGTACATCCAAGCAGCATAACATTAATGTGGGAGTGCCTCAAGGATCAATCCTTGAACCATTATTATTCATAAACGACCTCCCTGATAATATTGTGTCCGAAATGGATATATTTGCTGATGATACAATGCTCTATAATATGAATGAGGGAATAACATATGTACATAAATCTAAGACAATGGCAGAATCGTTAGAAAATGACCTCCAGACCATAGTGGAATGGGGCCACAAATCGATGGTAACATTTAATGCTAGTAAAACTAAGCTGCTCTCCTTTAACAATTACAAGACGCATCTCCAATCGTGACAAATAGCACCCTACCTGAGAATTCTACCTTCAAACTCCCTGGCCTAACATTTGCAGGCCATATGAACTGGAACAAATACATAGAGGACATTGCAATGGCTGCTGCAAAGAAGGTGGGTTGCCTCTATTGAACTAGAAGACTACCCACACCTGAGAGTATACTATACCTTTACAAGGCCATCATTCGCCCATGCATGGAGTATTGCTGGTGCATCTACCACTAGTCTCTCTCTCTTAGATAGGGTCCAAAAAGAGTTGCCAATCTAATCGGTCCAACTATATCAACTAAGCTCCAGCCCCTGTCCCATCGCCACAATGTTGCATCACTGAGTCTGTTTTATAAATATTTTAATGGAATATGTTCTGATGAACTTGTTTCACTTGTACCCCCTCGATGTACATATCCCCGACAAACCCGCTTAGCAATAAGATGTCACCCCTTCACTGTTGATCTCCCTAAATGCTAGAAAGCTTTCTATTTTAATAGTTTCTTCCCTCGAACAGCTAGACATTGAAATTCCCTTCCTGCTGCCTGCTTCCCTGGCTGTACTAATATGCAGAAGTTCAAATGTAAAATAAACAAATATCTTGTTAATATTTCCTAGACATGGCCCCAAATAGTAGCCCCTTACGTCCAAGTGGCGATATTCTTTGTAAGGGTGAACAGGAGTTAAAAAAAATATGGAAGCATTAAGTTGACTTTTCTGTTGGAAAAATCAATCCATCTCCTGAACTTATAATTATCTCAACTCCAAACACAATTGTTACCAAATAAGTGTAGTTATACTTATAGTATCTGCATAAATACATTATTTCTAATATACGACCAGCTTCTCCAATAACAGTGTATATGTTCATATATTTCTATGCACAGGATTCACCTTTGAACTAATTAACCGATCATTATGAATTTGAAAACACAACTGCACAACATTCAAGCTAATCCTTCAAAAAACTATAGGTTTGCAAATAATTTAGAAGAAGGAAAATTCTGGAAAGTGTTCACATCCTTTGCTGCACTGGCTTGTTATGGTTGATTTGTTTTATAACATATCAAGCCTTTTCTCGCTGCAAAGAGGTCAGAGTTGAAAGAGTTGACCTTTGCAGGCTCTACCAAATTCCTCTGCCAATTTCGGATCTAAACACTTGAAATTTTAGATGTAGGTTACTTGGACATAAATAAAATTTTTTATTTGATTTGAGCCCAAAACAATAAATGTTAAGAGGTCAAAATTGGCGTAAAACTTTTTTTAAAATTTACTTCTGCAGTTGTTAAGGAAGCCTATTATATAGAAAGGCATTATCGTACATATGCACACTTTTTAATATATACATATGCATATAAAGTTATAAACAGTAAATAGGGTCCGAGCAAAGCCAGGCTGAACTGCTAGTTTGAAATAAATTTAACTATTTTTGCTTGTCTGAAGTCAGAAGTATGTTTATGCTGCAATGAATGAGAGAATGAATTGCTATTTCTTATATCTCTTTTATGTTGATTGAACCTTTTCTCTAATCTACGTGGGGTTTCACCAACTTATATATGATGCCAATTTTGGCAAGGAACAGTGTATATGCCTTCATTAGAAATTGGTTTGTTATGGACAATAAGAATGAACACCCTCCCAGCACGCTTTTGAAAATCCTGCAATATCCCACAGATTTTATATTAAATGCAAAGAAAAAAGCCACTCAAATATTTTCCCGGATAAATAAGAAAAAAATCATATACACCAGATATTTTTCTCATAAACAGACATGTCGTTTACCGACACACACCAACAATACAATAATTTGCAACACATTAAACAAACTAGGAATTTCAATCATAAAAACCACATCACAAACTATAAAACAAACATTAAAAACAGAAAAACATATCCAAGTTTGCATAAATCAACACCTTTATGATTGAAAATAACTTTTATATTCATACAAACTTCTATAAAAATGTTTTGTTATAACATTTCATTTTTCTCTATTCTTACATTTACAAAACTGTTTGTTTTGAGGTAGCACCTGCTAATTGGTGACCTTTCTATTTCCTCAATGTTCCATTTATTTCCATTTTATTATGCTTGTCTGCAAGTGCGTATATATATATATATATATATATATATATATATATATACTAGCAGTACAGCCCGGCTTTGCTCAGGCCCTATGTAGTGTTCATCACTTGCCCTACGTGTGAGTACACTTTATGTAAGATTTCAAATGTTTAGACAAAAAAATGTGTCTGAGTAATTTCGTAGAGACCGCAGAGGTCAATTTTTTAAAACTTTAACCCTAATTATGACCTCCCCCCCTTAACATTTATTATTTTGGTCTCAAATCAAAATACAAAGTTTTCCCCATCTCCAAGTTACCTACATCTAAAATTTCAAGTCTTTAAACCAAAAATTAGCGGAGGAATTTGAAAACTGATTAAAATGCTTGCCGCGTGTCTGAATACCAGTCATGTATAAATTTCAAATGTTTAGACCCAAAATTGGCTAAGTAGTTTGTTAGACACCGCAAAGGTAAAATGTTTTGAACTTTGACCCCTTGGCAGCTCAAATTTTCGACCCAAACCAGTTAAAAAGCTTGCCTTATCTCTTAATACTCTTTATGTAAAATTTCAAATGTTTAGACCAGAAATTGGCTGAGTAATTTGGTAGAGATCACACAGGTCAGATTTTAAAAAACTTTGACCACAATTTTGACCACTGAACATTTATTTTTTGGGGCCCAAATCAAATCAAAAAGTTTGATCTATATGCAAGTAACCTCTATTTAAAATTTCAAGTGTTTAGACCCAAAATTGGCAGAGGAGTTTGGTAAAGTTCTCAAAGGTATAAATCGTTGAATTTTTACCCCTTGACAGCAAACTTTCTGTACGAAACCCGATGAAAAAGATTTTCCCAAATCTCAATACTCCTTATGTCAAATCTTGAGTCTCTAGATCGAAAATTGACAGTTATTTGGTAGGGAAATGTACACAGACATTTTCACTTTTATATATATACTAGCAGTTCAGCCCGACTTTGCTTGGGCCCTATATACTGTTTATAATTTTATGTGCATATGTATAAATTAAAAAGTGCGTACATGTACGGTAATTCCCTTTCTATATAATAGGTTTCCTTAACAAGGATAGAGAAAAGTTCGTATAGACCGTAGAGGTAAATTTTAAAAAAAGTTTTACCCCAATTTTGACCCTTTAACATTTATTGTTTTGGGCTTAAATCAAATTAAAATTTTTGACCCATTTCTAAGTAACCTACATCTAAAATTTCAAGTGTCCAGACCCGAAATTGGCAGAGGAGTTTGGTAGAGTCTGCAAAGGTCAATTCTGTCAACTTTAACCTCTTGAAAGCCAATGATTTTTTTCTCTCTCTATTTCAGATATTTTACAGATAATATTTGGAAATTAATTATGGATAAGTTTAGCATTGAACAACGTGCGCAAGTTGTGAAATTGTTTTACAAAAAATCAGGGGTCAATTGTTTTCACTCAAAGAGCTTATCAAAGGCATTTTCATATAAGAGATAGCTTAAGTCAGAACACAATTTGAAACATTGTGCACCGATTTGAAGACCAAGGAGCTGTACTTGATCTCCTGCAAGCTGGCATACCTTGAAATGTCATCAAAAATGAAAATAGGGAAAAAGTGCGAGAGTGCATGGAGCAGCATCCTGAAACATCGATTCAACAGCGTTCCACACAACTTGGGATATGTCGAAGCTAACTATACAATATTCTACACAGTTTAAAACGTTTTCATTATAAAATGCAACTTGTTCAACACTGAAGCCTGAATATTTTCAACCAAGGGTTCAATATGCAGTTTAAATGCAAGAATTTGTCCGAAATGACCCCAATTTTCTGCAAAAGTTGATTATGTCAGATGAAGCCCATTTTCATTTGAATGGATTCGTTAAAAAACAAAATTACAGATTTTGGGGCTCTGAAAATCCAAGGGCAATTTATAAAAACACTCGTCTAGCTGTAAACACTATCAATAATTCCCCCCACTCTTTATCTGTGCCTAAACCTAAACGTAGATTCCATGAAAAAAGCTTCTTTCTTAGAACTGCACGCCTGTGGAATTGTCTTCCGTTTTCCTGCTTTCCGGCTGACTACAATATGGTTGTCTTCAAGTCTAACGTAAATAAGTTCTTGATGAGCCGTTTCATATAAGTTATCAAATTTACCAAATTTTCATTACTAATGATTACTATATTGTCCAATTTCTACTGTACACTCTTTAACCCTTATCCTTGAGTGGCCTCTTGGCCTTGATAATGTGGTGATGCCTTTGTAAAAAAAAAATAAATAAAAAAAAAATAAAAAGAATAAAAAGCAGTTGCATCCGATGAAGTGCACTGTATGGTGTGCAGTAACAGAGGAGAAGATCATTGGACCTTTTTTTTTGTTTTTGAAGATTAAGACAAAAATGCTGCCTCTGTTACTGGAGAGAGATACCGGACTGTGATTACAAAGTTCCTACGCCCACAAATTCAAAATAGGCCCGGGTTATGGTTCCACATACGTCAAGGGACACCAAGGAGCTTCTCAGGCAATGCTTTGGCGACAATATTATTTCTATCGCTATGGCAATATCAAATGGCCACCACGTTCCCCAGACTTGACTAGCTCCAACTTTTTTCCTGTGGGGATATCTTAAAGAAAGAGTCTATGTTAACAAACCCCAAACCCTGCAAGAATTGAAGGAAAAGATTAGGAACGAAATAAGGGAGTTAAATCGCAATCCAGAGACTCTGCAATCTGCCATGAATAATGTTTTGGAAAGAGCATGAATATACGAAGCTGAAAATGGGTAACATTTAAAAGATATTACTTTTTATAAATAAAGATTGTTTGAAGTTCGCATGTTTTAAAAAATTTCTTAATATCTTAGTCAAATTGTGTTAAAATTACAGAAAGATATCATCAAAAATAAAAAAATCTATTTAAGTTCAAAACCCTTCAGTTACTTTTTCGACAGCATATATATATATATATATATATATATATATATATATCCTATTTTGGTAATTTTATTAGTTCCAACAACTATTGCTCAGAATTTAACAAATGAAGGCTCGTTGAAAAGGTAATGACCTAAATTGTGTAGTGAGCTATATGACATTTTCCCTTAAGATCGGATATTAAAGGGATCATCCATTATTCAGAGCAATTGGCATTCAAAATGGCCACTAGTAAGACCACGGACCATGCAATAATAACTATTTACGATAAAATAAATTAGCTTAAATCTTCTATTAAATATTAAAATCATGAACTACATCGATCGAAACGTTGTAAGAAAAACATCTAAGATGAGTAATCAAATAATCAAGCATTAACTTGAGTTACAAATCATAACCGGCTGGTGTGTTGCATTATAAATTCCTACTATACTTTTTTTTTGCTTTTTAAAAACAAAGTTATAGCCATTGACTTTTAGAGTGAGTGCTTTATGCCAAATTATTGGTTGAATGTTGTTAAATTTATGCTCATTTTTTGCAGTAAATACCAATCCCTATTAATCCTTAACTGTACATCATACGGGTACCATAATATTTAATTTATTGCATCTTACCATACCAAAGATCCATACAAACATTTCAGCCATATTGTCCCAGTAGTTTCAGAGAAAAAAGTGGAAGACAGATAGAAATCTATACTCATATAAATTTGATTGATTTTTTGTGTATTGATATTCATATTAAAAACCAAGAAAATACAACTTTGGTATATATGGATCGTAGAACTGCATTCACTAGCAAAAGATCTAGCTAATTTGCATATTCTTTTAAACATTCATTTTAATTAATTCCTTGTTAGTTTTTTTGTTTTTCTTATGGGATGATCATCTTTAGTTAACTATTACTTGTAATTATATACATGCAGATATTCTACATGAGTTATGCTTGCGTAAAAAGTTTATAGTAAAACTCTTTCCATATATATTTATGCATAAGTATATATTTTTGTTTAAAAAACGTTTCCTATCCAACTTCTAGAATTTTTGGTCTACAGACAGGAAACTTCATATATAAGGTATTTAAACCCATGCGAAACTTAATATTTGGGTTTTAGCCCGAGAAAGTTGGTACAAAAGTGAAAATTAAACAAAAGTGAATTTGCCAGATGAAGATCAAACGCCGGCATTACAAAGATGCATACATAACGTAATAGTGATTGGTTCATGTTTTAATTTTTAGCCTTGCAGCAAACATGTCTTCATAGCTCAGTCATTAACGGCAGAGACAAAAATAAATCGTAAGCTAAACGTTTTGGTTTCGATTCTCGATGGTGGCGCATGACTCAATTTTTTAAAAAATTTTAAATCATTAATATACATTAAGTCCACTATAATATAATAATAAATACAAAAAATATACGCTTGAACAACTAAAAAAAGTACATTTAAAGATCAACAACCTAATAAGTCCCACTTTATCAACTAAGCTTCAACTCCTGTCCCATTGCCGTGATGTTGCATCCCTGTACCTGTTTTAAAAGTATTTTAATGGAATGTACTCTGATGAATTTGTTGCACTTGTGCTCCCTCGACGTACATATCCCTGATAAACTTGCTTAGCAACAAAATCTCACCCCTTTACTGTTGAGGTCCCTAAATGCCAAAAAGCTTTTTATTCTAATAGTTTATTCCCTTGAACAGCTAGACTTTGGAATTCCTTTCCTGCTACCCTGACTGTACTGATATGAAGAAGTTCAAATGGAACGTAAACTAACATCTTGTTAATCTTTCTTAGGTATGGTCCCAAATAGTGGCCCCCTTGCACCCAAGTGGCAATATGCCTTGTTGGGGTTGAAGATGAGTAAAAAAAAAAAAAAAAAAAAAAAAAAAAAAGAATTCCCAACATTGAGTAGATCAAAAAGAAGAGATGATAACGGATTTTGTCAAGAAACAAAATCCATTTCTCTTTCGACATTATCCAACTTCACCCACTCAATAGGGTTTACCCCCTCCTACTCCTCCTCCTTCCCTCGTATTAATGAATATTATTATTATTGCCCGCCATTGATCCCGCGCTTTCATACAATATTAGACAGACCAGGAACAGAGGCAAGACGCCGTTATTGGCGGACGGTGTTCGGCTATCACAATGTGATATCGTCCGCGTCAATAAACAGTCTTTTCTTAATATCAGTATTCGCAAATACAATGTACTAAATTTAGATCACCGATACAATGCCAACAAAGGAGGCTAAAGAAAATGGCCACATTCTTTTATAATCAATAACATTAAAAACAATAAAAATAAAAAAAAGATGATAGATGAAAAATATAAAAGTGCAACAAATATTTCGATATTTACATCATATTCAGGGGCCCATTTGGTACAATACGGCGAAGGGCATCCTAGAAGTAATGCCTCCTCAGGAGGGCTCTACATTGCGAGTGATTTTTCAAAATGGCGACTAGAAATAATGAAACGCTTATCTTTTGGCGGTTGTATTTCTTTCACCGACAATCTTCCAACGCTCACTACTGAATAAAACATTTCTTTTCAACTTTCTTTTTTAATAAAACGAACAAAGTTAAATTATTTAAACAATAAAAGTTGAATAGAACAATATACTCTTCTTTTTTTTTTAACAAAGTCTGTTTAAAAAAAATATCTGAAGGAATTAGAACGTTTATACCTTCAAGTATCCACATAAAATTTGTTGTATATTTAGAATTACACTTATTAAAAAATCACACACAGAAAAATCTTTATGATGTACATACTTATCACAGAACAAAGATGTCATATTCTAAAAAGCATGTGGGTTTGGCTAGTAACTTTTCTATTTGGCTAGTAAACGAAAATATTTAGTTGTCAAAGGTCAACTAAAGATAAGTTTGTCCGTAGAGCCCTGCTCCTATTTTTTTTATTCTGTCCGAATGGATCAGAGGGGATCATAAATGGCATCGCGACTGAAATTTTGTGCGTTCATGACCGGAAAGTTTCATCTCTCTGTTGCACATACTGACAGTATGAGACTCTTAGAAAGCAACCCCTGACATCGATGCACATCAAAATCAGAGATGCCTTATAGAATTCCTAGCAAAAGTGCATTGAGATTAGTGATGACTATGTAGAAAAATAAATTCTGGAGCACAAAATGTAGCTCGTTTTAATGGTACAACTCCCATTTTCGTAGCGCTTCAACTTTTTTAGTAACAGGGAGGTTTTACTTTTAGAGTATTCGCTAGTTGGCCAAGACACCGGGGTTTCATCCTCAGTCAAGTCATATCAAAAACTTATTAAATATTCAACATTATAAGGGGAGAATGAAGGGTAAGTGGAGTAGTCCTGGAAATACAGTGGCGCCCTTCCCTACAGCTAATGAAAAGGGGGCCTTCGGGTGGCCCTCGACTATAGTCGACCTCAATCTAAAGATGAAGTGAATATTTCGATATTTATATTATATTTTAAGTTTGAGACAAAATTAGAACAAATTTTATATTCATCAGCAGGAGCATCTTCATTATATTCATCTTCATTATCATATTAATCATCATCATCATATTAATCATCATCTTCATCATATTAATCATTATATTTATTATCATATAATATGACATACTCATATTAATCATCATCATCATATCATCAAATTTATTCTTATGTTTATCATTTTCATCATATTAATCCTGATCATATTAACCATCATCATCATCATCATCATGTTCATTCATATTTATCATTATCATATTCAGTTTAACGAGCAGACGATCATGATCTATGCAAAATGAATTCACCCAGATGCAGGTTTTAACAGTTTCTCTGTTAGACTGCATATCAACCCTTTTTTGTGTTACATACATGCATTTGAGTCTTTTGTTGTCTGCCATCTTGTCATTTGTCCTAAAGTTTGGAATACTATTTTCCCAGCCCTTCCAACTTTCTGCCTTCCTGAGATTGTTACACAGGGACAGTCTGGTCCATTCTTGCACGTCTGTACACACCTTATACCTGTTTTTACAGTATCCGGAAATTAAAAAAATAATAATAACAACCATATAATATTAGGAAATTTGACAAAAGATTGTATTGAAATCAGGAATTTAGGACAGAATCGTCAATTGTATCAGAATCGGGAATTTAGAATAGAATTGATTCAGAAATGGAATCGTCCCCTCACTAGTTATAACTAGGGCTATGACAGCAGCATATTCTTATCATTTTTTTTTTTTTACTCTCGAGTATATATCCAACACAGTTAGACACAGTTAATTAATCGAGAACCACATCACGCTCTCTAAAAACATATAAGATATTAACTAATATATACTCGAAAGTCAAAATAATGACAAGAATATTCTCTTGTCATATCCCTAGTAATGACCACTTTCGTTCCTGGACAACGTCGGGTAATGTAAATATTATGTGCTATTTTTATTTGTCTATTTTATTTATTTATTTTTTTCAGAATAATGTTGTAAATAATACCAGTCCTACACTTTGATAATATAATTTGATAATATACTGCTATTAATAAGACACAGTTATCTCCCCTTCTCACTAGGTTAAGTATTAGAAAGGCTGTCATTTTTCATTTGCTTTCACGTGTGTATTTATTTGGCATTGAAGATTAAAAGTTTTCTCAAGGTTCATCAGTCTCTCAGTTTTTATTTTTTACACATGTTATAATGAAATGATAAAAAAATCAGTTAAATTAATGTACAGTCATTATTGTTTTTTGTTTTTGTCCCCACCCCCACCCCCAGAACGTGGATTTTTGTTTTGGGGTTCGTTTTACAATACCCATTGGTACGAAAACAAATGACCAAAACAAATAAATGCGGGTTGCGGGCATCATCAAGAATCGATGAATTGTCAACTGATGAGTTATTGGCCCGAGCTCGAAACATCTGTAAGGAATAGGAACCAATTGCAGCAGCAGCTCGTTTTCGACATGGAGGCAATGTGGACTCTCTTCCAGATAGTAATAAGCATGCCACCCCAGTGTGCTATAAATGTGGGGAGGCCAATCATTTTGCTAAAGAGTGCCGGAGTGATAGGAGAGGTGTATATCCACAATCAAAGAGACCAGTGCAATGCTATCGCTGCAATAAGTTTGGGCACATATCTCGCAACTGTTCGGGAAACGAAGTTGGGGGCAAGGTACTATCGCTACCCTTGCCCCCTGCCAACCAATAAACACAGGATTGCCTGTCATTAGCATTAAACTTGATGATGTGCAGTGTTCAGCACTTATAGACACGGGGTGTTCCCGGTCTATAGTTAGTGCCCATTGCTGTCCGGTGTGGCGGAGGAACCCAGTCGGCGTTATGACCATCAATGGCTTATCACGGGTATGTTGTGGTCAAGGGACAGTCACAATCCGCACTGAGAAGGGTGACACAGCTAAAGTTGACGTTCTGGTGATGCAGGAGAAACCCCTTGGCTACGACATGTTGCTTGGAATTGATGCAATACAAGCACTAGGAGGCGTTACAATCACAGCAGCTAGAGGTATCAGGCTTGGAGAAGGGAAAGACGTCTGTGCAGCCATGTCGATTGAAGAAAAGGACTTCTGTGCTACATTTGATGACAACGAAAGGGTGTGGACTGCAAAGTGGAAATGGGCCATGGGCCAGGAACCAGATCGGCTGTGCAACACGATTCCAGAGTATGCAGTTTCTACCAAGAATAGGGCCGCATATGAAGAAGAACTTCAGATGTGGATTGACAACGGTTGGTTAATACCATACCCACAGGAACGTCTGGGACCACCCAAGGGATTAATTCCGCTCATGGCTGTTGAACAACCTACCAAAGAAAAAATTCGTCCCATAATGGATTACCGAGAGTTGAATCGGCATGTTGATGCGTTTACCGGAAACGCAGATGTGTGCGCTGCTAAACTGAGAGAGTGGCGTCAAAAAGGGAGCAATGTAGCACTTCTGGATCTAAAGAAGGCCTACCTGCAGATACGTGTCCATGAGTCATTATGGCCGTTTCAGACAGTACTACTCAAGGGAAAACTATATTGTTTGACACGTTTGGGTTTCGGCCTAAACGTAGCACCCTTGATTATGACAACCATTATTAAAACTGTTTTGATGCAGGATGAGACCACAGCAAAAGCTGCTTCAGCCTACATAGATTACATCTATGTTAATGAGGACATAATGTCTGCGGATGCAGTTCGAATAAAACTGAAAGCGTTTGGGTTAATAAGCAAAGACCCTAAGCGCCTAAAGGATGGAGTGCCCGTGCTAGGCCTCGAGGTCTGGGAGGAGGGCAATACGTTGCGATGGAAACGAGGGAGCCCACTTCCAAAGTTACCCAATGTATTAACAAGACGTACTGTGTTTTCTATCTGTGGTAAATTGGTAGGACATCTACCTGTCTGTGGATGGCTCCGATCGGCAACAGGAGTGGTGAAAAGACGAGTGACTACAGTAACAAAAGGATGGGACGATGTTGCGGATGATGATTCTCTCCAACAAATGATGGCTGAGATGTTGTCCAGAGTGCATAGGAATGACCCTGCCCGGGGTGAGTGGCAAGTGTCTGGAAACGAACTAAATGCATGGGTTGACGCAAGTTTGTTGGCTACAGGTGTCGTGTTGGAGCAACTAGGTGTTGTTGTGGAAGATGCATGCTGGCTTCGTCCGAAAAATGATGCCCAACATATAAATTTGGCAGAACTTGATGCCACGTTAAAAGGTCTTAATCTCGCATTGCAATGGCAGACTAATGTTGTGCATCTCCACACTGACTCATTGTGTGTTTACCATTGGTTAACCGACACCTTGACTGGAAAGGCTCGAGTTAAGACTAGAGCTGCAAGTGAAATGCTAGTACGAAGGAGACTAGCAATAATTAAGCGTCTAGTTGACGAATACAGCTTGCAGGTAGACATTACGTTAGTCTCGTCGATGCAGAATTTGGCTGATAGCTTGACTCGAGTACCAAAGAGGTGGATCGATGCAATGAGGCAGGGATCCGATCTTCAACAACAAACATGCGCGACTGTAACGGATCAATTAACACCTGACCAGATCCGTATGATACACCAGCAGATTGGACATCCTGGAATTCAGAGGACTGCCTATTTTGTCCGAAGGGTATGCCCTGCAACTACAAAAGCATCAGTGAAAGCAGCCATACGTTCGTGTGAAGAGTGTCAGAGAATTGATCCGGCACCATCCCAATGGCAAAAAGGGAAGCTCGAGGTGGAGGGCAACTGGACATAACACATTATGGGGACAAACATTTTTTGACCATGACGGATTGTGGCCCGACGCGTTTCACAATATGGCGCCTGTTGACACGACAAGATGCAGCCAGCATTATACAACAGTTGAGAGCCGTCTTTTTTGAACGTGGTGCTCCGATTGAAATTCTGACTGATAATGCCGCCACATTTCGATGTCAAGAATTTCAGAAATTCGTGCACGAATGGGGGATTAAAATGCATTATCGGTGTGCATATTATCCCGAAGGTAATGGTATAGCAGAACGGTGTCACCGCACCATCAAAAGAACTGCAGCCAGGACGCAGTGCTCTATTCCAGAAGCTGTGTACTGGTATAATATAACACCCAAGGACAATGCAACACCAGCAACTGCACCAGCCAATGGGATTTACCAATATGAACAGCGTGTGAAAGGAGTTGATGCCATACCATCAGTGGTGAGTGTTGTCAATACACCATATCAGGTGGGAGACCTTGTTTGGATAAAACCCCCAAATGCTGGGTGCACTACGAAATTTTTCCGGGGAAAAATAGACGAAATCATAAGTCCTCAGACCATGTTGATTGGTGGCATACCACGTCACGTAAAAGATATCCGCCCTTGTTATACCTCTTCTGATTCTGAGGACGATGAGGAGGATCACACACCGTTCAGAGATGATCCTGATCACTTACTGCCCCTTCAGGTGAGCATAGAAACACCACCAACAGAACCAGATGAGGGAATGATGGGACATACTGATGACAATAGTGAGGAGAGCGATGGACACAAGGAAGTAATGCCTCATCGAAATACTCGACAGAGACGAATACTGCCCACCCCCCGTGATTGCGAAACCCCGCGAGAAGGGATGATGGAGCATACCGAGGAGATGACGCCTCCGATTCTTCGGAGAAGTACCCGACAAAGACGGATACTGCCCCCCTGCCCTGATTGTGAGACACCGCCTATGGAACCACGAGACGGGATAATGGAACAGACTGGTAGTAATGATGGTGGTAATGAAGAAAACAGCAATGAGGAAGTGCTGCCCCCAATTCTTCGAAGGAGTACCCGCCAACGACGATTGCCCGCATGTCCTGTTTGTGATCATGAGATCAGGGGGGAGTGTGGAGAAATGCGTGACTTACCTGGATAGACCACGTGCGGGTCGGTCACCAAAAATAAATAAAAAGAAAGAAAAGAAACGGTCAAGACTCTTATTTATAGAGTAGTGATCACGTGAGTTAGAAGAATATGCAAATAGAGGTGAACGATTTTGCGATATAAAAAGCCTGTGCTGTTAAGAGGAGGCGAGACTGTTGGCAGAAGTCAGTGCTGTCAGACGTGCTTTAGAGTTTTGTTATTATATGCTGTGTTCGATTGTTGGGAGAGAGAAAAGAGAAGAGGAGGAACCAAGAAGACATTCTGCAGATACTTGACTTTGTGTTGGTTTTACAAATTCCATCATCAGGATTTCATTTTGCATCTTTAGTGCATTTCAGAAGCAGATCGAGATATATGCTAATTTGCAGTGTTTGGCCATCCATTGAAAAAGAATATAATTCCACTGTTTGTTGTTTTATTTTCCGGGTTATTTTAATGCTGAATCTGGTAATTAAAAAAAAAAGCTTGTATGCTTCAAGTTCTTTATATGTGCAAATATTTATTCAAGAAGTTTGATTCAGCTTGATTCGGTTGTTTTGTCTTACCGCATGTCAACCATTTTGGATTATTAAATGTCGAACTCAGTAATTTTGGAAAAAAGTTTTACACTTAAGTTCTTTATATCTTCAAATATTTATTCATTAGCCGGAGTGCCCGGCGTTGCCCGGGTGTTTGGAAGTGTGTGTTGAGCAAAAAATAAATAAATAAATGATAAAAAATATTAGTAGGCAGGCAGGCTCGAGCTCGTACCGTGAAGGAGGAAAAGAACGTGAAAAAAAGTGATGTTCTTGCCATTGCATCCATCGCCAAAACGAAAGTGACAAAGGTTTAAATTAAGGCTAGTCAATCGAAAAGAAAGGATGACTTTCGAAAATATCAGCGAAAAAAGCTACCCTCCCCCTTTGTAGAAAAGTGCCCGATTGAGGATGAAGGACTTAGTGTTTTAGCCAATTTTTCGATATTTGTTTTTGATAAGGGTCGAGCTTCAAAACGATACCGATCTTTTGAAAATCCGTCGCCTCGGTCGAAAGTTTTAGGCAGACATACAAACATACATACATACATACATATATACAAACATACATATATACATTTAAACAGACAGGTGAGATTTATGTTATAGATGGTATTTGGTTGTTTTATTTGACGGCATATCATCCCTTTTCAGGTTCAATCATTTTGTCAAAAGATTTTATGCTTCAAGTTCTTTATATTTTCAATTGCCAGGGACATGAGTTGGAACAGATACATTGAGGGCATTGCCAAGGCTGCTGCAAAGAAGGTCGGTTCTCTCTACCGTGATAGAAAGTTACTTAAGTTAAGTTGCCGGAGAGTATACAAGGCCACCATTCGCCCATATATGGAGTATTGTTGTCACATTTGAGCTAGTGCATCTGCTACTAGTCTCTCCCTCCTAGACAGGGTTCAAAAGAGAATCGTTAACCTAGTAGGGCCCGAACTGTCAGCTAGGCTCCAACCTATGTCTCATCGATGAAATGTTGCATCTCTCTGCCTGTTGACAAGCCCTTGTATCCCGTTGGCGTTAATACGCTTAACAAACCCAACAAGCAGCAAAATCCCACCCCTAAACAATAGAGATCCCTGGGTGGAAGAAAGCCTTCTACTCTAGGACTGGTAAACTTTGGAATTCTCTTCCGGGTTCCTGCTTCCATAACTGTTTCGACATGCAAAAGTTCAAGTGTAATGTAAACAGACATTTTGTTGCTCAACTCCCTCAGTAGTCTCCCTGCAAATTATTTCCCAAATAGTAGCTCCCTGCATCAAAGTGGCACTGTGCCTTGTTTAGGGTGAAAATGAAATTAAAAAAAAAAAATTGTCGGCTGCTGCAACTTCATTGGCTAAGCGTTTTAGCACTTATTGGTGATTTAAGTAACCTGCCCGGAATATGCCGATGATAACGCAATCCCTATTCTGCATAAGTAGAAAAGACTTATTCTGTTATTGAAAATGTAACAATTGTTTCTGTGCAAGTGAAAATATGATATAGCTACTGATCATCAGTTTGAGAACAATTTAAAAGAATGCTATTATAGAAGCGATCTTTTCTTTTTACGTTTTTTTTTCATTTTTTTTGTTTTGTTTTTGTTTTTTTTTTGTTTTTTGAATAACAATTACATTCCACTGTAAACGTTGTTACTCGATTCTCTATTGCGAAGAGATCCCTGGGGAATTTTCTTTATTGAAATCCATTGACAAATGCTGAAAAGAATAACAAAATCAACAGATTTTTAATATCTGCATTTTATGGAGAAGAGACGACGACGATGACAACGCCGCGAAGCAAAATATTACGACTCATTGAATTGCCAGTTAAGGTGCGACAAATGAAAATATTGTTTGCTTTATAGAGGGAAGTAAAAGTCGCAATAAAGGAAATGGCGATTTGGGAAGATGAGGAACCAAAAACAAGAACATCGAATTGAAATCTGATTTATGATCGTGAGGTCAAAGGTAACGGAAACTGTTTTCATTATTCGCAGATTTCATTTTTATTAAAAAAAAATTTTTTTGCCCCATTTTGTGACATACAAATAATTTATGGGTAATTTTATGCAGAGATCTTCACTGATATATCCTTTATTGTTGGTGGCTTGGAAGGCGGAGAGGGAAGAGGAGCGAGTGGTGTGAATGAAAAAGGTGGAGGACGCACGGGAATTTAATTGGAAAGGATGTTGAATTCATGAACTCGACGTCGACCGCCACTCAGCTCTCGATCTCCATTTGAGCTAATCCTTATAATTATTTGACATAACACCGCATTTATCGAAATGCCTATTCCGAGGTTTCGCCTTCTTAAGTAGTCTTAAAAATGTAATCACACTTCGAACGATGATAAAACATTTATGGGCACAGAGAAAAATGAAATAGCTTTGAATATAGAAAACAAATGTAACTGAAGAATCATGTTCGCAACTGTTCAAATTAATGAGCATTATCGTCCAGACGATAATGAACGTGTGAATGAGAACTAAAGTAAAAATCAAACGAATGGCTCAGAAAAAAATGTACTCACACTTCAAATGACTATACATCGTTTATTTATGAACATAGAATGAAATAAAATCGATTGGGAAAGGTGTTGATTCCACGAACTCGACCTCGATCACCAGTCAGCTCTCGATTTCAATTTGGGCTAATCCATATAATTATTTGACCTAGCACCGTATTTATTTAAATGCCAATTCCGGGATTTCGCCTCTCCAGTCAATATACAAATTGTGTAAAAATGTATTCGTACTTCGAATAACGATAAAGCCTTTATTTATGAACAGAGTAAAATGGAATAGCTTTGAATACAATAGACAAATGTGATTGAAGAATCATGTCTGCAAATGTACAAATTGATGACCATTATTGCCCAGACAACATTGATAACAGTTAAACTGTGAGTACACTTTTAGACACGCTGTATGCATGTGTCCGGGGCGCTTATTTAGAGAACGTTGTATTAGCATCTTTACAGGGTTTTATTTTTTTTAAATCAAATCTAAAGATATTTTAATTTATGAAGAGTATGACTGACCCATTTGTATCCGTATTGTTGGGATTATTCGAGATACTATTCTAATCTGGCTTGTTATTTTCTTAATGTTTTTGCTTGCTGTTCTGGCCTCCGATCTTCTTTTGGTGTTTCTTTACAAACTTGAATTGCTGTACGAACTGAACCCTTTAGTTTTTATTATATTTTTATAGGAATCGTTCCAGACAAGGCATGAATGCATTTCGTGTAAAAAAAAAAAAAACAAAAAAAATAAAAAATACTTCAAGATAAAAAATATAAAAAACTAAAAAAAAATACTTCAAGATAAAAAAAACTAAAAAAAATACTTCAAGATAAAAAAAACTAAAAAAAATACTTCAAGATAAAAAAAACTAAAAATATACTTCTAGATAAAAACTAAAAAAATACTTCAAGATAAAAAACTAAAAAAATACTTCAAGATAAAAAACTAAAAAAATACTTCTAGATAAAAAACTAAAAAAATACTTCTAGATAAAAAACTAAAAAATACTTCTAGATAAAAACTAAAAAAATACTTCTAGATAACAAAAACTAAAAAATACTTCTAGATAAAAAACTAAAAAAATACTTCTAGATAACAAAAACTAAAAAATACTTCTAGATAAAAAACTAAAAAAATACTTCTAGATAAAAACAACTAAAAAATACTTCTAGATAAAAACAACTAAAAATACTTCTAGATAAAAACAACTAAAAAATACTTCTAGATAAAAAACTAAAAAAATACTTCTAGATAAAAAACTAAAAAAATATTTCTAGATAAAAAACTAAAAAAATACTTCTAGATAAAAAACTAAAAAAATACTTCTAGATAAAAAACTAAAAAAATACTTCTAGATAAAAAACTAAAAAAATATTTCTAGATAAAAAACTAAAAAAATACTTTTAGATAAAAAACTAAAAAAAATACTTTTAGATAAAAACTAAAAATACTTCAAAATAAAAACAAAAAAATACTTCAAGATAAAAAACTAAAAAAATACTTCAAAATAAAAAAGTAAAAAATACTTCAAAATAAAAAAGTAAAAAATACTTCAAAATAAAAAACTAAAAAAAACTTCAAAATAAAAAACTTAAAAAAAGTACTTCAAGATAAAAAAAACTAAAAAAAAGCTTCAAGATAAAAAACTAAAAAAAATACTTCAAAATAAAAAACTAAAAAAAAAGTACTTCAAAATAAAAAAAACTAGCAAATGATAAGTGTTAGACGGATAGATTCCGACCCAGAAAGCACCAATTTTTCTCCCTTTGTAAGAAACATTGTTCATGGAATGTGAGGATAAAAGAACAAAATAATAGAAGCGAAAATTACGTAACCAACAAAAATAACGGGAGTTACGTTACCATCGAAAGCAACGAGAGTTACCTTATTGCCAAAGGTAACCAAAGTTACATAACCAAAAGCAACGAGAGTTACGTAACTTACGAAAGTACCGGGGGCTACGTAACTACCAAAAGGAAACGTAAGGAGAATTACATAACAATCGAAGTAACGAGAGTTATGTAACTTCCTAAAGTGCCGGGAGTTGCACAATTACCAAAACAACGAGAGTTGCATAACAGCAAAAAAAAAAAAAAAAAAAAAAAAAAAACGAGAGTTAAGCAACTACAAATATACCGAGAGTTACATAACTACCAAAAGTAAAGCCAATCTGCATCTTTTTATATTACAAAAGAGAAAGCAGCAATTCTTTCCTCTTTGTCAAAAACATCGCTCATAGAATGAGGAATAAACGACAAAGAAAGGAAAGTGAAAGCTATTTTATTCATAGAGGTAGATTGTTCTCGATCTGACAGCCATGACTGGGGAGAAGTGTTAATTTGTAACAGAACGAGAACAATATATTAATGTAAGTTAAATAGAGGATTCAATTGGGAATTCTATATAGGTTTCAGAGTTTGACAAAAATTCATAAGTTCGATTGGGTTCACCTGAAGGAGGTCAGAGGTTACACCGGTTGAAACGTTGTCAGAATAACAATCAAGAGGAGAAGAATAGTTTGAATAATCCAAGTCATCAATTCTCATCAAAAAGACTCCGGAATATTTATATTTTATTTTTATTTGTTTTTATGGAACTCGTTCCAGACAAGGCATGAAGCCACTTGATGTAAAAAAATAAACTACTATTTCAAGGCCTAAAACCAGCATAAATGTGAGATGGATAGATTTTGACCAAGAAAAGAACAATTTTTCTTCCTTTGTTATAAACTTCCCTCATGGAATATGAGGACTAAAGGACAAAATAAAGGAAATGAAAGTTACGGAGCTGTTGAGAGTAAACCGGAAGTCCATTTTCTGCTGTCCTTTTTTATAATTTATGTATATATTTGGATTATGTTTATATAATGTAAATATATGTTGGTAAAATTTAAAATTCATAGCATTTATGATGGTTCAATTTTTGCCAATCTTTCTGTACACCTTTCCATAGTAAGTTCTCGACTGAGCTCCAATCTCCGTTTCCTCTTGTAGAACATTTACAGCAAAATCCTACTGAAAAAAAACTTCCGAGAATTTAAAACTAAATAGAACTTTCATGAAAAGTGTTGTTTTCTAAGAATTTTCCATCTGTGGGACACAATATTCACAGCTGACAACGACATGGTCATTTTCAAGTCAAACAAATACTTGTCGTGCAGTACACTTAATTAAATTCTGCCAATCTCACCCGTCGTTTCTAATCCTCTCATAATGTTGTTCATCATCCAACTGACGATCTCATTAACGTTTATCCTCTAGTAGCTTTTGGTCTTAGGTAAATTGGTTATTTCATATATCTGGATTCTTTTGGGATTTTAGAACATGTCGACCAACGTTTTGCCATCTCATACAAAGCTACAAACAGGCCTCATCTATGAACGGTCTTTGGATCTTTTTTTCCACTATTGGGTCATCAGTTATTAAGGCGTAGAGCTACTCGAGGATAAGAGTTAATGAGATGGAATGATCGTCAGACTAGAGATGAGGAATATTATGGGAGTACTAGCATTGATAAAACGTATTAAGTATTGATTGTTTATAGTGCGGCTTATGACAAGAATTTGTGGACATTGGATTTAAAGATGATTACGTTGTAATCAACAGGGAGGCAGTTCCCCAGTAATGCCCTCCGCAAGTAGGGAAGCCCTTGCAAAGAAGCTTTGTCTACGGAAATTCAACCGGACACGAGGCATTTGCAGAGAGAAAGGGAAGTCATTTTCCACTGTGGCAGAAGAGCAAGTTCTTGCTATGAATGTTTTGCAAGAGAGAACCAAAAATTAAGGTTCAGTAAGTCTACTGCACAATAGATGAACACTTTTTTGGGGCAGCATTTTTTTTATTGATCACTTTGTCAATGTACTGCTATGTTACTTGTTGATTAATAAAATCTATATATTAATACGATAGCGTGTGTGTTATTTTGTGTGTCACACTTACATATTTTTTCTTCCAGGTGATTGTCATATAATTGTTACTAGCCTGGGTGCCTGGCGTTACCCGGGTGTTTGGAGGTGGATACTGAGCAAAGAAAACAAAATGTAGTAGGCGGCAGGCAGGCTCGAACCCATACCACGAAGGAGGAAAAAAATGTTAAAAAAACGTGACGTCTTTGCTGTTGCGTCCATCGCCAAACCGAAAGAAGGCTTAAATTAAGGCTAGTCAATTGAAAATCGAGGGATGACTTTTGAAAATATCGGCGGAGCGACCCCCTCCTTGTAGAAAAGTCCCCAGTAAAGGGTGAAGGAATTAATGTTTTTAACCAATTCTTCAATATTTGTCATCCGAAGGGTGGAGCTTCAAGACGATACGAATCTCGTGAAAATCCGTTGCCTCTGTCGAAAGTTTTAGGCAGATATACAAACATACATACATACATACATTTAAACAGACAGGTGAGACTTATACTATAGATGACCTTACATTTTTCATAATAAATAATCTTGCCAAAAATTTTTCATAAGTTTTGGTTTCAGTTTCGAGTATAGCTGAAGAAACTCAAATTATATATATATATATCCATATATTTTTTCTTTGTAAGTTTTGGTTTCAGTTTCGATTCAAGCTGATGCAACCAAGTCATATGGATACATTTTTTATTTTTGTAATCACAACTTTATAATATATAAAAATCGATAGAACATTAACTCTGTAATAATATATACAAAATCTGCATTGATTAAAATATCATATTTAAACGTATTCTATGACTAGGCTACGCTGGGCGTTCCTGCTAGCTTAGATAAATACTTTTGCAGTTTTAACAAAAGAGCTACAATAATATCAGAGAGTCTCTATCTATGTTGAACATCCACAGAATACCAACATCAATATATGGCATGTGAAAAGGTCTGCTGTGGAATTTCCACAGGTCCCACTTTTTTAGAGACAACGATTTCTAAATTAACGACTATTTTCTTCAGTTGCAGATTTGGCGACTATCAATTATTTTGAGTTCGGCTTCGTTTGGTAATTTATCAATGAAGAGACTGACACTTTAGCAGCGTTTGCAAATTACAAATGATACAATCAATTTACTGAGAGAAACATTTGATTTTACGAAATGGACCACTCAACTGGCCATCTTGTTCATGCGATTTAACCCCAGTAGATGATTTTTCTTTGGGGGATATGTAAAGTCCCATGTCTATGCTGACAAACCAGACATAACAGCCCACTTGGAAGACAATATTTGATGCGCTATTGCCGAAATACAGACAAATTTAATGTGTAGAGTTTGTGAAAATTGGATTTCTGGATTACGCTCTATTAACGCGAGCTGTGGAGGTCATATACCCGAAATTGTATTTCAATTATAAATGCCAACAATTAATCTTCAGAAAAAGCCACATATTTCGTTCCTGAATTTTTGAGATGAGGATTATTTATTTGTATTATTTGGATTCGTCAGACTACTGCTCTCACCTTGAGTATCATTTTCGCAACGTTTTGGTCGATGTAATCTCCGACCTTCTTTAGGTGTATCTTGTTGAATGTAAAGTAAATAAAGGATTCCGTCCAAATACTCAAGTTCGACAGGATACACCTGAAGAAGGTTGGAGGTTACATCGACCGAAACGTTGTGAAAATGGCACTCCAGGTGAGAACAGAAGTCCGATGAATCCAAATAATACAAACCACATATTTATATAATAAAAATATTTTTCTGTGATTTATTTCTATTTAAAGTTCGCCACCTCAAAAAAAAATTTTTTTAAGCACATTTTATAATGATTGATGGGAGTGCATGGTTGTCAGCCGGAAGATGAGGATCATTCTAAGAGTTTTAACATTGATCAAAAGTACGAATTGCATTCAATTATTTATTGGCCTTTTTTTAACAACAATTTATTGAGTTTGTTTTTGAAAACGACCAAATTATAATCAGCAGGAAAGCAATCCCTCAGTAATATTCTCAGCAGGTAGGGAAACTTTTTCAAAGACGCTTTGTCATAGGAAATTCTGCCAAACACTAAGCACTTGCAGGAAGAAAGGAAAATCATTTTCCATTGTGGCAGAAAAGCAAGTTCTTGCTGTGAATGCTTTGCAAGGGGGAAGCAAAAATTGAGACTCATTAGGTCTATCGCACAATCTTTTATGCTGACGATGAACGCTTTGTTTGGGCGGCGTGTTTTAATGATGGGTTTTGTCGATATGTTGCTATGTTACCAGCTTTTTCATGTTCGGAACCATCCGTGGAAATGCTTTAGGATATTATTCTCTCCTTAGGATCCACAGCTGCGTTGCGACACGTTTTAATGAACTCCGTTAATTATGCGATAGAAAAAGAGCGTTCGGAGATATTTAATAAGGAATGGGGTTTGTGTTTTTCTTACTTCTGTTTGGAACTTTCGTTTTCCGTTGCTTTCGGAAGTTTTTTTTTTTTTTGGAAAATGTTTCCGCTGGAAGGTTTGCTGGTTGTGCATCATTGCTAACGTCGTTATTTACTTCAAGATGTTTTATGAGACTGGTTCGATTCTTTGTGTTGCATCGTATTGTTTCGGTTTTTGAACAAGTGTTGATGCGTTTTTTCATATTTTTCCCGGTCCTGGATATGACCTTAAACTATATCCGATGGTGAGGCCCCAGCTTGCGGGCTTTGGGGAGTGTGGAGCCACCCTTTAATTGCCATTGCTCCCAGGTCCACTCTGACCCGGAGTGGTAGTACCTGTTAGGGTCCCAACTATGGGTTAAATACAAACCGACTTGAAACAAAAACAAAAAAACAAAAACAAATATATTTTATTAAAAATTTTTCCAAAATCACTGGATTTGGCATTAAATAACCTGAAAATGGTTGATATGCCATAAAACTAAACCAACCAACCAACCAACATGTTTTTCCCCAACTTTCGTTCTTTCTTTTTTTTCTATTAGAATGCCTCCATGAATCTAGTCTCTTCATCATAGAAGCCCCCTTACATCTTGTTTGGGGCATAATCACATAATCCAATCAGAGGTTAGATTTATATGGAGCATTTTAAGTGTGTCAAGATGTTTGTTCACATTAAATTTAACTTTCTGTATATTGTTACAGTTCGTGGAAACAGGGAGCAGGGAAGGAATTCTGAAGGCAAGCTGGCTTGCTAGTCGGGGGTTGTTTGAATCTGTACAATTATGTGTGCCTCCACAATTAGATGTAAACACAAAAAAGTCCCTTGAACTTTTAAATAACAAGTAACAGGAATGAATAATTAGAAACAATGTTTATTTTCCAGTGACAACACTGACAGGAAGGGTGGCGGTGTGTGTGTGTGCAAAATGGCAGAGATATAATGTGTCCACTTTCCTTCCTGCAGTCGCCGCTTCTCTCGTTGTCTGGCTGTTTCTCTTTTATTGGGATGGATGACGTCAGAACATTCCTCTACGATAAAATATTCATCAAGACAACTTACTAGATGGGATAACTCGATTATTGTAGCTAAAACCACTCAGCTACTTCAAACAAATATATCCCTTTGCAGAACATATCAAGTAGAAAGTTTATCGGCATCAGTGAAGGGTTATAATTTTTGCTGTTACTTAGGTTTTTCGGGGGTATTCATTAGTGATGGGACGATTTCTAATATCTTTCCCGATTCCATACTAAATTACTGATTCTGATTCTTTATAAATCTCTAAATATCTAACAGTTGTAATTTATTCCCAAATACTGAAAATCACATTTTCATTGTGCAGATATTTTCTCAAGCATAAAAAAAACACTTGTAGGGAGTGGGGATCTATAGATTTTAGTTTTAGTGCCAATTTAAAATCACTAAATATTTATTACTTTATCATTAATACCAGCAGTGGAAGATTTTGCTTTAAACAAAATCAAATAAAATAGACAATTTAATGAATTGTTTTTGGCAAATAGGCACAAATATTTCCGATTCTGATACCTTCAAAAGTTCCGATTTTTCTGATTCCCGATTCCGATTCCAATTACTCGTCCTAACACTAGTATTTACATTAAGGTGATACAAGTGCAGTAGGTTTGTTGGAGTATATGTTATGGAAGTATTAGTGAAACATGCCCTGGCATGAAATATTGTGGTGATGGAACAGGGGCTTACATACTTTTAGTGTTCAAGCTCATTTACGTTTTATATAGTGAGCTCTCTTCTAAATTCACATGGCCATATATTATACGAGGTATGAACCCAGATATGGGTAAAATAGCAACTTGTGTTCAATTAATCGTTTTACACTGATTTTGTTGATCTCGGTCTTACTGGTTTATTGTTTTCACATAGACGTGTTACTTTTGGGGTTTGAAACGATTTTCATTGTTTTTAAAAGACTGAGTTAATACGTTCCCGTTCCCATAAAAATTTACCTGCTTTAGAAAATGTGAGGGGAGCGAATTCGAACGAAATGGAGAAAGAAAGAGGTTAGCAAATAGAGCCATTTGCTTTTTAGCATTCATAATAAGTAGGTTTGAAAAAACTTTTTAAAGATTGGGTTAAGCTGGCCTAATGGTTATCATAACTGATTCACTGTGTTTAGGTTTTGATTTCGATCTCAGATCGAATTTTTTTTTTTTATTTTACTTAGTTATTGAACTGTTTAGAAAAAAACATAATACTTGAAAATCTAGTATAAGATAGATTACGATGTTACGTTTCTGAATTTTTTTTAGATTAGGATTGGTTATTTATTATTTGAATTCTTCAGATTACTTTTTCCATTTTGAGTGACATTTGCACAACGTTTCGGTCGGAGTAACCTCTGACCTTCTTCAGGCGCATCTTATCAAACATGGGAATGTTTCTGTCAAGCTTAGGAATTTTAACAGAATTTCGAATGGAAGCTTTTATTTACTTCATGGAGTTAGCATAGTCTTGTTCTGTCAGTCATGGCCGGATAGAGGTCCTAAGTAATTCGCAGTTGTATTTTTCAGTCACCCACACTGAGGATTGAACCTTCAACCTTCAGGAGAATATCACTTTTACAATTGATTTTTCTTAGTACTCTAATCATTGTGCGCAAGGTACGAATAAATTACTCTCTATCGTAAAATCAAAAAGGGGTCAACTTACACAAACACTTTCTAATGAATTACTAGCTGCCAGGAATCAAATAGGGGAGAAAGTGAGAACTGATCCCAACAAGACATTAACGTTGGATCAAATTGTAACCCCAGCAACTCGAATTGAGTTCAACCTCAGTATGATCTCAAATCGCTCGAACTACTGTCAATCATTTTCAAACGAAGTTCTATACTTAAATAAGAAGCGAACTGACATTTGACTCGTGATCAGGTTTATATAATATCATTAGCTAAACTGATATGAAGACATCCGTGAAACTTGATTCAGGTCATTTCACTGCCCATCGCAAATTGAACATACCGATTGTGACCATTGCTGTATGCGACAATCAATATCAGCACGAGAATGTCATAACCTGAAATTTCATTTTGAAAGCTCTTGAGCATGTTCTATCGGGCATTAGGTCTTCAATCCAACTTTCCGCTCCGAATATAAAATTATCCTGCCGTGGGAAAGAGATAAATAGCACGCCATCCTTCATCAAATGATTACATTTCTAAATATCAACTATTCTGTTTAATATTACATACACTACACTGTTATATTTTACATAACACCAGCACATTTTTAAATACCAATTATTCTGTTCAGTAAATACATCAAACTGACATATCTCTATTAAACTATTGCATTTCTAAATACCTATTATTCGGTTCAATATTTACTGCCGTACCCTTCATGAAACCATTATATTTCTAAATACCAATTATCCTATCCTATACTTAGAAACATCAAATTGTTATATCTTTCATCAAATTATTAAATATCAACGATTCTGTTAAATAAAATGCATCAAACTACCTCTATCCTTCTTGAAACCATTACGTATTTAAATACCAAATTTTTAAATACCAAATTTTTAAATACCAAACAGTTATAACTGGAGAGTTAACTTATGAAATATTAAAAAAAAAAAACGTCTGATCATAAATGAAGAATTACAGACTAGTGAAAGGATATATTGTTGTGGTCCTGTTTAGGGGTTACAATATTAAGGTGAAAGAGTCCTGGTGTTCACTACGAGCGGTTAAACTGCATGTGTGCTCTCGATATTTATTTGCACCCCCCCCCCTCCAAAAAAAACAACAAAAAACAAAGTGTGATACAAGGTCGTGTTTAATGTGAACGAAAACCGGCTCCCCCAAAAGGGCACACTTTGGTAGTGTGCAAAAATAAAATTGTCTTAGTATAAAAAGGTTTCCCCGCCCATTGACTAATAACAATTTGACTAAACATGAAATTGTCTCAATATAGAAAGATTTCTCCGTCCATTGACCAAGAACAATTTCATTTGGGTGCAGTGCTAGAGCGGCCACCAGGCCTAACGAGCAGCATGTATACTCTCTGCTCGACAGCAGAAATGTCTGGCTTACATAGGGTCAGTCGAATCCATATTATCTTGAATATAGGTGTGTTAACTACACCAGAACACATATCTAAAAACAATATTTGAAAGAGGGGGGGAGAACTTTGTTTTTATGATTATATTTATGGTGTCACACTGTAATTCATGTCAAAATAACGCATCCTTGATCATAATTGATTCAACAGGAATTGAAATCACTTCACGGATTCTGTATTCAGCATCGATAAGCATTAATTAGTCCATGTGCATTTCACTATAGGAAATTTATGATTTGCTAATCACATTGTTCAAAAAGCAATTTTCCTACTTTCCTTCTTTCTTTCTTTTTTTTTTTTTAATTAAATCTCCCATCAGCTAAGCCAGTTAAAGGCTAGTTTTAAGCAGGATAGAACATTTATTAAGCTTAGACCCCAGGATTTAATTGTCATGGGCGAATTTAATTCAATGGTTGTGTTGTCCTTGGAAAGAAGTTGCTGAAATGCAATATGTGTCCGGTGCATCAGAAAATTATTTGACAGCGATCATGGCCCGTGGAGATTATATATATATATATATATATATATATATATATATATATATATATATATACACTTGTGCCCGATATTATTCATACCCCCTCTTGAAAATTGAGTTTATTAGGTGTAACTTTGTAAGAATTTATTGTTTACGTCCATATTGATACATATTCTTAATAAACCTCTTCTGATCATTTTCGTCATTTTAAAATCTCGGGATACTTGTAATAAAAGAAATATACAGCTATTTATAAAATCTGCAACGTTCAAAAATAATCATACCCCCTTATTTTTTTCAGTATTAATCGAGTTTCTGACTGTTTGTTTCCTGTTTGATTCTTATTTTGAATGCTTTTATACAACCATTGATTAATTTCATTTCGTTTTTTGCATTTTTCAGAAATTAAAATGATATCAACTGAAAACCAAAAAAAGAATAAAAATTATTAGAATGGTGAAGAAAAAAGAGCTTAGTAATGATCTTAGGACTAAAATTGTGAATTCACATAAGGATGGTTTAGGTTACAAGTCAATTTCCAAGAAATTTGAGGTCCCTACAGCAACAGTACAGAGCATCATCAAAAAATTCCAGAGCCACCACACAACAAACAACTTGATTGGTAGAGGAAGGAAAAGGAAACTGTCTGCTAGAGCCACCAGGAATATTGTAAGAAGTGTTAATGCAAATCCAACCACCACTACTAAGGACATTTTAGAAAATCTGGAGTCTTCTGGCATAAAAATATCAAGGCAAACATTGCAAAGGACTCTGCATGAAAATGGTCTGAAAGGAAGAAGACCAAGAAGGACTCCATTGCACACCGGAAAACGCCTTGCAGCACGTCTAAAGTTTGCTAGGACCCATGTGAATTCTCCAGAGTCCGTTTTCTCAAGTATTTTGTGGACTGACGAAACAAAAATTGAATTGTTTGGCCATATGGATGCTTCTTACGTTTGGAGGAAGAAAGGAGAAGCTTACAACCCAAAGAACACCATACCCACGGTGAAACATGGTGGTGGTAGCCTAATGTTTTGGGGCTCCTTTTCGGCTAGTGGTCCAGGTAGTTTGGTCAAGATAGATGGAACCATGAAGAAGGAGCAATATTTGGAGATACTCCAGAAAAACATTAGACAGGATGCGGAGAAGCTCCATTTAGGACCAAACTGGGTCCTTCAACAGGATAATGATCCAAAACATACTGCCAAAATAGTCAAGAAATGGTTTGAGGATAATCACATTAATGTTTTGGAATGGCCTAGCCAGAGTCCTGACTTGAACCCTATCGAAAACCTCTGGCACATATTGAAAACTGAGGTTAAAAAGCGGAAACCTAGAAATTTGAGGGATTAAGAGAACTATTGCATTGAAGAATGGTCAAAAATCAGTGTTGATGCTTGTAAAAACCTTGTTGATAAATATCCAAAACGGTTACAGGCAGTTATTAAGAATAAAGGGCATGCTATTGACTATTAGTAAGAGAGGTATGAATAATTTTGAACTAGTGCCATTATTGTTTTTCTTAGTATAATGCTTCAAACTTGCATAATTTATTTATTTGTTGAGTTTAAATTAAATGCTTATGCTTGATTTATTGTTTGAAATCCCTTTAATATTGTCTATCTTCTGGTTTGAGCAATATTCTTATAGAAATCTCAAAGATCCGAGGGGTATGAATAATATCGGGCACAAGTGTATATATATATATATATATAGTCTAAAGAAGCTTTGAATAAGAAAATGCAAAGATAAAAATAAAGAATGCTGTTTAAATTCCCGGTAATAAAAACTAAAAAATAAATAAAAACTTTTAGCCTATCGCAGACTAAGCACCTACATAATCCGACTTCTAAAAAGTTTATAATGACAAAAAAAAATTCATTTATATAAGGATGAAAAAAAAAAAACCTTAACTCAAATTCTTAAATAGAAATAGACTTAGCATTTGCATACATTGATTTCGCAGAACTCTTCAATTTTAAAACAGAATTTAACTACATAAAGAAGAAAAGAGAAAAACTTAACTAAAAATTTTGTAAATAGAAAACGGGGACCATCAGCTGATTACCATGTAGCTGTTTCGGAGATTTAAAAACAGGACAGCTGTTAAATACATGGCTCTCCAGTGGATGGATATATATATATATATATATATATATATATATATATATATATATATATATATATATATATATATATACTAGCAGAGTGACCCGACGTTGCTTGGGATTGAATGATGATCAACGAATATTTCACACTCCTATATTTTTATTGTCATCGAAATCCATGAAATTTCCCAGGATGAAGCTTCACATGCCTCCATGCAGTTAGTTCCTCTAGAGAACCTAACTGCTTTATATAAACTTCTTTCCAGTTAACAAAAAGAAACATTAAGAAATTTATGTGTGGAGTTTGAAACTACAGGCCACGTCATGCAAAAAAAAAAAAAAAAACAGAACACGTAAATTTTAAAGTCTTATAGAATTCTTTGCAGTTAATGAAAAAAAATTAAGAAATTTACATGCAGTGCTTTTTTGTATTTTTCGGCCGCCCGGGCCGCCCACACTGAGGATTGAACCTTCAACCTTCACTAGAATATCACTTTTTACAATTTTTTCAGTCGTGACTGATGGAACAAGAGCATGCTACCCCCGTGAAGTAAATAAAGGGTTTCGCTCGAAATTCCGTCCAAATTCCTGAATTCGACAGAAACATTCCCGAGCTTGACAAGATACACCTAAAGAAGGTCGAAGGTTACATCGACCGAAACGTTGTGAAAATCACACACAGGATGAGAACAGTAGTCTGATGAATCCAAATAATACGAATAACCAATCCTCATCTCAAAAATTCAGAAACGTCGAAAAAAAAAATGTCTTTTTTAAATATTATTACATGAGAAGTCATTGCGAGTTTAAATTTATTTTAAGCATCCAAAACTCGAGAAATACACATGTTAAATATGTAAACACGAGATAAAAACTAAGATGGCCGTCTTTCAGCTGCTTGATCTCGAAGCGAAAACCCTTGATCTTGTTGATAGAAAAAGCGAAACGGTGTGATCCGAAATAGAAAACGACACAAAATCAAATAAATTAAACAAACAACTAAGAAATTTCTCGTTTTGTTTTCCGTTTTGGATCACGGCGTTCTGGTTTTTCGATCAAGAAAGTCAAGGCTTATTTCTATTTATTATTTATTATTTATCCGTATTTGTTAAGTAACAAGAGAAACTTTCTCGAACCCGTGTATATGATCTCAAAGTATAAGCAGCAAACATTCCTTTAAACGTGTTTTATTTTATAAGATCACTGAGGAACTCTTTACTTTTTTTCTTTTCATGTGTGTGTGTGTGTGTTTTGAAGGGTTTCAAATTTGATAAGCCTGGCTCTACAAATAAAACTTTATTATCCATACATACATATCAGCGTACTGTTTATTCAACTTAAAACCTTAGAGGAACGCATTATCCCTACAGATTTGTAAAAAAAAAAAAAAAAAAAAAAAAGAGAGAAGTTTCTGATGTGCCATTTATTTTCATATTCCATACGCATGTACAGGGTGGAACGATAAAATTGTCGCCATAGAAAAGATATGATTCCATTTCCGTTTGATGAAAACGGTTTTTCTTTTTTTGTTGCAGATCATATACTAGTTGGCCAGTTGTGTACAAATCTCAAAGCAATAGGAGCCATCTATCATGTCTGAAAGTGACACAGTGTTCAATAAGCAAGATCAGAGATGCGCCTCAGTACAACTCATGCTCTCTACTGATTCAAGTTATGACAACAGGACCATTGCCAGCACCTTCAAAATGCATCGCTGGATTGCCACAAATAATAAGGATGGTCCTAGTGTGGTTTCAAGTGAGAGCCATATCATGCCACCTCATATCTTCGAAGTTGGCTTTAATGTCATCACCAAAGTGTACCTGTATGTGCTGAAGAGTGTGGTGATCTCAGGTGGCTATTGGCAGACCCTGGATGTGGTAGCAAGACTCAGCACACAAGTCCAAAAAACTTGGTTTCAGAAGGAGTGCTATGACTTTGTACCCTTCCCTCATTGGCCATCCTCTTCTCCTGACCTCAACCTGTTGGATTACTTCGTTTGGTTATATGTCGAGAACATCACCAACATGACATCCCACAATACCAAAGCAAGCCTGATCACCACAATCCACCGAGTATTCACCAAGCTCCCACCGGTGCTTGTGGAAAAGACATGCTCCCAGTTCCGAACCCATATCAAGGCGATGATCGAGGCTGAAGGCGGCTACATTGAATAGATGTCAGCTCTACTACAAAATCAAGTTGAATTGATTTTTTCAATAAAAATTTTTTAAATAAAGCTGTAGTGTTGTTTTCTTTAGAGTGACAACTTTATCGTTCCACTCTGTATATATATATGAATGACTATTACGCTCTTATACTGATATTTTCTTTATAATCGAGCACTTTGCCGAAGTTCTCTCCCATAAACCTTACACACACACACACACACACACACACACACACACACACACACACATATAAAACTTGGTTGAGCGTTTAAACCGTTCATCCAGTTTCTGACTTCCGGTTTCAAAAAATTTGTCTGCTTACCTATTTCAAACCACTGCTGCTATTTAAAGCATACACAAGGTCAACAATATTTTTGTTTTAACTTATTTTAACGTGTTTTTCTTGCAAATAAATGTAATTTGACCCCGTTGAAAGAAAGAGGAAATGGGGTGGGGGTCATAAGTTCTAAAGATTTTTAAAATAGGTAGAAACACTTTAAAAAATATCTCAGTGGGGGGGGTATTTTTTTTATTTTTAAGATTTGCTTTGAAAAGGTATCACCGTTAAATATTACTTAATCAGTTAATTATTATTACCTGATATTTTTAAGGCTGCTAACGCACGCACACCCACACACACAAAAAAACTAGGATGGACGGGTACAATGCACATTTCCTCCTTGTATTTTTTTTCTTTTCATTATTTTTTCAATTTTTTTTTTTAACAGATTACACCCCTCTTATATATAGAATTTTTCAATGTATGAGCAATTATCTTAAGACTTATTATCCAATGTATTCAGTATTGTTTTCACTGGTTGCCATGTTTTTCACGTGCTTGCGTTCAATATTTGCATGTTTATGCATTAATTCTGTATACTGACTATTTCATAGCTAGCTATAACATATACTAACCCAACGGGTCACAGGTAGTCTAGCCTATATATATGTCAAGCACGATTTTTTTTTTGTCTTAGTTCTTTTTCTCAACAATCACGTTTATATCTCCTAGTCCTTTTTGTCAACCAATCATGTTTAAATTTCCTAGTTATTTTTTTTTATCAACTAATCACATCTTTCTATTTCATATTCTTTTTTCTTTTTTTTTTTCTTTTTTGTCAACCAATCACGTGTTTCTATTTCCTAGTCCTTTTTTGTCAACCAATCACATATTTTTATTTACTGGGTGTCCTAGCCATTATGGCATTATTATTTATAAACTGGCTAATACCCAAGTCAAAGAGGGGTTTGCTATAAATCAGGCTGAGACGACTACCATTATGAGTAAACCAAAGCGGCCGTAAGATAAACGATAAGAGACGACCTTCATGTAACCGACGGGAAAAAAACTAACCGACTGGCAGAGATAGAGTTATAAGCAGAAAGGAGCAAGTGACACTGGGCACTCTGTGAAATGGTCACTACCAGAAATTGAAGTAATGGCTTGCCAAAATCAATCAGGAGGTTGACACTATCTGTAGGAAGTGTAGTATAGGGTAGGAGACCGTGAAACATGTCAGCAACAATTGTTTCCCCATCCAAAGACTTCCAACAGAACCACTACTTCTGAACACCCTGATAGACCCCATCCATGCCCCAGCCATCTAAGAGACCTGGATCTCCGCATCGGATTTTTTTTTTTTTCATGTTCACGTATAACAAGGCATATTGCCACTTGAATGTCAGTACAGTCAGGGAAGCAAGTAACTGGCAGAGAAATTCTAAAACTTAGCAATCTTAGGAAAGAAACTATTAGACTAGAAGCCTTTCAAGCTTCTAGGGACCTCTAAAATGAAGGGGTGGGATTTTGTAGCTAAACAGGTTTGTCAGGGATATGTATGAATAGGGGGAACAACTGATTTCATCAAAACAAATTCAATTCAAATATTGTAAAGCAGGCACAGAGATGCAACATTGCTGTGATGCGACAGTGGTTGCAGCTTGGTTTACCTATTAGATACAGAACCTATTAGATTGGAGACTTTTTTTTTCTTGGTGTGTCTGAACCAACTACAAACAGCTAATCCCAATCCGTCTTGCTGTTCAACAATAACAACAGTAGGTTTCGACTTACATACACAAAGAAAAATTGATACTCTGCTCTAAGGTGATCATGAAATGGGACAATATAAAATATTTACAGGAACCGGAAGTGATTTATAATGGTAAATTAATTAAGGCATTTTTAAAAACTATAGAATAGTTTGAAAGCGAAAAAGAAAAAAAAAATCGATTTTAGAGTTTCTTCTGCTCTATCAATCGCTGTTAATTGGCCAATGATCTCATTAGTGTAATTCACATTTTAATTGGATTAAAATTATTTAATTAAATGAAAATTAGATCCATCAACAGATCAATGGAATAGTGAGAGATTTCTATAACAGGTAAAATAATTACAAAAAAGAAAAAAATCTTTCCGCTTTGTTACACTGTACAAATATTAAAAAAAAAAAAAACAACTAAAATTGGTGGTAATGGTCGTCAGTGATTATAAAACTAGCATGAAGGTTTCAAATTGCACTAAATCCATGTTCACTTTCATATTCATGATGCTTGCTTCAGCTATTCATAATGAAACATTCATGTGTATATCTCCAGATGCAGTTCTATGTGCTACCCAGAATAAATTGTGCTAGCAGAACCTGTGGAAATTCCACAGTAATTGAAAATTTGTAAAACATATAATAGATAAAATGAATAAAAAAGTAAAATAAGGACAAATTTTAAACAATTTTTTAAAAATAAATTTTTGTTTAACCTTTTTAAGCTAAAAAGAATTAATTTTAAAAATTCATATTTTTTCAATGAAAATTCACCACACAACACATTGTTTTATATTTTTTCTGAATAATTTTTAATATAAATTATAAAGACAAAGATTTCAATTCATTTGCACATTTTTTTTTAATTAAAAGAATATCTATACTAAAAAAAAAAACCTTAGTCTCCTCAACACGACATTTTTTTTAATTTAAAAATAAAATAACCAACTTAAAACCATAAACAGACAGCCATGTTATTTTTTTTTTGTTTTGACAATTTTTGGAGAAGAAATGCTTTTAATTATTTTTAACTGATAAAAAGTGACTATAAAAGGAGGTAATTCGTTTCTTATTAATTAATGTTTGTGATTATGATGAATTTTTGTGATGTCGGACAAATACATAAATATTTAGATTAAACGCATGATTCAATAAGTCCCGAGCCTAACTAATAAGACGACACGTGTACATTTTGGTTATTGTGGACAGTTATTTTTTTTGTTTCCATTTTGTTTTGTTTTTTGTTTTTTAAAAACTGCTTTTAGAACGGGAAACAAATAAAGAAGATCCTAAACTTAAAAAAAAAATTCTCTGAAAACGGATATGTGTTACATAGAGTTATCATTGAAGTTATCACTAGGGTTATCATAGAGGGGCACTAGGTGTATCAGAATTTTTGTAGGAATTTTTGACACCCCTAACACGAAACTGCGAATACAATATAAAAATCTCGGAATTTCTCTGTTAAAAGTGGGTTATTTATTTTCTTTATGGATTATACTTCCAAAATAAACTATTACAGTTGTTTTAAAAGTAATAGAAATTTTTTTTTTTTTTTTTTAAACAGTAATGAATTTTCCGAACTCAATATTTTTCAATTAAAAATCTATCAAAATTTTTCTATTGATTCTATTTTTACGATATTTTCAGGGTCAGTGTGAAATTTTATGTTCTTTCCAATAAATCGAATATAATATTTTAGACAAACGTTTTTTTTTTTAAATTCACGCCCCCCCCCCATCCCAATTTTTAAGTGTCTATTAAAAAGTAAATACTTAATTTAGTAACCCGAAAGTAAATAATTAATTTACTCACAAATTGAAGAGAAAAGGTCAATACATAATATATTCAAATTTAAAAAAAAAAAAAGACATAGTGTTCTTTTAGAATTTTACCTGTAAAGTCCGAAGTTTAAAACCTTTTTTTTAAACCACGTTATTTGTTTTTTCTTTTTTTTTTTTTTTTAATGGAACCTTGGTCCTTGCTCCTTTAATTGAAAAAAAAATTAGGGCTTGAATTACATTTTTCGAGGAGTTATAAGCTTGGAAAGACAGGGGGTCGAATAATTCACGCCTCCCATTTTGTAAATGTCTAATAATAATTAATTTAGACCCCCATAAGTACATAATTATTTACTCACAAATTGAAGAGAAAAGGTCAATACATAATATATTCAAATTTAAAACAAAAAGAACATATTGTTCTTTTAGAATTTTACCTGTAAAGTCCGAAGTTTAAAACCTTTTTTAAAAAAAAACACGTTTTTTTTTTTTTTTTTTTAAATGAAATCTTGGTCCTTGCTCCTTTAATTGAAAAAAAAAATTAGGGCTTGAATTGCATTTTTCGAGGAGTTATAAGCTTGGAAAGATGGGGTGGAATTATTCGCTATTTTCACGAAATTTCTGACACTGCTAGAGGGGCACCAAATTAACGTTTGGTGTATAACATAAAAGGATTCCGTGTGCATATGATCGTCTAGTTTCATATGCGGTTGTGTGTGTTCATATCTAATTGTTCATATGCTTTTGTGTGTGTGTGTGTGTGTTACATGCATTTTCTTCGACATACCTTACTTCATGTGTCGTCGATGTTGATCCATCTGGAATTCATCTTCTCTTGGAGGGAGACTGGTACCTGTTAGACGAAGATTTATCACTCCAAGACGATGAATTGGTTTTATAGTTTTTTTTTATTTACCTTCCAGTTGTCGACACAGAATATGGAAGTAAATCTTGCTTGCTTTGAACACGTCAGCGTCCCCCACCCCCAGTGAAGGGGAGGGAACAGCTATTAAGCCGTCCGTCTTCTTCAAAGGCCAAATCCAGTCTCTCACATCTAGCCAACCTGACCACGTCACTCATACGTAATCTGGTCAGCTGACCCTCGGTTCTGGTAAACGTGTCTACACTCCACGTTTACTCACCTCTCTCTCTCTCTCAATCCATTCTGTAACATATGAATATGTAATATATATTTTTTATTTAACATTAGATTAGAAAAAAAAAACTATCAAGGTTTTACAGTCTTCCGAGACATGTATATGCGGAGAGAAAATGTTTTATGCAACAAGTATCAGTTTGGGTTTTACCCAAAAGTTATGTAGGACTTGACATTTTCAGATAGGGTCTTCATAATTTATCTCTCCTTGTTCTGAAAGAAGTTACCCCAAAAATAAAAACAAACAAAAATTATAATTTAAAAATGCCCACAATAACCAAAATGCACAAGTGTCAATAAAACACTGCCTTCTGATACGTTCAACTCCTTTGTCTCTCACGCAATTTCAATTTACGATTGGCCAAAACAAGCTGATGTACTTTTTTAATTTGTATTATTTGGATATTGTTTAGTCTAGTGTTCTTATCTTAAATTTTATTCACACTGTTCCAGTTCATTGTACGTCTCAAAAATAGTGCGGAGCGGCTTTTCCTCTACGAGTAATGTGTTGCTAGTGTCATCTGAGTGATGTTTTTAAAACTAGTTTTGGTTGCATTCATAAGTGCCCTAAATCTTGTATGCTGTATACACCAGATCGCCAATCCTTTACAATTTAGTTTAAGATTTGTGTTTCTTTAGTAATAGCATCTATTAGTTTTTGAATGACATCCCAATTCTGTTGTAAAAGTTCAGTTAATTTGGTATTTCTACATTTATACAAAAACCTGTCAGTTAGAAGTTCGTATAGGGGATCACCTTCGTATTCATCAATCCTACTTTCGGATCGAATTGGTATTGGTTTTTGCCTTTTCTTTAACGCTTTCACCTCTTTTTGTTGTTTGAACATAACTTCCTTTTTATGCAAATCGATCTGTGACGCTTTTATTTTCGGCCTACGTTTGAATTGTTCTCGTCGTAGCTGCGTCATTTCAATGAACAAGGCAACGCCACGTTAGCTGGATGATTATTATTATGATCGTCTCTAATATTTGTAAAAATAGAAACAAAAAGTATGTTATCAAGGCGAAAGGTATTTCTTTAGAGGATAAATCAAGACATAAATTCAATTTTTCCCCATCGTTTTGAACATTTTACAACAGTAGTTTACTTAAATAATTGTAATTTGTAAACTAATAATCTTATCAACCTCAAATTTTAACAAGCGCCATTTGAAGGTTATCGTATATAGAAAAATAGGCCATAAGGAAACAAGCGTTCACTAACTCACATTTTGTATGATAATATGCCACAGGGAAACAAGCGTTCACTAACTCATTTTTTAATTTTCTTATCACTTTGTTTTTGCTGGGGATGGGGTATTCTACTGGATGCCAAACATTCTCCCATTAGTTTAGTTACTTCAACTGAGAGGTCTTTTTAAAATTCTAACCTTCCTTTTAAGTGCAATTGTTTGTGTTTCCCTTGCACTTGGTTAACCGGGTATATTTGCCAGGTAGATTTTGAAATTCTTTTTCATTAGCCTGGTTGCTACTATAATGACTGGCATGATTGATATCTTCTTAAGATTCCAGTTTCTTTTCATGTCGTACATAAGTCCTTGGTATTTTGTTATTTTTTTCCTCTCTGCTCTGCTAAGACCATTATCATTAGGGACGCTTACTTCAACTAGGGTTGCTACTTTCGCTCTCTTGTCCCATATCACTATGTTAGGCTTAATAGCCCCATTTTCTAGGTATGCAGCTGTAGGAATTCTGTAGTCATAATGGATGGTGCATGACTTATTTCCAACTGTTGTTTCCGGTAAATATGTTCCCAAGATTTGCTATTACATTGGATATTCAGGTTTTTACAGATTTTCCGGTAGGGATATTTACATACTCGATTGTGTCGCATTGTATAATAGCCGTCCCCCAACAGGACTTTACAACTGGATGTCAGATGGCTCACACTCTCTACTTTTGTGTGGCAGAACCTGCACTTGTTATTGCTGAGACCACTCATCTTTTTAAAAGCATTGGTCATCAAGCCTTGATCTTGAGCGGCCATAATCATTCTCTCCTGATCATAGTGAAGAGATCCGTTTTTAAGCCAACCTACAGAGGCTTCTTTATCTATACATTCCTGTTATAGTTGATCCAGAAAATACTTGGCACGTTGTTGGTTGGCCCATTCTTCTAGTTTTCTGTAACGGAAGATCTTAGTGTATTTTTGCCGACTCTCACATTTTGTA
The DNA here is from genome assembly GCF_053919585.1 of Euprymna scolopes. Lineage (NCBI taxonomy): Eukaryota > Metazoa > Mollusca > Cephalopoda > Sepiida > Sepiolidae > Euprymna > Euprymna scolopes. The sequence goes on along the minus strand of NC_136519.1, from coordinate 48,134,092 downwards.
TAATGATATGCCGTAAGAAAACAATTTTGTATAATAGGCCGTAGGAAACCAAGTGTTCACTAACTTATATTTTGTATAATAATATATTATGATGATGCCGCTGCAATAGGATGAGAAGGATTAAACAATATGGGGCCTTGTTAATGTCTTCCACAATCCAACATCTTAAGCCTCGACTCGGAAGGCTGACATGTCAAGATTAAGCATTCGTTTGTCCATAGTGTTATTTCTTCAAACTGATTTTTCATTTATTTCAATGTGAGCGACACTTGTTTTGAGCAGGTGGCAGCAATATGGGAAAGTTAATTCATCATGGCAGAGAATATTCTTCATGAGAGCGTGTTGTTGTTGTTGTTTCTTCCACTACGTTCTGCATGATGGAAACGTTAAAAATGAATAATGATGGTGAAAAAAAAAAAAGGGGGAATTAATTACGAGACGAAAATTGGAACCGTGTCATGATATAGCATAAGATGTTTCTGAATTTTTTAGATATGGATTCATAGTTCACACAATTTGGATTGTTTGGACGACTGTTCTCAACTTAATTTTTATTTTATGCTGTATAGATGATTTGGATTAGTTCCACAGGTTCAAAATCCCTTATATATCAAGTTTCAAGCCTGTAGACCAAACATTGAGAGAGGAGTTTGGTAGACTAGACAAGAAAAATATCGGGGGAACGAATGTCCACAATAGAATCTTAGGATTGTGGTTACTACCTAGGTGTTTCAAGTTCAAATCCAGTTCGTTCCACAAAACTCACTTTCACTTAGGATGTTGGCAACCTTCATATGGTTCCTCCTCTAAGTACCCAATGTATTTCTAGAAATAATAATTCTGACAAATAATATTTGCACAAATGCTAAAATAAATAAAATCATCATGTCCCTAAATGCCAGAAAGCTTTCTATTCTAATAGTTTCTTCCCTCGAACAGCTAGACTTTGGAATTCCCTTCCTGCTGCCTGCTTCCCTGCCTACTGATATGCAAAAGTTTAAATGTAACATAAACAAATATCTAGTTAATCTTTCCTAGACATGGCTCCAAATATTAGCCCCTTACGTCCAAGTGGCGATATGCTTTGTAAGGGGTGAACATGAGTAAAAAAAAAAATAAATAAATAAAATAAAAATAAAATAACAATATCAGAGTCCTTTGAAGAATATCTTTTTTTTTATTTCGAGCAAACATTTCAAACTTAACGACTAAGGCTGGAGCATATATATAGAAAGAGGTTTGTGTTTACTATAACCTTTTTATACATATATTACACAAGAATAAATCATGTAGAATATCTGCATGAATATTATTACACGTAATAGTTAACTAAAGATGATCATCTCATAAGAAAACTGAAAAAACTAAGAGGGAATTAATTAAAATGAATGTTTAAAAGAATATGCAAATTAGTTAGATCTTTTACAGATAAATGCAATTCCACAACCTATATATATGACAAAGTTTTATTTTCTTTTTAAATAAATAGAAAAAGGGTTTTTAATATGAACAACATCACGCAAAAAAACATTATAGGAGTGTATGTATGTATGTATATATATATATATATATATATATATATATATATATACCTATCTATCTATATATATATATAAAAGTGAGTTTGTCTGTCTGTCTGAGTAACCGTCTCTACCAAACTCCTCTCCTACAAAGATGAGAGTGGTACTATCAAAACTAGCAAATTTTTGTGCTCCAGAATATAGTTTTCTACATAGTCACCAACATTCTCAATGCACATTTGTCCATCTCTTTTGATGCCTGAGTTGTAAAAGTCCAGAGCCCATGTTATCACTCACATCTCTGTCAACACTCTGAAATCGACAAAGCCATCTCCTAACTGTGCTGACATCAACTGCATCAGCTTTGTAAACATTTAGCAGGAGCCGATGAATGTTGATCAGTTAAATTTTTTCTGCGTGGAAGAATTCAATGACGTATCTCTGCTTCTGATGCATGTCCATGACAGGAGTAGCTTTCTTAGAGTTCTCACACCGTCAATATCTGCAAGAAAGAGATGAAACTTTCAGGTCAGTAATGCATGAGTTCAGTCATCGTAACAATGCAATTCGTAATCCCTTCTGATCGATTCGGGCGGAATAAAAAATAGGAGGCATTACTTTTGTAACATTCCTTGTAATAGTTTAAACATTTTGTTCATCTGGATCCAGCCTTGTGTTGAAAACAGGATATATGATAGATAGGGATCATAAATAAATTGGGGATCAACCCTTCATAAAGCCATGAGAATAAGAAATGATAGACATTACGTAGATGTTAGATGTACGTTTGAGAGATTAGCAGTTGTTATCTCCCCTGAGTTACAAAGAAGTAACTGAACTGGAAAAAGGTGGAATGATGATGATAATGATGATGATGACGATTGACATAAATACAGGGTGAGCCAAAAGTTACTGACCCATTTTAATTTTAAATAACTCTTGTATTTTTAAGTATTTTTTACTTTCTTGAAATTTTTTTCAGATCCTGAAAATTAATCATGGAAAAATGCAGTAGCGTCCAACGTACAAAATTTGTATAATTTTTCTATCAAAATCAAGGCTTAATTATTCAAACTCCAAGAGCCTATCGAAGACATTTCAATGTGAGCGATGCACCTATTGTGGTGATATCTAAAAGAAAAGGTTTAATAGAGCTAAAGCTTTAATAGAGCTAAAAGGAAAACATCATAAGAGAAATAAGGCCAGAAACTTTGGAAAACGTTATGGAAGAAGTAATCAAAAGAGCTCAAATTTGTGAAGCAGAAAATGGAAGGTATTTGCAGGATGTTATTCTTAACATTTAGCAATACAAGTTTCTAAAGCTTACTAATGTAAAATAAAGTTTGTCCCCTTTATTATATGATACTATAATTTCATGTGTATAACTGTTAAAATAAAAGAAAAGTTACTTAAAATTAAAATAGGTCAGTGACTTTTGGCCCACCCTGTATTATTAAATGTATCTTTGTTCATGTGGATTTGGTTTACTGTTGTAAACAGGATGTATTCTAGAAAAGGTTATGGATTGACTGTGTGTGAAGTCAGCCAGAATAGGAAATCACATAAATAATCATAAATAATACAGAAATGACGTCAGATATACTTTTTAGAAAGTAGTGGTTGCCATCATCCATAAGTTTTAAGAAAGCCACTATACTAGAAAAATGTGATCTTGAGATGAGCTGACAAAAAATTTAATTATACAGGCACTTATAACCCTTAGGTTATGCTGGCTGTTAATTTTTTTAACACCTAGTTTTTACTATTACAAACAATTCCAACAATGGTGTCTTCAAGGACTATGGAATTCTTCTTTGTCCTAACTGCATCAACCAATGAATGAAACCCATGCTTGAAACTCATATTTGAATGTATTGTATTGTTTTTTTGATAAAAAAATTCTTTTTCAAAGATCTTGATTTTATATGATGTGAAAAAATTCACACCCATCGTAGGCAATGTGTGTAAAAATATCATCATAGTCCCAGGGTTAAAAATAACTCTCTTCTTCCTCTCTCTCTCTCTCTGATCCCAATTTTGATCTTGCAGCTCACTGGACAATCAAATTGTGACCGATTAAATAAATAATTTTTCTTTGCTAGGTGTTAAATTAATTAATATACTCCATCATTGATGTGATAGGAATCCGTGTTCCTGTCCTTCAATAAATAGTTACATACAATTGGATGCAAGAAGTTATGGGAAATATCCTCCCATTAAAAATAAAACAAAAAAGACTGTAGCATCTAAACAGATACTACACTTTATGCCTAGCGAAAAGGCCCAGAACATGAGATTTGTGGTTGTAACTGAAGGAGTAACGACTCAAAGTCAATAAAAAAAAATGTTAGGCCAACATAGCGAATTAGGGATATAAAATTCTTCCTATTAATTTCGGTTTTGGTTAAAAATTAAAGTTCTTTTGCTAAAAATAAATAAGTTAGTAGTTTATAAGATATTTAATTTGGAAAAATTGTTATTTTGCATATATTTTTCTTTTACTTATAAAAACACCTAATGAAATGGACTCCAATCAAAGACACCTAATGAAATGGACTCCAATCAAAGACACCTAATGAAATGGACTCCAATCAAAGACACCTAATGAAATGGACTCCAACCAAAGACACCTAATGAAATGGACTCCAACCAAAGACACCTAATGAAATGGACTCCAACCAAAGACACCTAATGAAATGGACTCCAATCAAAGACACCTAATGAAATGGACTCCAATCAAAGACACCTAATGAAATGGACTCCAATCAAAGACACCTAATGAAATGGACTCCAATCAAAGACACCTAATGTTTGTTTGTTTGTTTGTTTGTTTTGTTTTACGGCATATCAACCACTTTGGGGTCATTTAATGCCGAAAGGTTCGTTATGTTGTGTTAAATATTGGTTTGTTCTTCTTAAGGTTTTTTTTTTTTTTTTGTGGGGGGGGGGGTCTTTCCTTATATTTTTGAGTATATTTTAGTTTCTTTCAGAAAATTGATAATTTTTTGGGGATCAATCTTGTTTAATATTGTTTTCAGATTTTTTTCTTGGTAATACTTTGTTCGGATTTGTTCAAGGTCAATGCAGTTTGTCAGTATATGGTGTATTGTGTAGGGTTCTTGACACGTTATACAGTTTGGTGTCTCCTCCCCTTTTAGTAGATGTGAGTGGGTGATGTGAGTGTGACCTATTCGCAGTCTGGTCATTACTACCTCTTCCTTTCTTGTTAACTTTTTGGTGTCTCTCGTTCCAATATTTGGTGTTATTTGGAATAGTTTGTTTTTGGTGCATGAGCTCCAGTTTTCTTGCCATTTTCTCTTCAAAAATGTGTTTATTTTAGTCTTTAGGTCTGTATAGGGGATTTTTCCACTTATGTGGTTTTGTTGCAGAGTTTCCTTTGCTGCCTTATCTGCTTGTTCATTCATGTATATGCCGATATGGCTTGGTATCCAGCAAAAGATAATGTTTTTTTTCATGGTTATGGCATCTATTTTGTTTAGCAATTTTGTAATAAGTGGGTTTGTCATTTTTTTTTCTTTTAGAGATATGAGTATTGAAAGTGAGTCAGTAAATATGATATATTTTTGATGGTCATCATTGGTTATTATATTCAGTGCCAAATCTATGGCTGTTGCTTCTGCGCTGAAAATAGAAGATTCGTTTGGGAGCCTTTTCTTTAGTTTTATTTTTTTGTGGATGGCTGCGCATCCTACTTTATCTCCATCTTTTGATCCGTCAGTGTAAATTTGTGTATATTCTTTGTATGTATTCTGGATGATAAGTAGTTCTTCATGGAAGGTTGATGGGTGGGTTTTCGTTTTGGGATATTTATTTAATTTTAATATTATGTGTGGTTGTTTGATCATCCAGGGTGGAGTTTTTGATTTGTTATATTTATGTATTTTTGTAATGTCCATTTGGGCTTCTGTGAGAAGGTTTTTTATCCGGAGGCTGTAGGGCTTGATATCTTCTTTCTTGTTGAAGAGATGTGTGTATTGTGGGTGAAGGGTACATTGATATGCAGGATTTGTTGGACTTGATACCAGCTTTAGGTAATATTGTAGCGCTAACTTCTGTCGTCTTAGAATCAGTGGAGGCTCGTGGGCCTCTATATAGAGGCTTTCTACTGGAGAGGTTCTAAATGCTCCCAAGGCTAATCTTAATCCTTGATGGTGGATTGTATTTAGTTCTTTTATGTAGGACTTCCTTGCTGCTCCATAGATGAAGCATCCATAGTCCATTTTAGATCTGATTAGAGTTTGGTATAATTTTAATAATGTGACTTTGTCTGCACCCCAATCGGTGTGTGCTAGGACTTTGATCAATTGCATTGTCTTTTGGCATTTTGCTTTTAAATATTTTATATGCGGTATAAAGTTCAATTTTTTATCAAATATAATACCTAAATATTTATGTTGGTCGGTAAGTGGGATGTTCTTGTTATCCAGTTTCAGGTTGGGGTCGTGGTGGAATTTTCGTAATTTGCAAAAGTGGATGCATTTAGTTTTTTCCTCTGAGAATGTAAATCCATTTTCTATGGCCCATTTGTTTATTTTATTCAGACAGAGTTGTAGTTTGCGTTCGGCTGTTTGTATATATTTAGATTGGTAGTATATAAGTAGGTCGTCCACGTATAGGGCATTTTCAATTCCTGGGTCTATGTTTTTTATGATATTGTTTATTTTAATGTTGAAGAGGGTGACAGACAGGATACTGCCTTGGGGGACCCCCATTTCTTGATCTTTTTGGACTGAATAAGTGTTGTCCATCCGTACTTGGAAGTTTCTATTTGTTAAGAAATTTCTGATAATTTCTGGCATTCTACCCCTAAGTCCTAGTTCATACAGGTCTTTTTGGATTCCGTATTTCCAAGCGGTGTCATACGCCTTTTGCATGTCAAAAAAAATTGCTATTAGATGTTCTTTTTTTGCAAATGCTTCTCTTATGCGTGTTTCCAGTTTTATTAAGTGATCGGTGGGGCTTCTATTTTTCCTGAAACCCGACTGGCTTTCTGTAATTAGATTTTTGCTTTCCAAGTACCAATTTAATCTTTCGTTAATCATTCTTTCAAAAGTTTTGCACAAACAACTAGTTAGTGCAATGGGTCGGTAGTTTGTTGGGTTTGTATGGTCTTTTTTTGGTTTGGGTATTGGGATTACTGTTGCCTGCTTCCAGTTTTTTGGAATGTTGTTAGTTATCCATATCTCATTGTAAATTTGTAATAAGTAGTCCAGTGATGGTTTTGGTAGTTTTTTGAGGAATTGATAATGGATCTCGTCGGGGCCGACTGCTGTATCGGGAGATTTGTTTATTGCCTCCTCTAGTTCTGCACTGTTGAATAATTGATTGTAGTTTTCTTCATTTTTTGATTTGAAGTTTATTTTTATTTTTTCTTCATTTTTCTTTATAGCTTGGAATTTTTTATTTTGGTTTTTTGATGATGAGTTCATTGAGAATTGTTCTGCTAATTTATTTGCGATATTTTGTTTGTCGGTAATCTTTGTGTTGTCGCATATAAGGTGTTTAATAGGGTTCTTTGTATTTTTTCCTGCTATTTTTCTGACCATCTCCCATACTTTTTTGGGTTTTGTGTTTTGATTAATTTTTGTTACATAATCTTTCCACGAGTTCCGTTTTGATTCTTTGATAGTTTTCCGTGCTTTGGCTTTGCTGTTTTTATAGGTGTCCAAATTTTCTTTCGTTGGACTGTTTTTAAATTTCCTTAGGTTTGCACGTCTGGCTCTTATAGCTTCTTTGCATTCTTTATTGTACCAGGGTTTGTTATATTTTGTAGTAGTGGAACTTTTTGGTATGTTCTCCTCGGCTATTGTGAGTAGGGTGTTGCTGAAATATGTGATGTGTTCTAAGTCAGGATTCGCTTCAGGTATTAATCTGTATTGACATGTATTTTGGAAATTTTCCCAATTTGCCTTTTGTAAATTCCAGCGGGGTGTTTTGTCTTCTGGCTTGGGATTCTCGTTTTCTATTATGATTGGGAAGTGGTCACTTCCGCATGCATCCTTATGTGTTCTCCAGCTATAATCCATGTATATAGTTGGGTCACATAGTGTTATATCGATTGCTGATAGGGTTCCCGTTGGTGGGTGCATATATGTATTCTCTTTGTTGTTGAGTAGGCATAGATCGTTTTGGTTAATTATTTTTTCTATGGTTTGGCCTCTTTTGTTGTTTTTTTTACTGCCCCACCATATATTATGACTATTGAAGTCTCCCAACAGTAGAAAAGGTTTAGGTAGTTGTTTGATTATATTGTTTAATTCAGTTTCGTTTATTGTTTCATTTGGTGGTATATAGAGTGAGCATAGGGTTATTGTTTTGTGTAGTGTTGCAGTTATTGCAACAGCTTGCATATTTGTTTTTAAGTTCACTTTGCTGTGTGGAATGTTTTCGTTTATCAGTATTGATGATCCACCGGTGGCTTTGCATGATAATTTGTTTATGTGGTTGTATATTGAGTAGTGTTTTATGTTAATTTTGTCATTTTCTTTTAAGTGTGTTTCCTGTAGGCAAATTATTGCAGGACATAAGGATTTGATAAGTATTTGCATTTCTTCGATATTAATTTTTAATCCTCTTATGTTCCACTGTAGGATTTTGTTAGTCATGGTTTATATTTTCTTTTGGTTTTGGACTGTTGGTGTTTATGTCTACGTCCATAGTTTCGATGTTAGTTTGGGTGTTTCTTTTGGAAGTGGATGGTCTGTTTCTTGTTTCTGGTGAGAGGCTTTTTTTGGGTTTTGGTCTGGGACTTTTAGATTTACTTTGTCTTGACTGTCTTTTTTGGTTATCAGTTTCAACTAGTTCAAATTTATTTTCATTTTCAATTAATACTAATTCTGTTTTTTGTTTGTCATTTTGTTTTTGGGGGGTAGTTTTTTTGTTGTTCTGTTCTATTTCCATTTTTTCTGTTGTTGTGTGTTTATTTTTAACATCTGTTTTTGTCCTTGTTTGTGACTTGGATCTTTCACGTTTTGATAATTGAGGAGGTTTCATTTCTTTAGGGATTGATTCCTCAATATTGATGGAAGTTTTTCTGATTTCCTTTGTTTCGTTTTCTTTTATACTGGGTTGTTCGTTTCTGACTTTTATTTGGCTGTTGGAGTTTATTTTCAGTTCTGATAAAAAAGATTTTAATTCTTCAAGTATGTTCTTTAGTTCTTTTGCTAGGTTTGCAATTTCTGGAGCAAGGTTTAGTTCATTGTAGTTGTACATTTTGTTTGCTTGTTGGGTTATTGTGGCATATGAGTTTTTGGTGCGATTTGTGACTTCTTTGCGGGCTTCTTGGAAGGTTATATTTTTTTGATATTTGATTGTTATTATTTCCTTCTCTTGATTATATATTTTGCACTGTTTTGAGTGAGAGTGGTGCTCTTCTTGACAGTTTGTGCATTTGGTTTTATTTGGACAGTCTTCTTCATCGTGGTCTGGGTTTTTTTCACTGCAGTTTCCACATGTGAAGAATCTTAGACATTGGTCTTTATTATGTCCAAACTTTTGGCAGTTGTAGCATTGTAAAGGTTTTGGGATGTATTGTTCTATTTTCGTTCTTTCATAACCTATATTGATGGTCTCTGGTATTTGAGGATAATTGAATGTTAATATATAAGTGTTTGTATATATTACCTCTCCTTTTTTTTTAAATGTGATTCTTTTTACATCTGTGACCCCTTGGTTTTTTAGTTCTGTTTTGATTTCTTCTGTTGTGCAGACGGAGATTTCCTGGTTTTTTATGACTCCTTTGGAGTAGTTTAGTGTTTGGTGTGGATAAGCTTTGATGTTTGTTTCATGCAATTTTTGTAGTTGAAGTAGAGTTTTGGCCTGTTTTTTATTTAGTACTTCTACCAATATGGTACCATTCCTTAATTTTTTGACATTTTTAGGTGTTATTTTGCTTGATATTACCTTTTGGATAATGAAGGGTGACATTTTAGTTAACGGTATATTAGACGTTGCTTCTAGCACGATGAATCTTGGAAAGTTTGTATCTTCATTGTCGCTGTCAGAGTCAATTTCTGTGTGTGGTCTCTTGGATTTTTTGGTATTCATAATAATTTTTGAAAAATTCATCAGCCATGCTCCCCACCCTCCTCGGAGCCCCTTATGGGGAAGAACTATGAGGGGGTAAATCCCATTCGCCTCGGTTCTCCAGGGCTACATAGCTGGTATACTCAAACATGGGGAGGTTTCCAAGCATTCACAATATATGGTTATGCCCACCCAAGTATGGGATTTCCCTGTATTTTTATTATTCCTGATGGTTACCTTTTTCCCAGCTTGATTGACCCTTCAGCCATCGCTTATTAATTCAGTTTATTGTTTATGTTGAGTGTTAGTGTGTTTTTGTTTGGATTGTCTGAATTAGTGCTTGTCATGACCAACCGATTGATTGGATCGGGCCTATCCAACCTCCCGTCTAGCCTAGTAAGGGCCAAAGTGGTGTGTTGTAGTATCATGTTATTATTTCCTAGGCATGTTCCACTCAACCACCAGGATCCCGTTCTTAATGCATTACGGGTTGCCACCAACGGTCAACTGGTGGTCCCATTGAAGGATTTTTACCCTCTGCAGGGGGGCAGTTGGTATGTTCTATCGCCCTACCAACTAGGCAAAAAAAAAAAAAAAAAAAAAAAAAAAAAAAAAAAAAAAAAAAAAAAAAAAAGATGAGGAGGTGAAGGAAAAAGAAAACGAGGGAGGGGAGGGGGAGGAGAATGTTGTTTTTGTTTTTGTTTTCGCAGAACATGACTAAGTTTTGCAAAAGGGAATAAAAAAACAAAGACATCTATGTAGGTGCGTTTCATCTCAGGAAGTCAGTAGACAGCCTGATCTGGTAGCACCAGGACACCTAATGAAATGGACTCCAATCAAAGACACCTAATGAAATGGACTCCAATCAAAGACACCTAATGAAATGGACTCCAATCAAAGACACCTAATGAAATGGACTCCAATCAAAGACACCTAATGAAATGGACTCCAATCAAAGACACCTAATGAAATGGACTCCAATCAAAGACACCTAATGAAATGGACTCCAATCAAAGACACCTAATGAAATGGACTCCAATCAAAGACACCTAATGAAATGGACTCCAATCAAAGACACCTAATGAAATGGACTCCAATCAAAGACACCTAATGAAATGGACTCCAATCAAAGACACCTAACGAAATGGACTCCAATCAAAGACACCTAACGAAATGGACTCCAATCAAAGACACCTAACGAAATGGACTCCAATCAAAGACACCTAACGAAATGGACTCCAATCAAAGACACCTAACGAAATGGACTCCAATCAAAGACACCTAATGAAATGGACTCCAATCAAAGACACCTAATGAAATGGACTCCAATCAAAGACACCTAATGAAATGGACTCCAATCAAAGACACCTAATGAAATGGACTCCAATCAAAGACACCTAATGAAATGGACTCCAATCAAAGACACCCAATGAAATGGACTCCAATCAAAGACACCCAATGAAATGGACTCCAATCAAAGACACCCAATGAAATGGACTCCAATCAAAGACACCTAATGAAATGGACTCCAATCAAAGACACCCAATGAAATGGACTCCAATCAAAGACACCCAATGAAATGGACTCCAATCAAAGACACCTAATGAAATGGACTCCAATCAAAGACACCTAATGAAATGGACTCCAATCAAAGACACCTAATGAAATGGACTCCAATCAAAGACACCTAATGAAATGGACTCCAATCAAAGACACCTAATGAAATGGACTCCAATCAAAGACACCTAATGAAATGGACTCCAATCAAAGACACCTAATGAAATGGACTCCAATCAAAGACACCTAATGAAATGGACTCCAATCAAAGACACCTAATGAAATGGACTCCAATCAAAGACACCTAATGAAATGGACTCCAATCAAAGACACCTAATGAAATGGACTCCAATCAAAGACACCTAATGAAATGGACTCCAATCAAAGACACCTAATGAAATGGACTCCAATCAAAAACACCTAATGAAATGGACTCCAATCAAAAACACCTAATGAAATGGACTCCAATCAAAAACACCTAATGAAATGGACTCCAATCAAAAACACCTAATGAAATGGACTCCAATCAAAAACACCTAATGAAATGGACTCCAATCAAAAACACCTAATGAAATGGACTCCAATCAAAGACACCTAATGAAATGGACTCCAATCAAAAACACCTAATGAAATGGACTCCAATCAAAGACACCTAATGAAATGGACTCCAATTAAAAATACTTTATGAAATTGATTTCAATTAAAAATGCTTAATGAAATTGATTTTTATTGCAAATATAATAATCAAACTTATTATTTTAATTTTAGTCAAATTTGAAATAAAATATGAAAATGGAAAGTAACAGGAAGTGCTTTATTATACTGGAACCACATTTTGACTTAACACCGTTTTCTGTTTACTTAGAGCGTGGACTTGTTCCGTTATGCTGATTCTTGATTAAAAAGACAGATGCCCAAAGACGAATAATAATGAACAAAAGGATAAATAAATTCTCTTACCTTTCTTGGTAGTTTTATTATCCAGGATGGAGGAATAATGATATTACTATGAATTCCCAGGGTGCATTGCTCTTCGAAGTAACACATCATGAAACAAGTAATTTTATTGTGGTAGGCTAACTTGCACCATGAGCACATAATGGCAATTATCTCCTGAAAAGACAAACAATACTAATTTAGAGCCAAAAAATGGTTTGTTCAACACGAAAACTAGGAATGCTTCAAGGAACGGAGGAAATAACGTATTGCAAACGTAATTAGAAATTAGGTTTGGAGAAATTCAAAGACGAGTCAATTCTTTGAGAAGTAAGAATGATTTAATTACAAGACAGGAAGCCTGTTTGTGAGATACACTTAAAAGGTTTTTAATCTTATATACACAGGGAATTATATATATATATATATATATATATATATATATATATATATATATATGCATATATATATATATATATATATATATTAGTATAAATTCCTTCATTTATACAAACATAATTGGCTACAAATATGCATATATGTTTCAGCTACGCTCTCGATCACAGCTGAAACATTTATGTATCTATATAACAAATCGTGTATGTATAAATAAAGGTATTTACACTATAATTAAAACTCTACTTGTTATTGAGCACTATTTTTATAAACACTGACGTTTCATTAGATAACATATAGTAAAATAACAATGCAATCACACCCACACCCATATATATATATATATATATATATATATATATATATATATGTATATATATACACACACATGCATACATATGTGTGATTATATATATATATATATATATACATGCATACATATGTGTGATTATATATATATATATAAAGCTGAACGTCTGTGTGTGTGTGTCTGGTCACGAATAGGCTCTTATATTTTTTGAACCCAGTCAACGATGGGTACTTTTGCTATTATATATATATATATATATATATATATATATATATATATATATATATATATATAGGATGATGTGTTAAAAAAAATAAGAATAAAAGTATATTAAAATAAAATCTGTATGACATACGTTTGAAAGCCAAATTATTTTTAATCTTATACATCCATATATATCTTATATATTTTTATTAACTAATAAGAGATGGTATGACTACATAAGAATGTAAATATATAAAAATAATACCAATAGCAAAGAAGGAGGTGATAAGTAGCAGAATGGATTCAACCAAACACAATATAAAAGCAGTAGTTTGTAAATAGGCACATTAAATTTGTGGAAAAAGTGACAGAGGACACAGGCAAGAAATATTTTTTAAAATGACATGAATTGGTTAGCCTAAATTTATCTTGAGGGGGAAAAAAACTAGATCCAGTATTAAAAATATTTTTGTTCATGTGTTTTAAGGGAGGTGGCGTTTGATCAACACTGCCGGAGAGCCATGATTTAATATATGGTTTTGTTTCATGGTAACACTGTTTCTGAGATTTAAAAATTGTTGTTTGTTCATGTAAGTAAACCTATTCAACGATACTGGAGATTGATTGACTTACCGACAAAATAATGTTCCAGCGAAAGATAATATAATTTTTTTTTATAGTTTTGGAAGTTTTAAAGGAACCTCCAGGACTATATATATATATATATATACATATATATATATATATACATATATATATATATATATATATATATATATATATATATATATATATATATATATATATATATATGTGTGTGTGTGGTGAGAATAATGGAAATAGTATTCAGATGAGATAGATAAAAAAAGGAACAAAACTAAGTTATATGTTCATCACCGTTTCGTCTTTATTGTAAGACTTTTTCTGGATAAATGCATTAAAGAAAATAAAATATCAGTGCAATATTTAAGCAATATATTTATTGTGTAAAGTATGACTTTGTTCAAAACAAAAAAGATCTTTGAAATATTTGAAATTATAATTGTGAAAAGGATGATTTTGTTCTATTTCATTTTGTTTTCATATTATTCAAATATTGTATTAACCAATTTTTTATCTTTTGACTTAAAATTTGGTATATAGGGTATTCGGACATGTAGAAAACCTTTTAATCGCTTTTCATCGGGAAAAAAGGGTACTTGGGGGGGTCTTCAGATTTTTATCCATTTGTCAACTATTTTATGAGGTTTGAAATCGCTTTTTTAAAGATCGTGCAAGCTGGTTTAATGGTTATTGTACTTTGCTCACTGTCTTTGGGCTCCGATTTCGATCTCAGCTGGAGTATTTTTTACTTTCAAGAATTGAACTGTTTAAAAAAAAAACATAATTCTCGCATGCACATATTTCAGTTTCTGTTTTTTACTTCATTCTTTTTTTTTCAAATGAATTTAATATTATGCTTAATACCGTGCAATGCTGAGTCCCTCTGCTAGTATATATATAGAACAGAGAATGTGTGTGCGCGCATATATATATATATATATATATATACATACTCAACGAATTTTTATCTACAGACTTAAATTTTCTTTTATATAGTGTTCAGACATGTGGAAAACATTTTAATTGGTTTTCATCCAGAAAAAAGAGATGCTAAGGGGTCAAAATTTAAAAAAATTGGTACTTGCAGTCATCAGATTTTTTTTATTTGTTTGTCAACTGTTTGACGATTGCGCATGCGCAAATTGTTTGCATTATGTTAAGAATAAGTAGGTTTGAAAACCGTTGTTTATGATGTCAAGCTGGCCTAATGGTTATCGCACTTAACTCATTGCCTTTAGACTTTGGTGTTGATCTCAGCTCCAATACATTTTTTTTTACTTACAAAAAGTGAATTGTTTAGAAAAAATGTCATACTCACATGCAAATGTCTCAGTTTCTTTTCGTATTTTTTTTATTTACTTCCGTTTTTTTTTAAGGAATTTGACATTACGTTTAATACCTAGAGTATTTCTGTTTATAATAACTAATAATTCTACATTAATTAAAATATAATATTTATGCATATTTTACAACCGGGCAATGCCGGGTGGCTTGCTAGTGTATCTAAAAACATGGAACATGGAATAAGAGATGTCCAGCTGCAGGGGGATTAAATTAAAAGTCGAATTCAAAATTTTTGGCAGCATATTTTTTTATTTTTTATTTTATTTGTTTTTTTACAAAAAAGTCAGGGGCCACTCGAGGATAAAGGTTAAAGAGTGTACCATAGTCAATGGGACAATATAGTAATCGTTATTAGTGGAAATTTGGTAAATTGAATTATTTAAGGGGGGGGACATCAAGAATTTGTTTACATTGGACTTGAAGATAACCATATTGTAGTCAGCTGGAAAGCAGGAAAACGGAAGAGAGTTCCACAGGGATGCATTTTGAAGAAAGAAGCTTTTTGCATGGAATCTACGATTAGGCCGATAAAGAGTGGGGGAAATTATTGATAATGTTTTCAACTAGATGAGTGTTTCATGTGAATGTGTGGCGAGGGGATATCATAAATTTAAGCTTAGACGAGCACTTGCCATGAAAATAACGATAAATGACGGGACAAAAACCAACATTCAAGCGTAAAAATCCACCAAAACTGGATAAAGAACACGTCGAAAAAAGGACAACAATTCTTGCCGAAAAAAGAATTTAACAAAAACGTCATCAAAAAACCTTATCTTGCTGCTAAAACATAAACTACGAGCTGAAACAGAACTCATAAACAGGTACACAAAAATAATAGTACAATGTGGGAACTTTTTTTTCCTTTTATTTTTACATAGGGGTCACCACTTATCAAGGTCCGAAGGCCACTCAGGGATAAGGATTATTGCGTGTACAGTAATCAATGATATAATATTTAATTAATTATTAGTATTGGAGATTTGATAGAGTGTCTTACTTAAGGGGGCGGTTTGTCAGGAGTTTGTTTATGTTGGACTTGAAGACATCGAAGTTGTAGTCAGGTGGGAAACAAGCAAGCGGCAGAGAGTTCCACTGGCGTGCAGTTCTAAGAAAGAAGCTTTGCTCATGGAATCTACGTTTGGAAGTAGGCACAGATAAAGAGTGGCGAAAATTATTGACAGTGGTTTCAGCCAGACGGATATTTCTTGTGAAAGATTGGTGAGGGGGGACGAGAGATTGGAACTCAGACGAGCACTTGCCATGGAAATAATGATAAAACAAAGACAGGCTCGCAACGTCTCTTCTGTGGGAGAGAGGTTGCAGGGAAGAGAAAAGGGCATCCCCCACTAAACCACAAAGTCTATTTTGTACTCTGTCAAGGCAAGATAGGCTGTTTTTAGCAGCTCCTGCCCAGATGTGGCAGCAGTACTCCATCCTTAGACGTACTTGGCTTTTATACAGATAGAGGATTGCATCAGTAGTGAGATATCTTCTGGAGCAGTAGAAGGATCCCACCATTTTCCCAGCATCCTTGGCAACAGACCTGATGTATGCGTTCCATTTAAGATCAGGAGTAAAGGTCAAACCCAGAAGCTTGTCAAAACATGGAGCCTCCCCAAGATGAGAGCAATCCATTTCAATTGATGCCAGATTGGGATCAGACCGTTGATGATGTAAATATAGAAGCTTGGTTTTGGATGCATTAAAAGTGACCAGCCACCTCTTCCCCCACTGTACCACGTGCTCAAGATCAGAGGAGAGAGAATTATAGAGAACTTTGTCATTTACGGCCTTTGATCTGCTGCCATAGATGGTCGTGTCATCAGCATAGATGTCAACGAATGATTTAAGTATGTGTTTTGGGAGATCATTGATGTAGATCAGGAAGAGAGTTGGGCCCAGGATGGACCCCTGGAGGACTCCAGCATTAATACTGTGGGCTTCTGATTTCTGCCCATCAACCACTACTCTTATGAACCTATCGGAGAGAAATAATTTAATTTTAGGAAAGGTCCAGAAAAGGATTAGGCAGATGGTCTACATTATTGAAGATCCAAGATTTACACACAAGAAACATTTAAACCAAATTCGGAAACGTATAATAGATGACGAAAAACAACCTCCTGCTGAACAAGAAAAAGTAATGGACCAAATATATGACTTGTTCGACTTGGTAACACCACAAGCAGCCGGACAACGCCAGTTCTCCAGGAAAAGAAAATGACCAACCCGATAGAGAAAAAGAGCTATACGATCATCCCATGGGAATGAAAATCTCGGGAGGGGGTGTTGTGGGGTACAAATCACCCTTATTTGAGAACTAAGTGGAATCAACCAGTCCTATGAATACCACTGGTTTCAGAGACTAAATGGTGACATTCATACTATGTTAAGATTTTTGGTCCTTAGAAGCGTTGGTTGAGTTTGAATGAAATGAATACGTATTATATAAGTTTGAAGCCAAAACAACGCATTATTACAAAATTTCCTTCAAAATATATTTATGAATTTCAGTATAAATTTCAAACAAAATAAATGTCTATTTATTTTCTAATAATGCGTTGTTTCGGTCTCAAACGTATATAATACGTATTACTTTTATTCAAACTACACCAGGCTACTAAGGAACAAAAATCTTAACGTGAATTACGCATGACCAAATGCACCGTTCCGAGATTTAATATACTACAGACACTAGTGTTTCATCCTTTCGGGAATCTTCAGTGCAGGGTGTCACGATTAATACCAGTCGAACGATTCGAACCCCGCATAACAAGACATCTCTGGCTCGATTTAGCGAAGACCTAATCCATTCGGCTTCCATTAACCGCGTGAAATAACGTTGAATTTAAACATTTTAATTTTAAATGTTCATTTACGTCAGTCAGAGAGTGATCTAATCGTTATACGATGATCTATGCATAAGAGCTAAATTGACCGACTTTAATTCAACTGAAAGTGCTCAACAATAAGAAACGAATTTTTTAAAGGGGCTGTCATAATTATTTTTTTACTATAATAATTATTATATTATATTAGATTATATACACAGAATATCATATTTAAGCGTATTTTACGCCTTCCCCCGTTAGTAAATATATATATATATATATATATATATATATATATATATATACTAACAGAGGGGGGAGGGCGTAAAATACGCTTAAATATGATATTTTAATTATGTGTGTTCTTAAGTAATATATAATCTAAAAATGACAAAATTCCCAATTTCAAGATGTTGTCTATCTCACCGTTTATTTTTTTGAGCATGTTAAAATGTTCAATTCTCAACAGCACCTGTTTCGCAGTGCAGCATCATTCATGTAATTATGCCAATTTTTTTAATTCATTCCGCCCTTACGCATCAAAAAAATAGGATCTCATCAACTTTATAAGAAAATAAAGAACTCACACCCCTGATGTTAATCTCGCATTGCCAACGCACCATCCCTGATATTTCAAAATACAACCGCTAAGAGACAAAGCGCGGCTCTTTATTATTGACTTCTCTTTCTCCAACTTTACAACATGGTGAGGCCCCAGTTTGTGAGCTTTGGGGAGTGTGGAGCCACCCTTTAATTTCCATTGCTCCCAGGTCCACTCTGATCCAGAGTGGTAGTACCTGTTACGGTCCCAACTATGGGTTAAATAGAAACCGACATGAAAAAAAAAAATATATTCTATAAAAAAATTTTCCTTCAAAATCTTTGGATTCGGCATTAAATAATCTGAAAACGGTTGACATGCCGTAAAACAAAAACAACAAACCAACCACAAGCATTAAATAACAACCAAAAAATTGATATGACCTAAAATAAATCAACCACGTTATTTATTTATTTGCGGAATGTTACTCTCATCTTCATAGTTGCTGTTGCTCTTCTTTCTTTTTTTACAAAGAAGTCACCACTTATCAAAGCCCAGAGGCCACTCGAGGATAAGGGTTAAAGAGTGTACCGTAGTCAATGGGACAATATAGTAATCGTTAGTAGTGGAAATTTGGTAAATTGGATTACTTAAGGGGAACGACTCATCAAAAACTTATTTACATTGGACTTGAAGGCGACCATATTGTAGTCAGCTGGAAAGCAGGAAAATGGAACAGACTTCCACAAACGTTATAAAAAAATAATATAACTTGGGTACCATCCACTAGAATCGAAACCAGAACGTTTAACACTCCAGCCTTAGTCATTATTTATCTCTTCAGTATCATTACCATTTGAGCTACCAACAGATGGATACCAAAGGTTAAAAACTAAGTGACTTTGAGCTAAGATTGTTTAATTTTGCGCATCTGCAAAAGTAAAAGCAGGAGTAATGCTTTATTCGACCATGAATAAATATTTGATGATATAAAGAACTTGAAGATATGGAAATCTTTCACTAAAATGACTGAGTTCGGCAATCAATCCTTCTCAGCTTATTTAAATAACCTGGAAAGGATTGATATGCATCAA
Source organism: Euprymna scolopes (assembly GCF_053919585.1). Classification (NCBI taxonomy): domain Eukaryota; kingdom Metazoa; phylum Mollusca; class Cephalopoda; order Sepiida; family Sepiolidae; genus Euprymna; species Euprymna scolopes. Next base: position 48,114,707 of record NC_136519.1, on the reverse strand, counting down.
AATGTTAAAAATTAAGCGACTTTGAACTAAAATTGTTTCATTTTGTGCATCCACAAAAGTATAAGCGCCTGTCAAGATCAATGGATTTGTTTTCAATTTTGACCCCTTGGCAGGAATTTTTGCCAACTAAAAATGAAATCAAACGTGTGCTACAGGTCCAAATACCCTATATATCAAATTTTCAACTTTGTAGACCAAATATTCAAAGAGGAGTTTGGTAGAGACTTTTTCGCATACACACACCAACAAGGTCACTTATTTCCGTGTGCTAGAACATTTTCTTCTGAAATTCTATGCAGTTATGCAGAATGTAGAAACTATGCATCAATAGAATTCAGCATAATAGTGAAATGAAGCCAACCATTTAATAAGAAACCATAAAAAATTAAAAAGTAATTAATTAACGCTCATCTTTCAAAGAAATATGCAAATTAGTTAACCTTCATGTAGTCGCTCGCATATCCATGTATTAAATAGTTTGTTTTAATAATTTATAAACAGAAAAAGTAGCTAGAAAAAAAAATCTTAATTTTATAGATATATAGATATAAATTGTTTACTTGCCTCCCCACGAGGGCAGAGTTAGACACAAAGTCGGTTTTTAATGTGTGTGTGTGGGGGTGGAGGGAACCAGCTCCTCAAAAAGGGGCACTCTGGTTAGTAACAAAAAATGTATCAGTCATGGAGGATTTCTCCTCCATTAACCGAGACCAAAAAACTGCAGTGCAGCATCAGAACAGATACTATACTTTCATCTTGGCCCGAAGGCCAAGAAAGAAAAAAAAGAAGGCAACCCTTTGCTTCACCAACCGTTTGGGCATGAGAGAGACCTTTGCTCTCTCATGACTATACACAATACATAACCCATGCTAGAGTTCGTCTTCATTTTATGAGCACTGGTGTAAGAGTCGCAAAAAAAGAGCCCCCCCCCCCCAAAAAAAAAATGTATTGTGCAAGAAAGGATTAAAAATAGAAACATTTTGCAAATATTATTTTTATTAATTGGAATGCTTATTGAGGTGAGTATTATTACATTTATGCATTGCAGACTATTGTCCTCATTTTTTGGGGGCCGTGGTGTAGTGGATAGAGACGTTGAATCTCTACGGTTCCAGGGGAGCATTATCTAAAGATAGCAATTTCAATTCTACACAAAGCTGGCCAGAGGCTTAGTTGGCCAAAAATGTGGTGAGACGGCGACAACTATGGAAGGCAGTAATTGGTGAGGATGCAGTTAGGAGATTCAGAGTTCCTATCCCATCGCGATAACCCCCTGACGAAGACCAGAGGAATAATTGGCCGAAACGTTGTGAAACAACTAAAAGATGAGGATAATAGTCCGCAATAAATAAATGAAAAAAATGTGTTGCAAATAATTTACAACTAGGAACAAGGATTTTTCGGACTAGTGTTCTAATCTTGAGTGTTATTTTCACAACGTTTCAGTCGATGTAACCGCCAACCTTCTTTGGGTCTATCTTGTTGAACGTGCAAATCTTTCTGTCGATTGCGGAATCTGCACAGATTGCGTGCAAATCTTTCTGTCGATTGCGGAATCTGCACAGAATTTTGAACAGAACCTTCTATTTAATCCACAGAAGTAGCATGATTACGTTCCGTCAACTATGACCGGATAGACTTTGTCTGCAAGGATCTGTGGCGCAGTAGATAGTGTACCTGGTAAAAATTCAGTTGTAAGAAATTTAACTTTTGAAGGTTTAATCTTCAGTGCAGGTAATACTAAAAATACAATTGCGAATTACTTAGAACTTCTTCCCAGTTATGGCTGATGGAACAAGAGCATATTACCACATGGATTAAATAAAGGTTTTGTTTGAAATTCCATGCAGATTTCTGAGTTCGACAGAAAAATTCCAGAGTTTGACAGAAAGATAGGCCTGAAAAAGTTTGGAGGTTACATCGGCTGAAACGTTGTGAAAATAATACTCAAGATGAGAACAGTAGTCTGAATAATACGAATACTCAATCCTCATCTAAAAAAAATCAGAAACGTTAATAGGAACAAAGGGTTGATTAAAATAAGTTAACGCATTGTCCTTACAGGTTGGAAATTTTCAGAACTCATCTCGATAGATATTTCTCATATGAAAAAAAACACGACTGTAATTTTGGGGCTACTTTTAAACATTTAGTTTCAGGATGATCCATGACTGTATAGAAGTCCTAAGGAATTCACTTTTGTATTATCTATATACCTACATGTATAAAATTAAGTTTTAGTTCGCTTTGACACTGGTATTAAAAGTTCTTGCAGTTTTTAACGTTTAAATCCAGGTGAATATATCTCGGCTCAAACAAAAATATATTGATCGAAATAAGCACCATCAGAATCAACACACTTGCCAATGCAAAGCAAGCGCATTTATACCAGTAACGTAAAAATCTTGCATTCTGGTGGCAATGGTATCGCTTAGGTTTTTGAAGCATTTCTCATGCTAAAAGTTGTCGAGATGCTTGAAAAAGTGGTAAGCGGTGAGAGGTCTGGAGAGTATGGTGGATGTAGCAGAGTTTCGTTGCCCAATTCGTTCAACTTCTCCAGGGCCAGTTTAGCAACATGCGGTCGCGCATTGTCATGAAGGGGAATTGGGCCTTTTCTGTTAACTAATGCTGGGTGTTGTTGTTGAAATTTCTTATGATTTTCATCCATTTGTTGACAATACTTCACCGCCGTAATGGTTTCGCCTGCATTAAAAAAAACTATCATGGATGAGACTGGTCGCAGACCACCAAACAGTCAGAAATTGTCATATACGTAACGTCTAATTAAGAATCAAGTTCTCAAACAGTTGTGTGCGGATTGGTTTCGAATAAGACTCTTAATTGATCATTGTATACATCCGATGGCCGACCACTGTACTCATCATCTTCAAAACTCATCGCCACCAAGAAATTTCTTAAACCACCATTGTGCTATGCGTTCAGTAGTGAGTTGTTCCTAGGCCAAATGCTTCATGTATATCACGAGCTGTTTCAGCAGCTTTTCGGCCTAGCTTGAATTGAAATAAGAAAATTGTGTGAATTTGCTTTTTCTCCATCTTGTATTCCCCGTTTTTAAACGATTAGATAGAGCAAAAAAAAAACGCTCTTTAAAAAATATATGAAGTAAAGGTATCATAACGAAAACTTATGTGAAAATACATCAATTGAAATCAAAATTAAAAATTCCGCAAGGACCTTCTTGTAAACTTAATAATAAATAGAAAATATGGAATGAAATAAATAATGATTTATCTCTATCCCTACCACTATATAAAAAGGAAATTTGCCTGTGTAAGTTCGTTCCCTATGGACTTTGAAATGGCTGGGCCGATTTTTATGAAATTTCACACAAATGTACTTTATGTATCTGGCAGTGTTCTTAGATAGGTTTTGTATCAGAATGTCTGTGATAATTATCGATTATCGAAAAAATCTGATGGAAGAATGAACAGACGATTTTGACTAAAGTTAACACCTTATATAGTCTAACATCACAAGTGCATTTGAGAAGTTTTATTACCACACAAGCAGAAAGGCCTAGCATATAAAATCAACAGTAGGTTCTTTGATATGACGGGCATTCGAAATGAATGTTTCCGTTTAGAGCATGATTTAACCATGATAATTGGCTTTTGTATTTTAAACTTTAATTCAAACAATTATATATCATAATTTTATAAAATCGACAGTAGGTTCTCTACAGTGCATGTGAAGCTTCCTCCCACTGCACCGTGATGGGTTCCCAACTAAGGCAGACAATCAATTTCTCAAACAGTTTTCTTATTTCAATTCAAGCTTTGAGAACTTGATTTTCACCGATTTTGATGACAATAAAAATATGGGAGTGTGAAACATTCGTTGATCATTAATCAATCCCCGGCAACATCGGGTCTCTCTGCTAGTATATGATATATTACTAAGACGATTGCATGTTTGTGTATACGTTATTACCCTTCACACTTGTTTAAAAGATAGAATTGCTATATCACTGAAGATTACATGCAATTATAGTAGTTTTAAAATTTTTAGTTGCTGTTGCTGTGTGTTAAACATAAAACTAAAACTAGAAGACACTGTCTTAGCTTTCAGACTAGGATTAAAATGGAATAGATGGTCCGCCCCAAAATGGTACAGTAATAGGTATTTATGGAGAAGACAGATCGTGCTATGTTTTAGAATGAGATTTTCGAATTTTTATGGTATCGTGTTTATTAAATTGTTAAGTGAACGTTTGCAAAATAGTTAGTTATCAGTTAGGAAGAGGATAAAAAAGAGAATTACGATGACGGCGGAGAAGGAGAAGAAATAGAACGCTTATTTTTAAGAAGAACTTCGAATCCGACCCTTTTTTTTTCGGCTTTCACTGCTTTGAGAAGAAGCCAACGTTTCGTCATGAAAGAAACATGAGCATAATTTTGACGTCGTTTACTCGCAACTCAAATGAATTTACATGACTACTGGAGAAAAAACTATAGACAATCTTTCAGCAAGTTAATTGCTTTTTGCTTGAAGCTCCCCTGTCGGGAATGCCAACGGGGATGCTCAGGCAATTTTTGATAGATCAAAGTGACCCTCTCTTAGAGGCGCTGGCTTGAGATTCCTACCTTGTGTAACATCTTGCTGAGGTGGATAGCAAGTAAATATCAACCCTCTAATTATATAAAAAATATTGCAACACAAAGTAAGCAAGTGTAGAAATTCGCTAGTGTATACAAATCTCTTTGATGAAATAAAAGTTAATTATACATGCAGTGAATGTTATTAAGTAGAATAACAAATATGAGAGAGTGGAGTGAATTAAGACAAACTGCCGATTAATATGTGGTGAATATAGAAATTTTGTAAAAAATACGTGATGTTGTGTTTTATAGTGAATAAAATTTTTAAAAAATTATGTGTGGTGTAATGTGTTATAGTGAATAAGCACATATAAAAAATTAATATGTGGTGTGGTGTTATGTTAAATGTCAAATTTTAAAAATTTAATATATAGTGTGGTGTGTTCTGGTGAATAAGGAAATTTAAAAAAATTAATATGCGATGTGGTGTTTTATAGTAAATTAGGAAATTCATGAAAATAAATTGTGATGAGGTGTGTTATGGTGAACTAGAAAATTTATAAAAAAATAATATGGTGTGGTATGTTCTAGTGAATTAGGAAATTAAAAAATAATGTTGTGTGGTGTGTTCTGGTGAATTTAGAAATTAAAAAGATAATGTAGCGAGGCGTTTCTGGTGAATTAGGAAATTAAAAAATAATGTGGTCTGGTGTGTTACGGTGAATTAGGAAATTAAAAATATAATGTGTGGTGTGTTATGGTGAATTAGGAAATTAAAGAAAATAGGTGAATGAAAAATGAAATTAAAAAGATTACCTTGTTTTGGAAAGTAAATCTTTGCTGGAAGGACTGCAAAAGAAATTTTTAGAAGTTAATAAACTACACTTCATTAGTCGACTGTGAAACTTAATTGGAATCTTTTTAAAAGTAAGCAAAAAAAATTATAAGATTTGAACAGTAATTAAGCTTTAATGGAAAACATGCTTTAATATCAAAATATGCATAAAAACAGATACTGAATATTCTGAAGTATTTAAGAAAACAAAATATAACTGTTTAGTATAAACATTAGCACTTAAAGATGACTAGTGTTTTCCTGAAACAAATGTTATAAGATGACCCCCCCCCCCCAAAAAAATGTCTCCTATGGAATCCTTCATAAAATTCATAATTTGTGTATTCATTCTTTTTGTGGACTGTTGTCCTCACCTTCATAATTGTTGTTTCATCACATTTCGGGCAATTCATCCTCTGGCCTTCTTCAGGTGGATAAGAATGCAGAGTCTTCTAACAGTATTCCCAGTAATTACTACCTTCCATAGTTGCTGTCTCACCACGTTTTGGCCAACTAATCCTCTGGCCAGTTTGGGTAGGATGGAAACGGCTATCTTCAGACAATGATCGCCTGGAACCGTAGAGATTCAACATCTCTATCCACTGTGCCACGGGCCCCAAAAATGTAATTTCCTTATTGAATTGATTAAATCTATATGCACTAGTATATAGTTTTGTATTGCCGAGTTTTTACTTTTGTATCTAAAAGCTCCACCTCACATGTTGAGCATTTTATTATCTCGGTAAGTCTCCATTCAAAGAATTCTTCTCGTTCTTCTTGGATCCCTTATTCTATATATATTACCCATAGACACATTATTTAGAGATGCACATTAGCTGAAGTGCCCATCCTATATCAAGGAATTCCCATCTTTAAAATACCAATATTGTAGATATGTTCTATCGATGAACTCAAAAAAGAACGAAACTTTGGTCTATGATTTCAGGTCTTCCATCAGTGAATTCCATCATTGATTTACACACACATCTAATATATACAGTAGAACCTCGGGATACGGTAGCCCTAGGATACGTTTTTTACAGGTTACGATGTGGAATACGATGTTTTTTCCAGCCCCTCATACGATATTTGCCCCGCCTTACGGTGTTATTTATAATGTTATTTAATTATATACATGTGTATTATATACTGTACTGTATTTTGTGTATTCATTCTTTTTGTGGACAGGGTTCTACTATATATATATATATATATATATATATATATATATGTGTGTGTGTGTGTGTGTGTATGATATGTCGGGTTGTGTTGAAAATAAAGCAAGAAAGTGCTCGATCTAAAATGTCAGAGCTAAAATACAAATTATCCATTTAAAAATTATGTTACATATTTCAAAGACATACCATAGTTTCATTGACAGTAATTGACTTTTTATCATTTCAAAGAGTATAAAGTATATTAAAATAATCAGCGTCTCATGAAATAAAAACAAATTAAAGCATCCCTTTTGGAGAAAGGGTTGGTTGGTTGTTTTTGTTTTACGGCATATCAACCTTTTTGGGTTATTTAATGCCGAATCCAAAGATTTTGAAGGAAAATTTTTTAATAGAATATATTTGTTGTTCTCAAGTCGGTTTCTATTTAACCCATAGTTGGGACCCTAACAGGTACTACCACTCCGGGTCAGAGTGGACTTGGGAGCAATGGTAATTAAAGGGTGGCTCCACACTCCCCAAACCCACAAGCTGGTGCCTCACCACTGAATATAGTTTAAGGTCATATCCAGGAACTGGAGAAAGGGGCGGACTCTATGTTTAATAGGGTCTTAATCGTAACTAATTAATTTTTAGAATAGTTTGATTGTTGATAACGAATGCTGTATGATTGTTAAATCATTTTGAAAAAGACGTATACCTGACAACAAATGCAAGAAACATAAAATCTTTATCAAAAGTACCAAAAAGTTATTTCAATAAAAAAATTATGACCCTGACGAGGTATTTCCATGAGAAGAAACAACAATTTTGATTAATTGTCAAAAAAAAAAAAAAAAACGATGAATTAAATGTATATTTTAAAGGTCATTTTCGGCAAAGGGTGTAATCAAGTCTAACCAAAGTCAGATCAATTTAGTGAATCGACAATGGTCGAATAAAACGCCACTGGGGTATAGCTATAGTGACAATGCCATCCCAAGTGGCAGTTTCAGGTGGTTACAAATGGCTATATAATAACAATCAAAAAAGGATATGGGGGATTGGTTGACGATTTGGGCCTGACTAGAATCAAACAGTCAAACTCCCATGCGTTCATCTCCCTTTAACTAACTTTAACCAGCCATACTGTAATCGAAAATAAAGATTTTGTTTATACTAGTCTGGGCGCCTGGCGTTGCCCGGGTGTGTGCATGTGTGTGTGTAGCAAAAAAAAAAAAGAAAGAAAAGGTGGTAGTAGGCAGACAGGTTAGAACCCATACCGTGAAGAAAGAAAAGGGGAAAAAGTGATATCTTTGCCATTACATCCATCACAAAACCGGAAGTGGCGAAAGTCGCAATTAAGGCTTACGAAAATATCAATGAAAAAAGTGACCCCTCCTTGTAGAAAACTGCCCAGTTGAGGGTAAAGGAATGAATGTTTTTGGCCAATTTCTCGATATCTGTCGTCCGAATGTTCGAGGTTTAAAACAACACCGGTTTCATCATATTCTGACGCGCGTGTCAAAAGTTTTTAGCATACATACATACATACATACATACACAGACGTTTGCCGTTTATATTATAGATTTCCATATATCAATATGTCGTCATTCTTTTAAACACAGCGGAAAACATGTTTCTCTGCTTCAAAGGTGTCTTCATATTTAAGACTAATGTTGTGTGGTACAGTTTGTTAACTGGTAAATGAATGGTGGTTCGCTACCTAGAGTAAGGAATCAATCGATTTGATAAAAGAATGTGCGATTTCATTAATTTAATGACAACAAGCTGGGCATGCAGTGTCCTCCGCCATGAATGAAAAATTTACTTTCACCATGACTAATGTTTGTGCAAAATTTCCAAAAAAAGTCCAAGGCATAATTATTGACAAAAGTGCAAACAGATAAATGATTTGGGTAACTTTATCTCTATAATGACTCCTAGAGAGGGAGGGGCCAACCAAAGTTATCTCGGAAAATCCATTCTGGCATAAATTTACTTTAACCATGACTAATGTCCGTGTAAAAAAAAAAAAAAAAGTAAGGCGTGGTTATTGAGAAAAATGCGAACAAATGAACGGGAGTGAATTACTAGGTCCAATCCCTCCTTTGTCGGGGGACCAATAAAGTAATGGGAAGGTGGAAAATTTGTTCATTCTGATTCAACGTCGAGTATCCCTGCTAGTATATATATATATATATATATATATATATATATATATATATATATATATATATATATACACACACACATGGGGGTACCAAATTGGTTAAATGAGAAAATTATTCCCAACTCGCATTTAGGTAAAAATGCACTTTTGTAAATAATTGAATTTATTCAAAACGTATCGCAAAAAAAATAAAAAATAATAAAATAAATAAATAAATAAAAAATAACATCTACGTAAATTGCGATATATCCAAACAGTCAGCGAGTTGGACGAGTGGTAAGATTTTAGGCTTCTTACCATGGGGTCCCGATTTCGAATCTCGTTAGATTCAGCCACTCTGATGAGTTGTAGACGACGAAACACGTGTCAGTGGATAATTATATTTTAAAAACAATATAAAATTTTCTTTGATTACTAACTTATTAGTTATAGATAGGTGTTATTTACACTTATCCAGATCTTCATTTCATGTTTTTTATCAGAAGTTGGGTTTTCAATAACATTTCTGCACAATGTCAGGGCATTGTAAAGATGTGTGCTTTTAGATGAGCAGAGAGAGAGAGCGAAAGACTTCAACAAAATATCAGGTGTGAAAGTTGTACATTGTCAAATACAATTAACAAGAAGGTCAATCATGCTGGCGTCACGTGTTCTGTGTAAAGCACACAGAAATTTAATATTCAGTGTCACAGGTCTTCACACGTCGATTCTTCATGGATTCAAGGTGTTAATCAGAAGTAATCAACATACACATATGTGTGTGTGTGTGTGTGTGCACACGCACGCATATATGTTTAAACATATTCATACTAGCAGTCCGCTCGGCGTTGCCCGGTCGTAAAGTATGCTTAAATGTGATATTTTAATTAATGCAAATTTTGTATTTATTATTGACTAGCGGGAGTTCCCGGCGTTGCTCGGGTGTTTGGAGAGGTGTGTGTGTGTTGGGGGGGGAGTAGGGGAAGATAAAAAAAAGTTTTGGTAGGTAGGGAGGATCGAACCAGAAGCTTTGACGCAAAGGTGGAAAATAAAGTGTGAAAAAAAACTGACACGTTACCCGTTCGGCCAGCAAGGGAGAGTAACAGAAAAACGTTTGAATTTATTTAAGGATTAAAAACTGAATTGACAGGTGTGTGAATTTAATGCAGTCAAATAGAAATTCCACAGTTAACTTTTACTGCCAGGCAGTTTTTTTGGGGTTTGTTTACCCAACCTTGGCTGGTTTTGTTTCCCCAAGATGTTGGGAGGAAAACCAGCTCCCCATAAAAAGGGGATTGTCCAAATTGAATAGCAACTGTCTGATATAAGGGGTTCCTGTTTCAATTTAGTTTCACTTTATTTATATGAAAAAGCTGAACCAACACGAGAGGGGCTGAAATAGCAAGAATTTTGTAAAAGTCAATGTAAATAAATCTAGACATGATGCGCATTCACAAATCCTAGATATTACGAGCTAGACGGTATATAAAAAGTTTTAAAAAGTAGTAACCCCATGGAGACCCCCCCCACCCCCAATAAAAAAGCCTTTGCTAGGCATACAAAAAATGTTCACACACATTTTGCCTTTTATAAAGGTAGATAGATGGCCATGATTTTTTTTCCCAACTGAAAAAGTACTTATGTGCATGCATGTTTCAAAACACCTCTTGCCCATATTAAGAATGGTGAACGCCACTGTCATTTACTAAGTAATATATTGGAAAAAAATGTCTTAATATACAGAAAACTATTTGTTTATCCCAAATTTTAAGTCGATACGAGGGGCGTGCAATAAGTAATGCCCCTAGCCCGCTTCCCATAGCAGTAGAGCAACGAAACTTGGCGCAGTTATTAGTCTTTCTTTACAGAGGAACCACACGGAGTTATGCATTTCTCCCATCGTTTGATGCAGCTCTGGAAACCGTTTTTGTAGAACAGCCCAAGTTGGTCCTCTAACCACGATGTGACTTCAGAAATCAAGGCTGCATCATCTGGAAAACGCTTTCCTTTCAAAAACAACTTCATGGCTGGGAAAAGATGAAAGTAAGAGGGTACAAGGTCAGGAGAGTAGGGAGGATAGGGAGAATTTCATAACCACACACCCGTGCTTCTGATCTGGCGACATTCGAGTTGTGGACCGGAGCGTTGTCCTGCAGGAGGAGGGTATCTTTGCTGATCTTGCCCCGCCTCTTGATCTTGATAGCTACCCTTAATTTCCTCAAAAGTGAAGCATAATAGGCTCCTGTAATTGTGATACCCTTTGCCAGGAAATCTGTCATCACTACTCCGTCCTGATCCCAGAAGACTGTGAGCATGACTTTGCCAGCAGAGGGCTGCACCCTTGTCTTCTTTGGAGGTGGTGAGTTCAAGTGCTTCCACTGCATTGACTGGGCTTTGGTCTCTGGATCATAGTGATGGACCCAGGTTTCATTCTGTGTAATCAGTCTTTTGAAAAACTTTGACTCATCTTCTTGGCACATCTCCAAATTCATCCTCGAGCAGTCAACACGTTCTTGCCTCTGGAATGGTGTGAGCAACCTGGGAATCCATCTGGCAGACACCTTATGCATATGCAAATGGTCATGAATGATAATTTCCACAGACCCTGTACTAATCTTGACATCTTGAGCTATTTGGCGAATAGTAATGCGCCGATCTTCCAAAATGGCAGCCTCAACTTGACAGACAGATGCCTCATCAATGGCAGAAGAGGAGCGACTAGGTCTGGGAGCTGTTTCCACAGACTTCCGGCCACGTTTGAATTCACGATGCCAGCGTTTTACATGGGACATTATCACCATAAGTTTCTTTCATTTCATCAAAAGTCTCCTGTGGTGTGCGTCCTTTCAAATACAAAAACTGGATCACTGCTTGACATTCAACAGGCTCCATTTCACACTGACTCAGTTCAAACATCTGTAAAACAGAAACCACAATTAGTTCAGAGCTGTAATTTGCCACATAACCCGTAGAGATATAAATCATTGCACCTGCAAAATTTCAGCTAGATCAGACAACTGAGTCAGGGGCATTACTTATTGCACGCCCCTCGTATTCAGGTGGCTTACTAGCATAAATGTCATATATAATATATAGTGATGATTTCAAAATTAAAAAAAAAAATGACTTGGATGCCATCAGCTAGAATCGAAACCAAAACATTTAGTTCTCTAACAGTATTCGCTACCATATGACTTAAGGACACGCACACACACATACACACACACAAAATATCAAATTTTTAAAAATAAACGCAGTTAAACGCATAAATGTATATAAGTTCTAATTTTTCAATTTTGGCCTCTTAGTAGCTACTTTTTTCAGCAAAAAATCAAATTGAATTTGTTCCAAAGGTCCAAATACCCTATATATCAACTTTCAAGTCATTAGACCAAAAATTGATAGAGTAGTTTGGCAGAAACCGTTTTGCACATACACAGACAAGATATATATATATATATATATATATATATATATATATATATATATATATATATATATATGCACACATTTGTAAATTTCCATTGAGCTATTGAGGTTGTTCAGAAGTTTTGTTACCTTGGTGATACCATTGGAACACAAGGTGCTATTATGATTGCAAGAGTTAGAAGTGGATGTTCAAGGAACTTCTGATATTACTAACTAGCAGAGTGTTACCAATATCGATCTATCAAGCATGCGTATGTAGTATGATAATGCATGGAAGCATAACGTGACCAGTAAGGAGTGAGGGCATGCTTTGCATAGAGAAAAAGAATATGAAGAGGATATGATGTAAATCTTGGGGAGGTTTAGCTCTGATGAGTTCAGGGAAATCTGGACAGTATAAGAAAACAGGAGATTTCGATGGTCTGGTCACATTGAAACAACGAATGGCATGGTCATGTTGAAAGAATGGATAAAAGTTCTTGGGTCAGTAGGTAGAACAGTTATAATAACTGGTCCTGTTCACAGGGGAAGGCCAAACATGGGAGAAAGTTATAAAAATGTATTTGAGAGATGAATAATGATTTGGATAGAGATTAGTTAGTTTGGAAGTCAATTACTTAAAGCCGTCCAACAAATGTCAACAATGAAAACAGATCTTAAACTGAATATAATGATGATGCATGTATTAATAATATACGTACAGCCACCTGACATCCAGTTGTAAAGTCCTGTTGGGGGACGGCTATTATACAATACGACACAATGGAGTGTGTAAATATCTCCACTGGAAAATCTGTAAAACTTGAATATCCAATGTAGTAGCAAATCTTGAGAACATGTTTACCAGAAAGAACAGTTGGAAATAAGTTATACACCATCCACTATGACTACGAAATTCCTACAGCTACATACCTAGAAAATGGGTCTATTAAGCCTGACATAGTGATATGGGACAAGAAGGAGAAAGTAGCAACCCTAGTTGAAGTAAGCGTCCCTAATGATACTGGCCTTAACAGAGCAGAGAGGGAGAAAATAATAAAATACCAAAGACTTATGTACGACATGAAAGGAAACTGGAATCTTAAGATCTCCATCTTTCTAGTCATTATAGTAGCAACCGGGCTAATGAAAAAGAATTTAAAAAACTATCCGGCGAATATACCAGGTGAACCAAGTGCAAAAGAAATACAAACAATTGCACTTAAAAGGACGGTTAGAATCTTAAACAGATATCTCGGTTAGAGTAACTAAACTAATGGGAGAATGTTTGTCATCCGGTAGAATGCTCCATCTCCCTGCAAAAACAAAGTGATAAGAAAATTAAAACAAATATATATATATATATATATATATATATATATATATATATATATATATATATATATACACTAGTAGGCCACCCGGTGTTACTCGGTCGTAAGGAGGTACGCTTTAATATATTTTCATTCATGTATATCATATTTATTATTATTATAGTCATTTCCTATCGATTATTACATTGAACCTAATATATGGTAGTAAGATCTGAACTAAAAACAATATATACAGATATGACGTATGTGCCATCAGCTAAAATCGAAACCAAAACATACAACTCTCCAACCTTATTCTTTAGCATCTGAACCACACTCATTATATATATACTAGACCACCCGTGACCCGTTGGGTCAGTACGTTATATTAGCTATGGAATTCATGTATGAGCGTGACACTTGTGGCATAAAGAAAATAGTTTTTTTTTACATAACAGAAGCATTTCTATGAAAGTATATTAAAATGAAAAAAGAATATAGATAGATTTCTATGAGTCGTTCTGTTTATTATAATTGTTATTTTTTTTTTAAATTACAGTTACTGAATTATAAGTGGTTGGTCATACTTATAGGTAAATATGCACTGAACAGGTATCATAATCCTTATTATAGTTAAATTCAAATTTTGATATATCATCTTTTAAATGAAATTGTTAGTTGAAAGTACAGAATAATAAAAAAAACACTCTCCACATGTTAATAATGGCTTTTTAAATAGAAAATGAAAATAAAATGTAACTTTTTTCATTTAATTTAAGCAAACATTCAGTACCCATTGTGTAAAGGAAAACACTATTTAATGTAATAGAAATGTGTGCATTTACCGATTTAGCTTTCCGTTTGGAAATGTAAGCAGACGACTTTAAAAAACATGGGAAGAAGAAAAAGAAATTTTTTTGTAATAACGCCCTCTAGTAAAGGTCTGCATTAGTTAAGGGGGATAACTCTATCCAGTTTTACATCGCTCTCTTTTTTCTCTCTCTCACACATACACGTAACTATTTCTCGCGTACGTAACGAAAACAGAGGGAGTAGGAGTGTTGAAATCTATTAGAGGGAAAGTGAGAGGTGTTTTCTTTCCATAAATTGTATAGGGTAATATTTCATATTATTAATAGATTCATAGATAAATAGATTTTATAATATATATTATAATTATCTATGAATCTATGTATTATTTGTATATATAAATAACTATTTGATCAAATTAAATGAAATTGTTTGTATTAAAAGCGATATAAAAATTCCGGAATTGGAATAACGGATTGAAGACGTTGCTATTTACGCATGCGCAACCGGATGTTGAAAACCGGAAATCTGATTGCAAACATACAAGACCCATAGACTTTTAGTATTATATAGATATATATATATATATATATATATATATATATATATATAAGTGAGAAAGAATGTGGGTGCATTCTTAACCTATATAATCAACACATTTTTTATCTACAGACTTGAAGTTTGGTATACAGGGTATTCAGACATATGGAAAACTTTCTGATTGGTTTTCATCCTAAAAAAATGGCTGTTAAAGGGTCAAAATTGCAAAAATTAGTATGTGGGCCTCATCAGATTTTTATCTGTTTGTCAACTATTTCACGAATGCACATGCGTGAATCATTCACATGTCAGATTACTTATGTTAAGAATAAGTAGGTTTGAAAACAGATTTTAAAGACCGTGTCAAGCTGGCCTAATGGTTATCGTACTCGACTCACTGTCTTTAGGTTTTGGTTTCGATCTCAGCTAGAGTATTTTTTTTTGTTTTTACTTACAAGAAGTAAACTGTTTGAAAAAACATAATAATCGCATGCACATGTCTCAGTTTCTGTTTTATTTTTTACTTAATTTTTTTTTTTAAAGTAATTAACCATTACGTTTAATATTTTACAATCGATCAACGCCGGACGGCCTACTAATATATATGTGTGTGTGTGTGTGTGTGTGTGTGTGTGTTTGTATAGAAGAATGTGTAAAGGTTATTTTTCTGCACAAAACAGTTTTTGCCTCACTTTATATTTCCTGACAAAGATTCAAATAAAGAAACAGTGCCACTAAACCTTATGTCTAGAATCCTCATTCCAATTTTTTTCATCAAAATCTATTACATTATTTGTATTCTAGAAAACGTCTAAAGCTTAATGCTTAAGAGGTATTAAGAAGCAATAAAATTGCAAGGAATCTTGCAAAATTGGTGTCTTATAACTATGGATCAAATTTAATGCAAAAAAATATATGGATTTTACAACTCAAAGTGGTGCCCATACTATGTCTTCTAAAATCATTTTAAAAATATTTCAAAGAACTTAAAGTTTGGAGGATATTTATCAACACCCCTACCTCTAGTATAACACATTAAACAATACCAACTTACCTCGAAACCTACAACACTAAAATATACCTAGAACCACAGTGTAATATCTGTTCCAACACTACGCCCACCCCTACCCTCAGTCAGTGGAGGTGAAATCCTTCATGACTGAGATAATGCTCATTCTTATACTTGTACCTTCCCCGGTGTCCCCTGCCTTCTGAGGAGCGAGATCTTCCCCACATTAAAAAGCGATCCTGAATCTGGCCCTACCCACATGGGGAGACAAACAAAAATCCCCTATGTCTATTTATAAATAAACCTTTTTATTTAAACAAACATAATATTATGAATGCCCCATCCGATTAAGATTAAAACGAAATCACAATAGAAAGATGCTTGTATACATTCTGAATATATTTTAAATATTTTACACTTTGAATAATTTCTGAAGAGGACGCTACACAGAACGTCTGAAACGTGTAAAAAACTATTTCAATGATTTCAAAACATTATTACAATGATCTAAATATGATACCTTTTTATATGGAAAATCAAAACACGGAATAATAAGACAATGTTAAAAAATATATAGCAAATGTTGATGACCTTTCTTATTTAAATATATATACATTTATAGGCTAAAAATTCCTTGGAGAATTCCGTATAATTTCCGGATATCATTTATGATTTCTTCCATTCTTGTCTCACTTGTCAAAAATGTCAAGCATGAAGAATGCATTATACGCACGTGGCTTCCATCGCAGATTTGCTTATCTAAGGTAATTAGTTTCCGTCTTCCAGTAGCGTTGTTCCTTATTCCGGTTAATTTTTCCGCTATTCCCTTGATGATACTGGATGGATAATGAGAGTCTGTCCACATTATCTTCGCTTGGCGCACGATTTAGATTTCCTGTATTCATAACCCGTTTAGTTGGGTTTGTTAGAAAGAAAAGGCAAAAGACGCCCCGATGGAACTTGTAATAGCCACATATTATTTCATTATTCTCTACACAAGTGGTTCCAAACCTCCCCCCCCCCAAATCACGATGACTCCATTTTAAACTCAGCAAATACCAGGCTGTTCAAAAGTGCTGTTGCACTTTTTTATTTTCGGTTTAAGTTAATATTTTCATATCTAATTCTTGTTTCTGCATTACAGATTAAAGTTTGTGTTTTAATAAAGTGATATTAGCATTTACTGTACAATTATTTGATGTCGCAATCAAAATGGAAGCAAAAAGAATTGAAATTGCTGCTCTACTGTGCGCGTCCCATAAAATAACAGACATTGCAAAGCTCCTTAATGTGAGTCGTATGACGGTGCATAGAGTTGCATGCTGTATAGCCAATGTAGAACCGCCTCAAGGATAGCCCTCGCAAAGGAAGACCCTGAGTTGTGAAGACCAAGACGATCAAAAAGACGTTTGAGAATAACCCAACCCTTAAAATGACACAGCTCGCTAATATGAAGGGGATCTCAGTATCTACTGTCAAGAGGGCTGTTAAACTAGAAGGTGGAAAGAGTTTGGAAATGATAAGAAAATCCCTGTTGATGGCTGGAATAAAAAAGAAGCACCTTGTACGCAGTAAAAAGTTTCTTCACAACATCAAAAGCCATGGAAACCGAATCATCATTTTTTTCGGAAGAAAAGACCACTGTCAATCCTGAATAGCAGAGTAGTGTCCTTCAGTCAGGATGTCTCTGAAGTGCGTCATGTCTCCACAAAAAACATCCGGCGTCAGTTATGATGTTTGGAGTTGTTTCTTCAAATGGAGAGAAAATGCCTCCAGTGTAGTTCCCCACTGGATAACGGCTTACCGTCCATGACTATAAACATGTCCTCAGGACAAAACTGCTTTCTTGAATCAAGAGGGTCGTCTAAACGTCCGATTATGTCTTCCAACAAGATGGGGCACCATCGCGCACCACCAAAATCATTCAGGATTAATTGAAGGAAAACATCAATTTTTGGTCAAAGGATTTTTGCCCCCTCTCCTCCACAATCACCAGATTTGAATCCGTTGGACTACAGCATCTGGACACATGTTGCAAGCAAGACATGCAATTGTCGTCAGAGTAGCATAGAAGAATTGAAGGCTGCCGTGAATACACGTGGTCATCAATGAGCAAGGAGTACATCCGTAAAGTTTGTCAGTAGTTCAGACCACAGCTGGGCAGTGTCATTAATGCTGATGGATGTCATATTGAATAAACATACTGTATGAAGATTGTATTACATGTATTTAATGATTTTTGTCTTCTTTACCATATAAAAAGTAAATCAATACAAATAAAACCAAAGACACCAAAGTGTAACAGGACTTTTGCCTATCCTGGTACCTATATATATATATATATATATATATATATATATATATATATATATATATATATATATATATATATGTGGCCTTCCACCTAAAGTAGAGATCAAATCCTTATTCTTAATCGAAAGAACTTGAAGTTTTATAACAAGAAAAGGTAATTTTATAGAATCACTCCCGTCTCTAATAATGTATTTTTTTTTTTCTTTGTCATGAAAATCGCTCCAGACAAGACATGAAGCCACTTCATGTAAGTGACTAAAAACAAAAGTACTACTTCAAGGTAAAAAAAAATAAATAA
Source organism: Euprymna scolopes (assembly GCF_053919585.1). Lineage (NCBI taxonomy): Eukaryota > Metazoa > Mollusca > Cephalopoda > Sepiida > Sepiolidae > Euprymna > Euprymna scolopes. The sequence continues at coordinate 48,096,315 of NC_136519.1, read as the reverse complement.
ATAAATAAACATTAGATAGATAGAGTCTGGCCCAGAAAATAGCAATTCTTACCCCTTTGTCAAAAACATCGTTCATGGAATATAAAAAGTAAAGGACAAAATAAAGGAAAGCGAGAGTCACGAGGATGTCGAAAACGATGTTCACTTTCTCCTTTGTTATGTATTTTTCGACTACCTTTAAGTAAGATTATCTCATCTTCATCGTCATATTCTGTTTAATATCCATTTTACGTGCTAGCACACATTGGACAGGTTCTAGAAATTGAGAAAGCGCTTAGAACTATACAGAGAACCCATTTTACAAGAATCAGAAAAATCCATGGGTTTAATATATGAACTCCAAGAAAGATTTGATAAGAAAGAAAGACCAAAGATTTTCAGGAATAACAACGACGGGGACAGGGTGAAGAAAATAAAGTTTCCGGCGACGGTTAAGGTTTTAGGCGTGGTTTCAAGTGAGGGCCACATCATGCCATCTCACATCTGTGAAGTCTGCTTGAAAGTCAACACCAAAGTGTACCTGGATGCATTGAAGAGTGTGGTGATCCCCTGGTGCAATCAGGTGGTCGCTGGCAGACCCTTGGTGTGGCAGTAGGACTCAGCGCCGGCTCACAATTCCAAAGAGACACAGGTTAGGGTTCAGAAGGAGTGCTACAACTTGAAAATTTCTCTCACTGCCCCCCCCCATCCTCTCTTGACCTAAACACGTTGGACTACTTCATTTGGTCATACATTCGAGAACATCACCAACATGACCTCCCACAGCACCAAAGACAGCCTGATCGCCACCATCCACTGAGCTCTCACCAGTGCTTGTGGAAAAGTCATGCTCCCAGTTCCGGATCCATATCGAGGCGGTCATTGAGGCTAAAGTCGCCTACATTGAATAGATGTCAGCTCTATTACATAATCAAGTTACTTGAATTGATTTTTTTAAAGAATAGTTTTAAAATAAAGCTATAGTGTTTTTTTTTTTGTGTGTGTTTTTTTAGAGTGACATTTTTATCGTTCGATCCTATAGAGAATCGCCTCGGATGCGAGAAAGTGTTTAAAGTGATAGAGAAAACCGATATTAGGAGGAGCAGAAAAAGCCATGGATTTAATATATTAACTCCAAGAAAGATTTGATGAGAAAGAAAGGCCAACAAGTTTCAGAATTGACATCCATGAAAATCTCCAAGAAGAAAATGGATACGTCTACGATTGAAAGACACAAGAATATCAAGCAAAGAAATACTAACCTTCCCGCACTGTTTACATTTCCCTTCCTGGCGTCGGCAATGGACCCAATGATGACGCATATTTGTTGGCTGAAAAAAAAAAAAAAGAAAATATATATATTATTAAAATTCAAAGATAGCGTAACAAAAAAAAAAGAAAACACAACTGCAACTTCCCTTCCGATTTCCAGATTTTGTACTCATGACTATATTCCTTTATATAAAATAAAATATGCGTCAATTGCGCTTGAAAGCCAAATTACAACGCAATTTTATGAAAATAAACAAATATTTTACTTGCTTGAAATTTATAATTTAAATCATAAATATATAATTTATATAAGTATAAATATATACTTATAATATAATTTAAGTATATTTCAAAATCAAACTCCATTCTTAGTATCTTGCTTCTGTTTTTTTCTTCTTCTTTCTTGCCATGTTGTAAATTTTGGTTGGTTGTTTTTGTTTTACGGCATATCAATCCTTTTCAGGTTATTTAATGCCGAATCCAGTGATTTTGAAGAACAATTTTTTAGGAGAGTATATTTGTTTTTTTGTTTTTTTTTTTAAGTCGGTTTCTATTTAACCCATACTTGGGACCGTAACAGGTACTACCACTCTGGATCAGAGTGGACCTGGAAGCAATGGCAATTAAAGAGTGGCTCCACACTCCCCAAAGCCCACAAGTTGGGGCCTCACCATGTTGTAAAGTTGGAGAAAGAGAAATCAATAATAAAGATCCGCGCGTTGTCTCTTAGCGGTTGTATTTTGAAATATCAGGAATGGTGCGTTGGCAACGCGAGATTAACATCAGGGGTGTGAGTTCTTTATTTTCTTTTAAAATTGATGAGATCCTATTTTTTTGATGCGTAAGGGCGGAATGAATTAAAAAAATTGGCATAATTACATGAATGATGCTGCACTGCGAAACAGGTGCTGTTGAGAATTGAACATTTTAACATGCTCAAAAAAATAAACGGTGAGATAGACAACATCTTGAAATTGGGAATTTTGTCATTTTTAGATTATATATTACTTAAGAACACACATAATTAAAATATCATATTTAAGCGTATTTTACGCCCCCCCTCTGTTAGTATATATATATATATATATATATATATATATATATATGTATATATGTATATATGTATGTATATATATATATATATATATATATATATATATATATATATACAAGCTGTACTCGCCCGGCCACGTGTTGCCGTGGCTGAGTCTGGTTGGCGCAAGTATTAACCTGATTTATATTGCACACATCCGCACATGCACATGTACACATGCGCACATACGACATAACACACACGAACACACTTTGCCAATAGTTAGGAATAGATAGTTTAATGGCTTCAAAATCACACTTAAGTAGATTTTGAAGTATATGAATTGTCAATTTCTGGTCATGAGTCAAGCAATATAGGTCACTTTAAGTATCAATGTTGCTTAACTTTGGTTATCTAATTGGAACTCGTGTATCAACGTGATTATGCCATATTTACACACACGCACATATACACACACACACACACATAATTTGGTTTATTCAATCGGAAAGCAGACCAGTGGAACAGTGTTCTACAAGCAGGCAGTTCTGGAATCATGGAATCTGTGTTTAGATTTAGGCACAGATAGACAGTTAGGGGGAAATCGTATATGATGGTTGTAGCTAATCGATGGATTTTTTTTGTGAAAGTCTGGGTACTATATATTTTATTTATATATGGATCAATTTCTTTAACAAGGAGTTCCTTTTGGCTATGCTTCAGCAAAAGTTCAAGAAATTTAAAGCCCTAAATATAGCAGGACCTTACATTGTAAAATGTCTAATGCTGAAGCCTCACCTGTTTGTAACTTTACATCACCCATCTAAGTGCTGACCAGGCTC
>NC_136519.1:48078189-48088189 GCF_053919585.1 Euprymna scolopes | reverse complement strand
TCTGGAGTCTTAGTGACAACAAGTATTATTATTATTATAATTATTATTATTATTATTATTGTTGTTGTTGTTGTTAACTGACCCACAAGGAGTTTTCACACAGGTCATCATCAAAGAATCCTCTTTGAGAACAACTTGTAGTGTTCTCTGGAGTCTGAATGACAAGTCTCCCCAGATTTTCAGTACTCTCCACCTCTTTCCATACCATTTGCAAATTAATTTATTAGTGTTATTATTATTATTATTATTATTATTGCTATATTAAGTATATAGATATTTTTCTACTTTTCTATTTAGGTGATTGAAAACTTTAAACAACACCTGTCGCATTTTAAAAACAAATATAAAATCAAGAACGTTGGTTTTGGTCATTTTATTAATTATAATTTCCCTTCTTATATTTCATAAAATATTTTTAACTAACTATTTTTTAATGTTTGTTGTTACATTGCTGAAATGTTATTCACGTTCGACATTTTCCGATTCCGTTTGGTAATTGTTGCCCTTGTTATTTTTTGTTTGTTTTGTTTTCATTTTTTAATGTACATAATTTTTTTTTATTGCAACTGAAAGTGTAATTTGTTGAATAAATTTATCTTTGACTTAAAAACAGACAAAAAAAATAATTACAGTGTAGAATGATAAAATTGTCGCCCTAGAAAAGACGGCACGATTCCATTTCCGTTTTCTTTTTTTTTTTACAGACCATATCCTAGTTGGCCAGTTGTGTAGAAATCTCATCTTTAATTTAATATATATATATATATATATATATATATATATATATATATATATATATATATATATATGGAGGGAACCCAAAAAATTAGAGAAATTCTTAATAAGGATACTTATCAGAATAATACAAAGCTTAACAGTTGAGGTGGATCTTATGTATAGAAGGGAAAAGCAAGAAAACGACACTATAAAGATACATATTAAATGCATATAAATTTCACTCCTCTTCTGATGAGAAGCATTAGACTTTGAAATACCTAGGTATAAAGCGCATATATATATATATATATATATCCCATACCCATAATTGATATTACTTCCCTATTGAATGAATGATTACATTGATATGTATTAGAATAATTGTCGATTTTCTCCTTATATATATATATATATATATATATATATATATATATATATATATATATATATATATATAAGGATAAAATCGATAATATAAAGATATATATATATTATAATTAAATAATAATTATTCATTTATACCTAGAGACACTAGGTATTCATTACGCAATCATTAATATAGGATAACAATTCCTGCCAGTCATGAGATTCGAACCCAGCCACGAGGTCACCTTTTCCTCCAATTTCTAAGCCTCCATCTCAGGGCCACTAGAGAATTATGGGAATTAAGAACTATTAAATGCCGAAGGTGGACAATATTCAAGCATGGGTGGACGAACCACAGAGTTTCATAATTTTCTCTCTCTCTCTCTCTCTCTCTCTCTATATATATATATATATATATATATATATATATATATATATATATATATATATATATTATATATAATATATAGGGTGAGCCAAAAGTAGGTGGAAAATTAATGCCAGAATGAATTGTGCGAAAATGTTTGTTGCAGCATAAGAGGTAGACTTAAAACCTATGTAAATTAAGAAGGAAAACAATTTGAGCACTTGGGTGATAAATAATATTTGATTTTCATTAGTATAATTGTCTTATTACATATAGTTGTATGTATACATGATCTCGAAATAAATGGGTTTTTTTACTGTCCACCTAATTTTTGCTCACTCTCTTTCTCTCTTATATATATATATATATATATATATATATATATATATATATATATATATATATATATATATATACTTTATCTAGACCATCCCCGAACTAAAGAAAAAAGCCTAATTTTCATTAAAAATGATGTTTGTAAGAATACGTGTTTTCCAGTTTAAGCATTGTATACTTGTGAAAACGAAAGAGTGATTATATATCATCATAAAGTCAAGTTCATATTAGATGCTGTTATGGTCTGATTAAACGTTTTCATCTGATAATTCAGGAAATTATGTGTGAAGATTTCTTTTAGTCTACATTATCTTGTCAAACATGAAAGACCAGTCTGGAGAGATATCTGCTGATGGAGACAAGCCTCTCAAAATACAATTTGAACATACGTAGTGATTGCCATTTCTTTTCGTTACTAATAAGTCACCAGATCAAGGCCAAAGCCAACACAAGGATAAAGATGGTTTTTGTCTTTTATTATACTATCACTGCTTATAAAAGTTCTGAAGGCCACTCAAGTGTTAGATTATGCCGGGGCGACATCCGGTTGCCTTGCTGAATGTCAATTTAGGAAAATCGTCTATTATTATTAAAGAGTTAAAATATTAGATAACGGACATTATTATTTTGTTAACTTTTATGTAGAATAAGGTATCTAAGTTTCCATCATTGCATCACATGTTCCAGATCCAAAGCAAGAGAGTCACCAAAATTTTGATAATTAACGTCCTTTGTTTTTTTTGTTTTTTTTTTTTTTCGATCATAAGTGGGGGAGAAAAACAGATCTGAGCTACAAACTGTTTTATGGAACTTCAACTCGTCTTTTCTTTGTAACAACGACATTTATTTCCTCATTGTTATGACTGTGCTGTCACCCACGTGATCTCGAACATTCTCCATCCTCTCACGTGATCTCAAACGTTATACCCGTCTCTAACGTGATCTCTTCTTTAAAGTCTTTATTTTTTTCGTACCGGTGAAGTCATTCCGCGTGCATTTGCATACATGCACAATGTTACAAGGATAAAGCCACTTGATGCTAAAAAAAATACCTCTTCATGCTCAAAACAATGATTGTTTTAGTTGTTATCTTCATAATATTCACGTGGTAACACCTGTTTGAGACGATGGCGGGGTTATTTAATGCACAGACGAGTATTTGTTGGACATGAACAAAAGTAGTTATTGGACATGAACAAAAAGTAGTTATTGGACATGAACAAAAAGTATTTGTTGGACATGAACAAAAAGTATTTGTTGGACATGAACAAAAAGTATTTGTTGGACATGAACAAAAAGTATTTGTTGGACATGAACAAAAAGTATTTGTTGGACATGAACAAAAAGTATTTGTTGGACATGAACAAAAGTATTTGTTGGACATGAACAAAAGTATTTGTTGGATATGAACAAAAGTAGTTGTTGGATATGAACAAAAGGCGGTGCAGATTATCTAGTAACTATTTTAGCCTCCAAGAAAAATTTCATCAGATTCAGTGAGTAAAACCCAAAGAAGAAAACAATTATGCGTGTCCCTTAAAGTGCTGACTCGTTAATTGTTAACTGACAGATGAAGATAACACAAGCGATGAAGAAAGCGCTGACAGCTACCTAGCTACCTATAAGAGAACAAAAGAAAAAGATTAGATCACGGATGAGAGCAGCACGGAAGGTAATTATTGATTACGTTGAAGGTCGTTTCGTGTTTGGATCACGATGGCTACATACCGTAAAATTAGGTTCAAGAAAATACAAAAAAAAAAGAGACAAGAAAAAAATATGAATAAAATAAACTATATCGCGAAAGGACTTTACAAAAGTCCGGATATTAATTAGAAAAGACAAATTCTCACAAACAGCATATGTCCTTATTTACCTACCTCCCCGCGAGGGCAAATTTAGACACGAGATGGATTTTTTTCTTGTCAATGAGGCACTCTCTGGGTGTAACAAGAATGAAACAAATTGTTCCAGGAAAGGAGCATCTCTCTTCTTCTGGACAAAGACAGAACAAATACTACACGTTGATCCCAGTCGGAGCACATGTCGCTTCAAAACACGTAATAATAAGCACAAATGACACGTTAAAACACACACACACACACACACAAATGACACTTACGTAAAAAAAAATACAAATGACACTTACGTATAAAAAAAACTCAAATGATACTTACGTAAAAAAACAAAACAGAAGACACTTACGTAAAAAACAAAAAACAAAAGACACGTAAAAAAAAAACAGAAGACACTTACGTAAAAAACAAAACAAAAGACACGTAAAAAAAAAAAACAGAAGACACTTACGTAAAAAAAAAACAAAAGACACGTAAAAAAAAAACCAGAAGGCACTTACGTAAAAAACAAAACAAAAGACACGTAAAAAAAAAAAACAGAAGACACTTACGTAAAAAAACAAACAAAAGACACGTAAAAAAAACAAAACCAGAAGACACTTACGTAAAAAACAAAACAAAAGACACGTAAAAAAAAAGAGAAGACACTTACGTAAAAAACAAAAAAACAAAAAACACGTAAAAAAACAAAACAAAAGACACGTAAAAACAAAAACGCAAGTGATGAATATAAATACAATTATATACCACAAAAAGTTTCAAAAGTTTTTATATGGCTCAGCAAGATAAATTCCCACCAACAGTATATTTCCTTATTTACTTGCCTCCCCACGAGGACAAAGTTAGACACAAGATAGTGTTTGTTTGTTATATTTTTTTAATTTTAGCTGTAGGGGGGAAAAAAATCCATCAACCCCAAAAGCGGTAGTCTCTGGATGAAACAAAAGTAAAAAAAAAAAAAAAAAAGAAAACTGTCCGAGGAAAGAAGCATCTCTGCTCTTCTGGCCAAAGACAGAACAAATACTATACTTTGATCCGAGTCCGAGTACATACCACTTCTGGATACGTTTTGATATAGCTTGCTAAACACAAATGACATAAAATAATGGATTGATGAGAGTGTCAATTATACTAGACTTTATCTGATGTTGCTAAAATGCTTGCAGAAATAAAATTAATAAGTAAATAATAAATATACTGATCTACTTGTAATTGAGAACTATTATATATAAACACAATAAGATTAATAAGATTATCTACCCTATATCTATGAATAAAACTATTTAAGGCACTGTGTATGTGTATGTGTGTGAATCCGTCCCCAATGTACTCCAAACCGGTTGTCAATTTTTTTAACATTGCAAGCTAATATACTTTATCTACCTGGAAATGTTCTTAGATGGGTTTTGTATCTGAATGTCTCCAATAAGTATCAGAAATCGATAAACAAAAATATCTGATAAAAGAAGGAACAGTCCGATTGTGACCAAAGTAAACACCCTTCTACAGTCTTACATCACAAGAGCATTTGAGAAGTTTTATCGCTGGATAAGCAGAAGGGTCCAGTATGCTAAATCAACAGCAAGTTTCTTGATAAGACGGGCGCGTCCAAATGAATGTTTCTATTTAGAGCAGAACTGAACCGTGATACTTGACTTTAGCATTTTAAATTTTTAATTCAAGCCATTATATAAAAATCTATGTAATTATAAAACTCAAATGATCTTGTAACGAGTGATGTAACCCACTTTCCGGTTTACGACATCCGGTTGTGCATGCGCGCATAAACATTAACCTATAACAACGTAAACAAATAAGCACAAATCGCTTCTTTTGCAGATTTTGACATGTGCACTGAAATATTAACGTTATTATTTCGAAATTATGATTTAACATGGGAACAGTGGGGGTGTTTTGCAACTATTCTTACAGACGGAATTTGATCACAAATTTTTTATATTTGTAACAGAAATTTTTTTTTTTTTTTTTTAAATGTTTTCGGATTTATTGATTTGTACGTTTTCAGCGTCCCAATTGTTGTTTTTTTTTTTTGCGTTTAAATTATCTAAATAATTGTTAATACTTTCTGCATTTTTTACATCGTTCATTTCCGTATCACGTTTAAGTTATTTTAACGCAATTTTCTTACAAATAAATCTACTTTAACCGTTGACAACCATAACAGCATTTTACAACGTATTGTTTTACTGTGTACGTTTTCAGTGTCCCAAATGTTTTTGTTTTGTTTTTTCAAAAATAAACAATTATAAACAGAACGACTCATAGAAATCTATCTATATTCTTTTTTCATTTTTAATATGCTTTCATAGAAATGTTTCTGTTATGTCACAAAAAAAACTATGTTATTTGCGTCACAAGTGTCACGCCCATACATTAATTCCATAGCTAATATAACATACTGACTCAACGGGTCACGGGTAGTCTAGTAATTTTACAAACTCAACAGTAGGTTTTCTACAGTATCATGTAGACTACAATGCATCGTGGACATAAGGAAGCATGTGGAGCTTCCTCCTGATGCACTACTGCGGTGAAAATCCTTCTATTTTAACGGCTTTAATTCGTCAGAAGCTTTAATGAGGTCATCTTTTCGTTACTGCCTATAATGTTCACCCTCTCTCACTATATGTGCTTTGGCCACCCTACCCCAGCTGTATTCTATACGTCGTCGCTCACTCTCTTCTTAATCACTCTCGTTCACTCTCCTTCTCTTTGCTAACAGTAGGATGCAACAATGAAAAAAGATTGGAACAATCCATTATAAACAAAAAGGGAATATCACAACAAGCAAAAATATTACTTAAATAGTTGGAGAGGAAAAGAAAGGCAGAGTAAACATTGAAGGTAAAATTCGGATTTATATATATATATATATATATAAAGCTGAACGTCTCTGTGTGTGTGTCTGGTCACGAATAGGCTCCTACGAGGGGCATGCAATAAGTAATGCCCCTGACTCACTTCCAGTTCTCTGATCTAGCTGAAATTTTGCATGTGCAATGATTTATATCTCTACGGGTTATGTGGCAAATTACAGCTCTGAACTAATTGTGGTTTCTGTTGTACAGGTGTTTGAACTGAGTCAGGTGTGAAATGGAGCCTGTTGAATGTTGAGCAGTGATCCGGTTTTTGTATTTGAAAGGACGCACACCACAGAAAACTTTTGATGAAATGAAAGAAACTTATGGTGATAATGCCCCATCATATGACCTTGTAAAACGCTGTCATCGTGAATTCAAACATGGTCGGAAGTCTGTGGAAACAGCTCCCAAACCTGGTCGCCCCCTTCTGCCATTGATGAGACATCTGTCTGTCAAGTTGAGGCTGCCATTTTGGAAGATCGGCGCATTACTATTCGCCAAATAACACAAGATGTCAAGATTAGTACAGGATCTGTGGAAACTATCGTTCATGACCATTTGCATATGCATAAGGTGTCTGCCAGATGGATTTCCAGGTTGCTCACACCATTCTAGAAGCGAGAACGCATCGAGTGCTTGAGAATGAATTTGGAGATGTGCCAAGTAGATGAGTCAAAGTTTTTCAAAAGACTGACTACACAGGATGAAACCTGGGTCCATCACTATGATCCAGAGACCAAAGCCCAGTTAATGCATTGGAAGCACTTGAACTCACCACCTCCAAAGAAGGCAAGGGTGCAGCCCTCCGCTGGCAAGGTCATGCTCACAGTCTTCTGGGACCAGGACGGAGTAGTGATACAGATTTCCTGGTAAAGGGGACCACAATTACAGGAGCCTATTATGCTTCACTTTTGAGGAAATTAAGGGAAGCTATCAAAATCAAGAGGCGGGGCAAGATCAGCAAAGGTACTCTCCTTCGGATAGGATAACTCTCTGGCCAACAACTCGCATATCACCAAATCAAAAGCACGGGTGTGTGGTTATGAAATCCTCCCCCATCCTTTCTACTCTCCTGACCTTGAACCCTCTTACTTTCACCTCTTCCCAGCCATGAAGTTATTTCTGAAAGGAAAGCGTTTCCTAGATGATGCAGCCTTGGTTTCTGAAGTCACATCGTGGTTGGAGGACCAACCTGGAGTGTTCTACAAAAACAGTCTTCAGAGCTGCATCAAACGATGGGAGAAATACATAACTCTGGGTGGTTCCTATGTAGAGAAAGACTAATAACTGCGCCAAGTTTTGTTGCTCTACTGCTATGAGAAGTGGGTCAGGGGCATTACTTATTGCACGCCCCTCGTATATACTTTCAGACTATATTCCTTTACTATATATATATATATATAATAAAAGAGATTGTTCCAAACCAAAGGTCAAATATATTTCAAATCAATTAACCAATGGTAATGTACATATGTCAATAAAAATTTAAGCGACGTGAATTGACTCAAATATATATGTATGGTGTTAATCGTGACACCCTGCACTGACGATTCCCGAAAGGATGAAACACTAGTGTCTCTAGGTATTTAATAATTATTATAGAAAATAATTGTCAGCCACTTTAAGAAATTCGTTTCTTATTGTGAAGCACTTTCAGTTTAATTAAAGTCGGTCAAGTTAGCTTTTATGCGCAGATCATCATATAATGATTATATAACCCTGACAGACGTTAATCTCTCTATCTTTTCTTATAAATTGCTCCTCTTAATCAGGTAGAGCTTCATCTATCCAGACAGGTTGGCTTTCTCTTTTATTTATTTTTTTTTTACGTGGAGGTCACCACTTATCAAGGCCCAGAAGCCACTCGGGGATAAGGGTTATTGTGTGTACAGTAATCAATGGGATAGTGTTGCAGTATTCGTTAGTATTGGAGATGTGATAAAGTGTGATTACTTAAGGGGGCGGTTCATCAGGAATTTGTTTATGTTGGACTTGAAGACATCCATGTTGAAGTCAGGAGGGAAACAGGCAAGTGGTAGAGAGTTCCACAGGCTTGCAGTTCTAAGAAAGAATCTTTGTTCATGGAATCTACGTTTGGATTTAGGCACAGATAAAGAGTGGGGAAAATTATTGACAGTGGTTTATGCTAGACGGGTGTTTATCATGAAAAATTGGCGAGGAGGGGGGGGGGGACCAGAGATTGTAGCTCAGACGAGCACCTCTGAAAAAAAAAAGTATTTTTTCAACTTTATCTCTCTCTTGCTCTCTCTCTCTTTATATATATATATAGAAAAGTGAAAGTGTCTGTCTGTGTACATTTCCCTATGCAATAACTCTGTCAATTTTCAGTATACAGACTCGAAATTTGGGTACTGAGATTTGGGAAAATCTTTTTAATTCATTTTCGCCCAGAAATTTGTCTGTTAAGGGGTCAAAGTTCAACGATTTCACCTTTGAAAACTCTACCAAACTCTCCGCCAATTTTGGGTATAAACAATTGAAATTTTAGATATAGGTTTCTTGGACATGGATCTAACATAATAACTTGATATGAGCCTAAAACAATAAATGTTAAGGGGTCTGAATAGGGGTCAAAGTTTAAAAAAATTTGACCCCCTGCCGTCTCTACCAAATTACTCAGACAATTTCTGGTCTAAACATTTGAAATTTTAAATAAAGGGTATTCAGAGATAGGGCAAGCTTTTTAATTGGTTTGGGTTGAAAATTTAAGCTTCCGAGAGGTAAAAGTTTAAAAGATTTGACCCTGTGGTGTCTAGCAAACTACCCACCGAATTTTGGGTCTAATCATTTAAAATTTACACATAACGGGTATTCAGACAGGTGGCAAGCATTTTAATCAGTTTTGGGGCGAAAATTTGGCTGCTAAAACGTCAAAGTTGAAAGAGTTGACTTTCGCCGATTCTCCGAAATTTCTTCGCCAATTTTGGGTCTAAACACTTGAAATTTTAGATGCAGGTAACTTGGACATGGTTAAAACTTTATATTCTGATTTGAGACCAAAATAATTAATGTTAAGGGGTCAAAATTGGCGTCCAATTTATAAAAAATTTACCGCCACGGTCTCTATGAAATTACTCAGACAATTTTGGGTCTAAATGGTTGAAATCTTACATAAAGTGTATTCACATGTAGGGAAAGTTATGAACAGTACATAGGGCCTGAGCAAAGCCGGGCTGAATTGCTAGTCTATAAATATAAAAGCGAAAATGTATGTATGTTAGTATGTGTGTTCGCTTTTTCTGTATGTCTAAAAAAGGCTGTTTTCAGAGAAGCGGTCAGTTGCCTAACAACTTTTTAAAACTTTATATCACATGTAAATCGTAATATCTCAGATTTAACAACGGAGCTCGCCTGTCTATTTAATTTGCTCGACTTCGGGAAGATAAATATTCAACAGTTTTCGCTCGCCGCATGTAGGTTAGGCTTTTTCCTATAATGTTTCCCCCAACGTCTTG
>NC_136519.1:48063189-48073189 GCF_053919585.1 Euprymna scolopes | reverse complement strand
TTTGTTTATCGCATAACTAGGTGTATCAGAATTTTTGTAGGAATTTTAACACCCCTAACACGAAACTGCGAATAAAATATAAAAAAAACTCGTAATTTCTCTTTTGAAAGTGGGTCGTTTATTTTCTTTATGGATTATACTTCCAAAATAAACTATTAAAGTTGTATAAAAAGTAATAGAAATAGTATTTTTTATTTTTTAAAAAACACTAACGAAATTAATTGAATTTTACGAGTTCAGTATTTTCTAATTTTTAAAATTTAAAAATCTATCAAAAGTTTTCTATTGATTCTATTTTTACGATATTTTCAGGATCAATGTGAAATTTTATGCTCTTTCCAATAAACTGAATATAATATTTTGGACAAACGTTTTTTTTTTTTAATTCAGCCTCCCCCCCCTATTTTGAAATGTCTATTAAAAAGTAAATAATTAATTTATGTGCCAATGTTTTATATATCACAAATTGAAGATAAAAGATCAATAAATAATATATTCAAATTTAAAACGAAACGAAAACGAACAGTTTTTTGGAAATTTACCTGCAAAGTCCGAAGTTTAAAACCTTTTCTTTTTTAAAACCACGTTGTTTGTATTTTTTTTTTTGTTTAATGAAACCGTGGTCCTTGCTCCTTTAATTGAAAAAAAAAATTAGGGTTTGAATTACATTTTTCGAGTAGTTATAAGCTTGGAAAGACAGGGGGTCGAATTATTCAATATTTTTTACGAAGTTTCTGACACACCTATCGCATAACATGTCTCTCATTTTCTCACTTTTATTTATAAGCGTAAAAACCTTTTCTATTGTGAGTGATTTCCCCATTAAACCATGAAAGTTACTTCATATTTGATTTTCATAGACCAAGATGGATGCGTTTTATTCCTCCCTAAATCCAATATGTGGTCATTTTTCGAAACACGTTAAGATATTCGGTGTATCTTTAATATGTGACTAATCTCTTGGCCCGGAAATATGTTTCGACTAGGCTAGGTATATATATATATATATATATATATATATATATATATATATATATATATATATATATATATATATGGGAGGGTGAAACATTCGTTGATTCTCATTCAATCCCGGGCAACGTTGGGTCTTCCTGATATATAACTATTTAATTTAATCACATAAATTAATATACAAAGATATAATTTTATGCGTAAATTTTCAGTATTTACTTCAACAGTGCTCGATTTATGCGTAGAGCTAGGTAGTAAGTTATGAAAACTTATGAGAAATGCCATATATATATATATATATATATATATATATATACTAGCAGGAAGACCCGACGTTGCCCGGGAATATTTCACCCTCCCATATTTTATTGCCATGGAAATCGGCGAAATCGGATATTATTTAATCAAATTAATTACCTGTTCTTGTTGGGAGAACACCGTGGTGCACTGAAAGGAAGCTTCAAGCACCTCTCTGCAATGACTTAGTTCCCAATACATTGTAGTTTATATTGCACTGCAGAGAACCGACTGTTGGTTTTATAAAAGTTCTTTTTTATATAATAGCTTGAATTAAAGTTTAAAATGCAAAAGTCAAGTATCATGGTTCCGTTGGGCTCTATATAGAAACAATAATTTCGAACGCACCCCTGTCATATCAAAGAACCTACTGTTAATTTTATATGCCGGGCCTTTCTGCTCGTACAGTAATAAAACTTCTCAAATACACTTGTGGTGTTAGGCCATATAAGGCGTTAACTTTGGTCAAAATCACCTGTTCCCTTTTTCATTGGATTTTTTTTGATTATCGATACTTATCGAAAATATTTCGCTACAAAACTTTTGCAATATTTTTGACTAATGAGGGATATGGTCTCTCACAATTGGGAGATTCTATTTATAAACGATGCTGCTAGGAACTGACGAATCTAATTAATTCACGTTCTACTACCAACCAATCAGAAACCAGAATTGCTCCATAAAAATTAAACCTTTTCTTTAGCAACTTTGCATGTGTTTTCTTTGTGTCAACATGGGAAGAATCTTTTGCTCTGTGGATTCCAACTCAAGAACTGTCTTGTGAGAATCAGTCACATCCAGGACTTGTATAGAACACCTAACCATCGGAAACTGTTCTGAAACTAAACATGGCTTACAACTCAAGAGAATCTAAAAACACTGCCAGGCACATAAAGTACATTTGTGTGATACTTCCAAAAAATCGGCTCAGCCATTTTGGAATTCACAAGGAACTCACTCACAAGCAGAGTTCCTTTTCTATAATGGCAGATAGATATATATGTACGTGTAAGTGTATTTCTATTTTATTTATTTCTTGTGTAACAAAGTTTCTTAGTTATTTACCCACCAGACCAAATGTTAAAAAATACAATCAAATTTTATCTCCTGGGCGTTTTTTCTTTTTAAATGTGATTTTATTACAGACTTTAATTTATTTTTGTTTTTCCTCTTCAATTAACAGAAAGAGGAACTCTTGTTATTTAAAGAAAAAAGATATACAAATTCCAACTGATTCAACAAAGGAAACGAGTTACTGCCCTTGGAAGTTTTTCCTTTCTCAGAGATTTGTTTTATTTGCTAAAAGAACGAATAAAAAAAAAGATAAATTAAATTCTCGACATATTTGTGTACGATCATCCACCGTGGAGATGAGTGGAGCGATAAGCCCTGCCACATGGAACTTGCTCAACAGCTATAGTTTGTTAATGACATTACGTGTTTCGACGATTTTGTTTATGGCATATAAACCTTTTGTAACAAAGCGCGTATGAGCGTATGGAAAAATGTCAGCAAGAGCTGTAAGGCAGCTTGCTTACAAGGATATTAGCAGCAGTAGCCGAGAAAATGCACATATGCAAATTAGGAACTGCGCACGAGCTGGCGCAACAAGAAAAAGAAAAAAGGACACCACGTGATATGGAGAAGAAAAAGTGCAGTTGAAAAAGATTGACATGTAAAGTTGAAGACGAGAAATGGCTGTAGTGGAGCAGAAAGAAAAAAGCATGTCAGGGGAGATGGACATGTGGCCCTACAGTGGCAGAGAGAGACTCTATAAGCTGGTATCAAGACGGGGAGAAGGACAAACGATAATAAACGAATTGTGTTAAAAAAGAAAGAAAAGCCGAGTCGGATTAATTGATTTTTGTTTGTTTGTTTGTTTGTTTCTTTTCAACGGTGCCGGACGGCATGGGGGTCCGAGAGAGGTTTGAACTATAAAAAAAACAACATGGTTTGAGCGCAACAGCCATGTTACACCATTTTCGGATTGTTTAATGCCAAATACAGTAATTCTGGGGGGAAAAATTATGCCTCAAGTTCTTAAGGTTTCAAAAATTTATTCATGGATTTTGATTTGATTGTTTTGTTTTACAGCATATCTACCCTTTTCATATTATTTAATGAACACCTTCACGTCATTAAAACTATGTAAAAATAGATCCCTAGTGATAATTTAACCCGATAAAGGGTCTGGGGTAGTCATAATGAATCATGAGGAATATGTCAACAAAATGTCACTTATATTAAGCGATAGTGACACATTTGTTAAATTAGGCCCTGTTGACATCCATGATTCCACGAGTACTCTGGAATCTAAATTCTAGAAAAAATTAGTTAAATGGGTAAAAAGTGGTTTACTTTCTTCTGAGGTAGCTAGTGAGATTAGACTCTCGGGCTCTATCCGTCCAAGATTATATGGCCTACCTAAAACACACAAAGCGGATATTCCCTTAAGACCCATTCTATCTATGGTAGGGTCCTCACAACAGAAGGTTGCAAAATGGATATTCAATATTCTTCAGCCAGTATCAAATTATTATAGTAAATACTGTCTGAAAGATTCATTTCATTTCGCTGACTACATGCAAAAATCAACGAGTACAAATAAATTTATGAGTTTGTATGGTATCAGCAATTTATTTACTTGCGTCCCAGTTTTAGAAACGATAGATATTTGTGCTGACTTTTTATATCGCAGCTAAAGTCCGTTCCTGCACACGTATTTGTTGAACTAATTAAATTTGCCGTTATATCCGTTGAATTTAGCTTTAATGATGTAATGTACAGGCAAATTGATGGTGTGTCGATGGGCTTCGTGTTGGGACCCACATTGGCCAACATTTTTGTAGGATTCCATGAGGAAAAGTTAATGTCCGGACCCATAAAACCATTGGTCTATTTTAGATACGTAGACGACACGTTTTGCCTATTTGATAGTAATTCGGAGGCAAACGAATTTTACTCGTTACTAAACAGTGTGCATCCGGCCTTAAAGTATTCGCATGAAAGTGAAGATAATTCCGCCCTGGCGTTTCTCGATGTTTTGGTAACGAAAACTCCATCTAGTTAACTTACATCGATTTATCGCAAACCAACATTCACTGGGCTGTATACACGCTGGAATTCATTTTGCCCTAACAAGCGCAAATATAATTTAATCTGGACATTAACACATCGTGCCCTAATGATCTGATCGCCAGAAAAATTGGATGATGAATTAAATACAATTACAGATGCTTTGTCCAATAATGGGTATCCTTTAGATGTAATTGAAACCATCATTAAAAGGCAAAGAGCAGATCTTTTACGAACAAAACACAATATGGTGGATAAATGTCCGGTTTATATTCGATTGCCGTTGTTGGGGAAAGTAAGTGAAAAATTCACCAAACAAATTAGTTCAACTGTTGAAGGATGCTATTTTGCTTCAAATGTTCGTGTTGTATATAATACAAAACCATTAATGGCTTCCAATAAAAAAGATGTTCTACCCCCTCATCATATTAGTAATGTCATTCATTCCTTTAAATGTGGTTGCGGTGCCGACTACGTAGGTAGAACGTCTTTGCAATTGGTAAGTCGTATACAACAACATGTATCGAGCAAAATCAGGAATGGAACATTTCTACCTACCGACGCTGTAAACAACACATATGGATCTGCTATAACGGAACACTTTATTAAATACCGGGATTGTGCAACGAACTTCAACATCGACTCTTTCTCCGTATTGAGTCGAGCTCACTCCGTATATCATCTAAATGTCTTGGAGATTGTTCACGTTCGCCTTAGGAAGCCTTCTCTTTGTAAGCAAAAGGACTGCTTGTTGGGTTTGAACGTAATCAGCCTCTAAAATTCATTCTCATACGATTGCTCTTGCTCCCGTCTCTTTTTAGATTTTATCATTAAGGAAAAGAAATTACTAAAAAATAAATCCTTCGATTCCAATTTTGATGAGTGAGGGTGAAACATGTCAATTGACTCGTTTTATTTTATTTTATTTTTTTTCTATTTCCCTACTTTTATTTTTTAGTCGCTATCCATTTTCCTTTTCTTCTCGGTCTTTTTTTTAAATATAAAATGAATTCCGAAGGAATGTGTCTTCCCTTCATGATTTCCTTAATAAAGTTTTGTACCACCAAGAAAATCATGAAATATATATATATTTCTCATTGAATCCCGATAAACTGTCTTTTAAATGACTTTTTTTTATACTTTTTTGATATAAATGAAACATTTTATATTGTTTGTTTCATCTAATGCATTAACCAGCAAAATTTATTGTATATTTTGCAAACTTCTTCGCTCTGATGAGAAGAATTGCATTCTTCGAAAATCCATGGAAAAAGGTTTTTGTTTATCTTGTTGAATAATAAAAATTTTGTGTACGTCCCTTACAGGTTTATAAGTTTTTTGTTTGAAATTTGAATAAATTTGCAATAACAAGATGTTTATTATATATATATATATATATATATATATATATATATATATATATATATATATATATATATATATACACACACAAAGACAAATGTACGCATATTCACTAAGTGCATATATATAACCTAGCATAATTTCATTTATAAAACTCACTATGTCTGTTTTCATATTTTCAAACTGCAAATCCTTTGGGACACAAGGTCGTACAGCAGCTCACAGTCGACCAAATGATTTCATTTTTTGTGGACTGCTTTTTACTGGATTTTTAGCCAGTAAAAATAGCTGCTAAAGGGTCAAAATTGAAAAACATTAGAACTTGGCAGGCATAATTTGACTTAAAGTGCACTTGTATGCATGCACAAATATATGCTTATACGTCAAAGTCAGTTCATTTGCAACTATTTCTTATTCATCTAATGATAGCTGAAGAAGTAACAACTAAGGCTTGAGCGCTAAATGTTTTGGTTTCGATTCTAGCTGATGGCGCCAGAGTCATTTTTTGTTTTAAACTTTTGAGATCACTACTATATATTAGGTACAATATAATAATCAATAGAAAATCGGCTATACAACAATACGAAATCTGCATGGATTATAATATCAGATTAAAGCATATTTTACAACTGGGCCACACCGGAGGGAAGGCACTATTATATATTGGGTGCAATATAATAATCAGTAAAAAATTAACTTTATAATAAGACAAAATCTGCATAAATTAAAATATATTTAAGCATATTTTATGACTGGGCAATGCTAAACGCCTTGCTAGTCTTATATAGGAAAGAATTTGAATGCCTATTAGATGCCATCCTCGAGTGTCTTCGTTTTTTTTTTTTTTTTTTTTTTTTTTTTTTTTTTTTGTAGAGGGGGTTTATCAGGACAATCTGGTATGAGGATACTTTCTTCTGCAAGTAAACCCTAACCAAATATTCAAAATAACATAATTGAAGTCCAAATAAGATTCCTTCAGCCTGACTACTTTACAGTGGTTCATATGAGAAATGGTATACCTTCTCTAACTAACGTTATCAACACTAAGCTGATTACTCCACCAGACCAGATGAATTCTTATCCTTGAATTCGGCCAAAACAAGAAAAATTACAAGAAAGATAAATAAGGATCCGTGGTGTAACAGATAAAGTACTCTGAAGTTGTGACACTCTTCTGGAGGTTGAAGGTTCAATCGTCAGTGCAGGCGATACTTATAATGCAATTGTGAATTACATAGTACTTCTACCTAGTTATGGCCTTTAATCCCTCCTCCCGCCGTGGATTAAATAAAGGGTTCCTTTCGAGACATCATGCAAACTCCCTGGTTTGGAAGAAAGATTCCAGAGCTCAACAAGATGCATCTGAAGAAGGTCGGAGGTTTAAAAAAATAAAATGACACTCAAAATGAAAAACATTAGTCCAACTAGTCTATATATCTATAGAAGTGAGAATGTGTGTAAGGGCACTTCTCAACCTATATACTCAACGAACTTTTGATCTACAGACTTGAAATTTGGTACATAGGATATTCAAACATGTGGAAACTTTTTAATCCGTTTTCATCTGAAAAAAGGGGCTGCTAAGGGGATCAAAATTGAAAAATTGGTATGTGAGAGTTATCAGATTTTTATCTGCTTGTTAACTGTATCACGAATGCGCATGCATGAATAGTTCACATTACAGATTACTTATGCTAAGAATGAATAGTTTGAAAACACTTTTTAAAGACCGTGTACCACTGGTTTAATGGTTATCGTACTTGACTCACTGTCGTTAGGTTTCAATCTCAGCTCGAGTATTTTTTCTTTTTTTTTTTTTTTTTCACTTACAAGAAGTGAACTGTTTAGAAAAAAAAACATAATATCCGCATGCACATGTCTCTGTTGCTATATTAATTAAAATATAATATTTATGCATATTTTACGACCGGGCAACGCCAGCCGGCCTGCTAGTCTAAAATAATACTAAAATAGTTAAGTGCTCAATTGGGGAAAATTAATCTTCTTCGCGACTTTACAAACTCTACATTTGAAAAGTAGAGGAAGTAAAATAAAACAAAAAAATATGTTAAAAAAGAAGTTAAAAATAGAGATTTCACAGATTGAGGGCCATTAATAGATCAAAGAGAAAGAAATCGATGAAGGCAGTTTAATCTGAGAGACCTTGCAAGCAGGTGGGTGTAAAATGAAATACCAATCAAATAGCGTTTTTTTTTTTGTTTTTTTTTTTTTATATTTTTTTGTCTTTAATTACCATAATGAAGAAATCGATATCAGAAAAAAAAAAAAAAAAAAAAAAACAGGGAAAAGAAAAATTGATCTAAATTTTATCACATCTTTGTTACACAGATATAGAGTATCAGTGACCCAGCGGGTCATCTCCCCCTCCATTATTTATCTGTTTTACATTTCTGAATTTTTTTTAGATAAGAGCTGATGGCTTGTATTACTCGTTTTGATTGGACCGTTGTTCTCATCATGTTATTTGCGCAACGTTTCGGTCAGTGTAGCCTTCAACCTTCGTCAGGCATCTTGAATTTGTACCTGCATGTTCTATTTAATTCATTCAACGTTTTAATGTTATATGGCATGTATAACAAGGATGCCGTTTCCTAATAATTTTTATTCATTTATTATAGTATTCAGATCTTTAAAAACTAACAGGACCTGTGGAAATTCCACGGAATAAAAAAATATGTTTAATCACCGAATATGTTTTGATAAAACCGATATTTTTCTGGATGCCACATAAATTAGTTATTTAGACAGAAAACCCATCAACACGTAGTAAATATAAGTTCATTAATATTTCTATGAGAACAGTGTCCATTGTATTTTTAATACAGAGCTGATCCAAATGGGATAAATTAATAAGTATTAACACACAGAAAGTAATATTATGTTACATAATTCAATATAAATCATAAAATCATGGCGTAAGAGACAATCTTTAATTTACCCCTTTAGTCCAGCACCACTTGGCAGACAAAGTTCTTCTAGTTTTTCCCCAGTTTCTTTCCAATGTTCCTTTTTTTTACGTAATGTTTTTCTGACTTCTTTGTTTAGTGAAATATTGCTGCATATTGAAATTACGAGCCCCTTTCTAACATGATTAAATCAATGATCATAATGTTATACAAATTCGAAACTACATCAAAGGGAGGTCACTTTGTATTATTGGCAGATTGATCTTTTCAAAGACAAATTCTAAAGTCAAATTTCACAAAATTGACCTTTTTTTAAAAAAAAGTAGTTTTGGCTTTCAAAAAATTGTGTTTCTTCTTTTTCATATCGTAACGTACGAACTATCTAAGGAAAGAACACATAGGATATTATAAAAATGTTAATAGCAATAGGATTATACTTCTGAATAAGAATAACGTGACTGAAAAACCAGTCGCAGTTCTTATATATTATTCATATTATAGATATTTTATATTATCTATCTATATATCTATAAAAGTGAACGTGTCTGTGTGTGTCTGTGTACATTTCCTACACAATAACTCTGTCAATTTTAAGTCTACAGATTCGAAATTTGATATACAGGGTAGTGAAATTTGGGAAAATCTTAGTGATCGGTTTTCGGACAGAAATTTGGCAGTTAAGGGGTCAAAGTTCAACGATTTGACCTTTGAGAAATCTACCAAACTCCTCTGCCAATTTTGAGTCTAAACACTTGAAATTTTAGATATAGGTTTCTTGGACATGGATCTAACTTAATAACTTGATTTGAGCCAAAAATGATAAATTTTAAGGGGTCATAATAGGGGTCAAAATTTAAAAAAATGACCGCTTTTTTTTTTTTTTTTTTTTGCTCAACATACACCTCCAAACACACGGGCAACGCCGGGCTGAAATGCTAGTGTATATTTCTTTTAGCTTTAATAAAATTTGATATATAGTAGTTTAGTCACGTTTTAAAAACGTTCGCCCCCCCCCCCCCAGCTCTCTCTCTCTCTCTCTCTCTCTCTCTCTGTCGTTCACACACAAGGTAAGTGAAACATTCTTATAAAAAATGGTCTGGCTGTCCAATTATTATTATTATTATTATTATTATTATTATGCCGGGTCATAATTCATGTGTATTAATTGTTCGTATCATAAGTTTTGAAGATGTCTCCTTGTTATTGTTTGTCTATGACAATTTACACATACGTTTTTATTATTTGAATTTTTCGAATTTCTATTCATGATTTGGTTGTAGTTTCAAATGATTTCAACCAACGTACTCTTTGAAATTCCGTACTGATTCCAAAGTTTGAAGAAAAAATGCATCTGAAGAAGGTCGGAG